>NC_058404.1:32550882-32752222 GCF_002201575.2 Neomonachus schauinslandi
CCCTGAGCCCGCTGTCCAGAGCGACCCCCCTTCCAGGCCCTGAGCCCACTGTCCAGAGCGGGTGCTGAGCTTTGAAAACAGAGATGGGGCTAGAACCACCTGGAAACTAATTGGCTTTAAATGTTATTTTTATTTCATTAAAAAAATTCTGCCCCGTTCCTTTTTGTGTCTTACTGCCCAGGGCCTGTATCAGTGGTGTTCAGAAACCATCGCGGCGCATGGTTACGGTCTCCCGTGCCTCCCTTGCTTTGCTCACAGCCATAGCACAGCCTCCCGGGAGCAGCTGTGAGCAGACAGTCCTCCTGTTCCCCTGAAGGGCTGTGAAGTTGTTGCCAACACTTCATTTCATTGTCCTTCCCTCGGCAGGTGCCAGAAGCTTACTTCATAGTTGATGTGTGAAGGCATTTGGGGCATATCGTCGTACATTAATGATTTTAAAGCCCTTATTGCCTCCCCGCTTTTCCATATGCTCTCGAACCCTGTTCCAGGTTGAGGAAACACAGAAGTACCTCTGTTGAATCAGACAAATGCAAAGGCATTTGCTCTCCTGTCTTCAAAATATGTCGCGATGCCATTCAGAGTCCTGTCAAGAGTTCCTGATTGCGATGCCAAAAACAGAATGAAACAAAACACAAGGAAAGGTGGAAATGAATTGGAAGGACCGTGTAAAGGAAAGCCCCACCCCATGACTTCTCCACATCTCATTAACAGTATGGTGTTCTGCGTAAAACGAACATGGTAGCATGGGATTCTCCTCCCCAGCAGACTCGGGCACATTGAACTCTTCCCTCTGTCTCTACAGTATCTTAAAAGTTGTGTCCAAAACTGTTCAGCACAAATTCCTAGAACCTTCCCTGTTGAATCAGGGAAGCATTTTGAGGGTGGGAAGGATGGAGCAGCATAGGTTTTGTGGGCAAACAGCCCGAGAGCCCGTGGGGTGGTCCCTGACTTCAGCTGGGCATTGGGACTTTGGGAATGGGAGCACACTGTTAGTTCAGGTGGTGGAAGCAGCCAGAAATCTGCAAGAATCACTTATTAGTAGAAAAATTCACCATTCTATGTGGTTCCTAAAATACAGCCATGGGTATCACGACGAAGTGGCTCGTTAACACCTCCTTTTAAACTGCTGCATTTTGTAAGTAACATCACTGCCTTGCAGGAAGCAGGATACTAATTGTGTGTGGACTTCTGTGTAGTAAGAATGCTCCAGCATCACAAGTCATGCTAATTAACCAGCTGACTGGACTTCCCTCGGGGAGGAATCCTTGCATCTCTGTGGCCAGCTTATGAAGGGTCATTTGAGCAACTATTTTTCCTTTTCCTCCTTTTTTTTTTTTTTAATAAGAAAAGAACATAAAATTAAAGAGCCCCCTTATAGAAGCTGTAAAGCCTTTATTAATATATTTATAATTTAATAGCATTCGCAAACCTGGTAAAAAGCTCATAAACATCCTCTTGATTAGAGATTTAAGAACAAGATCTGACCACCTAGGAAACTTCTCATTAGAGTCAACGAACATAGCATTTTCTCTTTTTATTGATTTCCCCTGCACGGATGCCTTTCTCGCTGTCCGTAAAGGTAGTTGCCAATGTGGTACTGTACGAGCTGCCTTATGATGTATCCCGAAGTCAGATAGGAGAACGGAGCTCACGATAAAGTGCCGGCTACCTCCATTAATTTGACTATAATTAGTCTGGAGTCTTTGGAAGCCACAACTCAAGAATAGACTAGCAGATGCATTGTAAAGACACCAATTCCCCCATAGGGAGCTGGATGTGCTTCCTGTCCTTCTCTTCCTCCCTTAATCGTCTATAGCTTAGGAGGTAAGTGAGTGGAAAAGTCATACTGATGCCATATTAATTAAATGCATTAATACCATGGATTTTTCTGGAGAGACTGCTATTTCAGTAGGTTGGAAGGGAGTGTGTATATTTCTCTCATGCCTGAGTATAGAAAGGGTAGACCCCAGAGAGCTATAAAAATCACCATTATATAAAGTGTCTGACAAATCAAGTAGGATACAGGTCAGAAATGATGTGTGACTCCTTTGTTCTGGCATTACCAGAGAACTTTGACTTAAGTTATAGCTTGGTTGATGCTATCTTTCTTTGCAAGGCTGGGCCAAGGCTCCTTTGTGAAGGTATAAAGTGTCCCCTTTCCCTGCACTGCATCATGTCCTTCTTCCTTTGCCTCTTTTCCCCCATGTAGGACTCAAAGTGCTACTTCTTCCACCTTCCCTGACTCCCAGTCTAAGTCCGATTTCCAAAAGGGTTATGGCATGAGTCTTAATCTGAGTATATGTCAATTCTCTCAGATGCACAGTCGGAGTAGGTGAGAGACCTGTGGCATCTGGGGGCCAAGTGTGGTTTCTTCGCGCAATCGAAATTCAGTCTCATCTCTAAAGCCCTCTACTTGGTGAAACTTGTCCCCACTTTACCAGCCTTCCCTGCCGAGTCAGCCTTGGCATTGGCCTCAAGACCTCACCTAATAACTGTAGTGGAATGGGGAGAAGAGAATTATTAGTACTGTGGCATAAACATTATTTAGGAAAGAAGGCATTTACATTGTTGACACATATGTATCAGATCCCCATTGAAGAGATTCAGTGAGAAGGTACAGCTCCTGTTTTTAGAGACTTTTTTTTTTTAAAGATTTTATTTATTTATTTGACAGAGAGAGACACAGCGAGAGAGGGAACACAAGTAGGAGTTGTGGGAGAGGGAGAAGCAGACTCCCGCGGAGCAGGGAGCCCGATGCAGGGCTCGATCCCAGGACCCTGGGATCATGACCTGAGCCGAAGGCAGACGCTTAATGATTGAGCCACCCAGGTGCCCCTGGAGACTTTTAAATTATGCTTTAATAATGGGAATTATTTGTAATTTATCCATTTGTTATTTGGCAGCAGCACCGTATATAAAGTAGTGTTATAATTTATACACATCAGTATTGATTGCAGTAGTTTTTTTATGAGCTTGTATTTTTATAGCCACAAAATATTTATATATCAAATATATGTGTATATGTGTGTGTGTATCCAAATAACCCCACCCTTCAGTTTTAGATTTCTTTTGACTAATCTAAGCTTCTCTTTATACCATCATTTAGCTTTTAAAAATAGTGAAAAAGGAAAACTTAAACTCAGTATTTATATATCCACATGTTCTGTAGTGGGCCTTTCTGAATAAATTAGTTTTCATTGCTGTCCCCCTGAAAGACACAAGATACAAACTGAACTCTGAACAGGGTATAATATACCTTCTGCCTTCTTCATGTCCATTAACGGAACACTTTTCCAACCATGACGTTTTGACAGTTTCAACTCGGAAGTGATTATTCGCATGCGGTTATTAGCTGATTGTATATGCACTGGGGTTGCTGGAGCTGTTTCAAGAATGCAGAGACCCTTATGCTCTCCAAGTTGCTGCCAGTCATCGCAGACCTCAATATGGCCCTTTTCCTGTGAGCTTATGGCACACGGTAACGACAACAGTTGGACTGCTGTTCATGGTACTCTATGGAAACAGCAAAACAGAAGAATGTGCTAATAAAAATGTGTCTGCGTAGAAAGAAGTAGGAGAGGAGTGAGTTTCATTGGGAGACCATTCTCTCAGTTAGCCTTTGTTTTGCCGAGCAGAGGGTGTTTGAATCAGTCCTGATGTGAGAGAGGGTTTGATTGTTCTCTGAAGAAACAATATTCTTTCATTGTCAGTGAAGGTCTAGAAACAGTTGCCATGCCTAGCAGGAGACCAGTCATTGGATTCAGGCATTAATGAGCGGAAGAATTGCATCCACAATATAAAATGACAAAAGGTGGCATGTCTTTCCATGAATACTGCAGTTCCATTTCCCCATAAATTTCAGTATCTATGCACAAAGAGAATTTTTGTTTTGTGTTTGACTAAAACCAGTGCCAATTTTGTTTGCATTAGGACTTGAATGTGGCTCGACATCACTTGAAATAATAATAATGGGGAGAACACCCCATCGTTTATTGAACTCCTACTATGTGCCAGGTGCTTTATATAAATAATCCCATTTAATTTTTATAACAACCGTATGAGATGTGTGGTATTTTCTCTCTTTTAAAATTCAAAAACTGGGATTGAGAAATAATAAGAGTCTATCACCGAAGTCCATGCTTCTTATGGTCTACCATGTTGTGATCACTGTAAATTAAGAGTGGGAAAGGGTGCAGATGTCTTATGTGAGGCTCTCAAATAAATATTTCACAGAAGAGGACACAAAGCCCCATACTTGAGTGACTTGCCTCAGATTATACAGTTACTACTTGAAGAGCTGTCTCTGGAATCCAGGTCTTGTCACCGCTCCTTC
The DNA here is from genome assembly GCF_002201575.2 of Neomonachus schauinslandi. Taxonomy (NCBI): domain Eukaryota; kingdom Metazoa; phylum Chordata; class Mammalia; order Carnivora; family Phocidae; genus Neomonachus; species Neomonachus schauinslandi. The sequence continues at coordinate 32,555,216 of NC_058404.1, forward strand.
CATACTGATCCTTGTCAAGTGGAAATTACCCTTTTGTTTTTGAGAAACGGATGCAATGCAGTTTAGCCAGTGGTTTGATGGCCGATATGGCATGATGTTATTCCACTTGCTGGGGAACAGTGTTCATAGTTCAGTTGGTGAGGCCAGAACAGGTAAGATGATTGTATTGCATATAGGGCACCTCCTCAGAACCTCCCCCCCACACACACACATCATGAGTCTCTGTCACCACAACGGTCTTTAAGCACCTTCACAGGAGCCATGCTGGCCACGTTGTGCCCAACAGAGGCCATCCTCATGGCAGTCTTCAGACCTTCACTCTTGGTGTTTATCCTGTCTTAAATGTCTCTCCCTCCCTGCCACGTCAGCAGCTCCTACTGCAGGAGATATGTCTATCATGTGATAGACACACATGAGCAGTAGTAGTCTTCTTCCCTGATGAGACTAATTTTCTTCAGGCTAAAGACCATATACCTTATTTTCCTTTTTTTTCCCTCAGTTGATTAATAGACACATGGTCATAGAAATTTACTCTGTTTTTCAATGAATACACTCAATAAATAGGAGAGTGACAAATACTTGAGCCATCTCCCCTTTTGGTAAGTCACCATTGATCACCAAATATGTAATGTCATAATTTTGGATAGGTGCCAAGTTTAGAAGATCAAGTCATTGGAAAAATATCTCCTGAAGGATGGAAAATTAAGGATAGCATTGTTTCCACAGAAGTATGAAGGGTGACTACGGCTGATATTAATTGAAACCAGAGGGCTCAAGAGAAGCTGAAGTTAGTTAAGACATTGAAATAGCAGTAAGTCTATGGGTTTATAAGCTGAGAGTTTTTTTTTTTTTTCCCTTTGGTTCCCTGAAAGATGTTAATAAAGAGTATAGTTCTGACTGAGCTTGAATGATTTCCTTCTGTGGAGCATTTGTATGAGACAGTGTATGGGGAAGCATATGCTTTGAAAATATGACCATCTATAGAAATATAAGACGTAATTAATGCAGTACCTACAGGTCACATATGTAATTTTTAACATTCTATTTACCACATTAAAAAAATAAAAGGAGGGCACCTGGGTAGCTCAGTCAGTTAAGCGTCTGCCTTCGGCTCAGATCGTGATCCCAGAGTCCTGGGATGGAGTCCCGCGTCGGGGGGTGGGGGGGGGTCCCTGCTCAGTGGGGAGTCTGCTTCTCCCTCTGCCCTTCACCCAACTTGTGCTCTCTCTCTGTCTCAAATAAACAAATAAAATCTTTAAAAAAGTAAAAAAGGGAACAAGAGGAAGTAATTTTAATGAAATATCTTATTTAACATGATATGTCCAAAGTATTATCATTTGAAATGTCATCAGTATTCTACAATCTGTTTTTGGTCTTAAGTTTTAAGAATTGGGTATGTCTTCTACAACTCATCTCAGTTTGGATTAGGCATGTTTCAAGGGCTTAGCAACTCATGTGGCTCCTATATTAGACCAGGCAGATCTAGGGTAGCAGTGTAAGAATGATCCACAAGCCCTGTGGTTCTTGTGTGATTTGCAAAATTCTCTATCAAGCTTTAAAAAAAATAAGGTGTCCTAGACCCTGTTCATAGAGGTTTTGACCTGGTAAGTCTGGTGTGAGGCCTCTGCATCTGTTGCTGATGCCCTTTAGGTGATTTCGAGGTGACTCTGAGGTTCAGTTCCTGACCCTAACCTCCCTTGGGTGGACTCAGGCCTCTGCCCTCTTTTCAGTTCTAATGGCTCTGCTTTGCAAAAGGTAGCTCAGCATATAACAGATTTGTCCTTATATAAGCGAGGGATGGACTCACTGGAGGCTGATTCTCAAGTAGTGAATCGTACAGGAATCTAACCTTTTCTCTTTCTTTCACCCTTGGTTGTGGGATAGTCGTGGGCCTATTTGTTTAATGTGGGTGGGCAAGTACAGGGTTGAAACGGTCCCTCTTCTAGCCAAGGTGAGTGCTAGGGAAGTTGTCTTCACTGTGTTCTTAGCCTGGCTCAAATGCCCATTACTTGTTAACCGTCTGTGTAGAATCAGAGTCAGTGAAAAGGCAGAAATCTGGGAAGGTTCTGTTTCAGCCCCTGGCTAAATACATTATTCTTTTAGCCACCCCTTTAGCTTCTTGATGCTTCTGTTTATCCAGCCACAAAATGTGGTAAATGCTGATGTATCAGCCCTCGGAGACCCCCAGGTTAAAACACTGCTGTGCTCAGTATACCGTGTCATCTTAGGATTATGGTAAGCTACACAACATGCCCGTGAGTTAAGTGAGTGTTTACAGAAATTTGAACAAAGCTGTACTTTAGAAGGTCAGATTGACTTGCTCAAGGACAATACGTTTCTCAAGGGCTCTGATTCTCCTCCTCAGAGCCAGTTGACTTTCTCCTATTTACTGCTCAAATCATCTAGCTTCTCTACCTGCCCTGTCCCCCCTTTAGAGGGGTAGATTGGCAGGCTTTGAGTTTGTGAAGGTTTGCCCTGTTTTCTAACCCTCTCAGGGTTGGAAGAAACCTGAAAACAATCTGGTTTAACCACTTATGTGATTTTTGAATATCCTTTTTCACATCCGGACGTTTTTCCCTTATTTTTTAACAACGCCAATGATAGGAAGTTCACCACCTCCTAAGGCAGTCCGTGTCATGGACAATGAGGAACAGCTCATTTTCCCCTCCAATTCAACGGAAATATTTATCCCTGTAACTTCTCTCCTTTGAAGCTGTGTAGGGCACCTAAGTACGACAACCTTTCAAGTATTTGAAAATAGGGATTTTGGCTATGATTCCTCGCCCCTTCATCAATATATTCTTCCTGCCTTTCCCTCTTTGGGCTGAGTAATCCTGAGTTCTTTCAAGTGTTCCTCATAAAACATGGTTCTAAGTTACCTTATTCTTCTCTGAATGGACTTCAAGGACTATGCATTTAATGTGGTACTTTAAATATAATCTGACAAACACAGATTCATGAAAGATGGAAGGAATAAGGAAAATAAAGGAGCAACAGAAACTGATGTTAAGGTTTTCTTTTCTCTTCTGAATAATCATAGAATTCACCATTTAGAAAATACTCCTGCATTCCACTTCTTGCAGTACTTTTGGGAAACCAAGTAGGAGGACAGTGGGTGTCTTTCCTTCGGTAAGTATTCCTTTCTAGTATTATACTAGGAGAGTTGTTTTGAGGTTAACTTAATGTAATTAGTAAAATATCTTGTGATGATCTTACCTGGGCATCTATATACTCATATTTCTTAACTTGAAAGCATGTATCTCTCTTACTTTTACAGTTGGCAGACTTAAAACTATTTAAAAGGCGGTATTTTTAACTTCAGAGTTTTGTTGTCCCCATATGCCCCTTTTTAAGTGTTTGAAATTAAACAGCAGGGAGATTTAGGCGAGTGTTCCAGGACGATTATAGTTAGCTAGACCTCTGAGATGCATTCAGCTTTGCAGAACTAACAGAGTACTTAATCCACGTCATTGCCTGGACTCTAGGGTGCACGCCCAGTGGAAGGCGTTTATTTACCAAATTAAAAGCACAGCAAGTAAAAGCCAAGGTATTATTTAAGCACATTTATCGACTCTTATTCTGCTACTATTTACTAAATTTCTCACTGATGGAAGATGATGAACGAGTTTGATTCTTGCAACCACTTGGCTCCACTAAAGGTGAAATACATCTTCCTTGATTTATTCCTCTTGCATTGACAAAACAGCATTTGGTAGAATTAGAGGATATCCAGCTCTAGCTGGATATAGTATGTATAATTCAGGGTTTGTTTTTTTTTTCCTTTTGAATTATTCTGTCAAGCCTGTTAGATGAAATCATCCCTGAAGAGATGGAGACATGCCTGGGATTCGGTGCCTGTTTTCACTTCTGCTTACCTAAGTCCCTTCTTTCTCTTCTTCCTTTGGATGTTCACAGGCAAATAGGCGAGCACACACACGCATGCACACATACGTATTCACACACGCACAGGTGAACACAGACCTTCAAAAACCTACCTGTGGCTATCTGGATCAACATCCTGATCGGAAAACAGAATAAGTCCAGAGATTTTTCACACTACTGCTGTATGATATTCTACTTGCTGAACTGCTTCTGTGATCAAAGAATTTCTCATCTGTTTTTGCGGGATGGTTGCCAAACAAAGTTTGTTATCTTTGTCTACCATCAGCCTTGAGAGACTTGCTGCTTTTTGAAGAATGGGTAGAGATAGATATTAGATATAGTGGTGTTGGAGTTTGGGTGAAATAGGGAGAAATTGTTGATCGTGGGTTATTTCAGTGAGGACATTTTCTGCTCTATGATCCCGAGAGAGTTGCTTTTAATCCCTGTCCTTTTTTTGTGCACTGACCAGGCTAGACTAAGTTATTTTTAGTTCTCTTGGACAATTTTTCCCTCACTGATAATCTCCAGGATGAAGTCAACCTGATCAGATTAAGGTTTTCTCTGGAACGCTCATCTATATGTCACAAGCTTCTGGGGCATATTTGCCGTTTTCTGATAATAAAATAGCAAGTTTTTCTGTGTCAGGGCAACTCAGAGCTTATGCATCTAAAACTCATTGATGCAGTGGGTCTGGTGAGTGTTATAAAGTTGTAGTTTGCAAATACTTTCAACAGCCAATTTTTTTTTTTTCCAAACAATCTTTTCTGGAAGCCCAATATTTGATATAGATAAATGACATAGTTCTCAGGTTGAACCAAGGATAGAGGGTCCAGAATCCTAAGACACTGGTAGAGGCTGAGGGCCTTGCTCGTGTGGCCTCTCCCTCATTCACTGACGTGAGTCTGAAAGACTCAGTGGTATGTCACGTCACATCATATTTTTAATCCTACTTCTTGCAAAATAATGGATGGCGCTCCTTTCTGACTCTGCTCTGCCCCACTTAGGATGCATTTTGCCTTGTGCAACATAAGGTCACTATGCTTGTGTTCAGAAACTATGACACACAAACACACACACTATAATTCTTGTTGGATATCCATGTATCTTAACGAGTACCTGAGATTAATTAACAAGTTAGTGTTGAACCCTTGACCAGCAAGGACTCATCTATCAGTTTTCTATCATAGCTTAACTTGGGGGAGAAAGTTCTGCAGTGGTGAGGAAGAGGTAGCTCGCTAATGAAAAACAGCAAACCAACCCTCACCGGGGTGGGGTGGGGTGGTGTTAGTGATTGCTTTCCTGACCACTTTTTGCTTTTTGTTCAAGGTTTTTTTTTTTTTTTTAAAGATTTTATTTATTTATTTGACAGAGAGAGACACAGCAAGAGAGGGAACACAGCAGGGGGAGTGGGAGAGGGAGAAGCAGGCCTCCTGCTGAGCAGGGAGCCCGATGTGGGGCTTGATCCTAGGACCCCGGCACCATGACCTGAGCCGAAGGCAGATGCTTAATGACTGAGCCACCCAGGTGCCCCTTGTTCAAGGTTTTATAGCCTTCAAATAGACAGTAAATAATCACTGGAAAAAGTAGGCAATTTACAAAGAAGTTTAATATGGTAATTGATTAGTCATTGAGAGAAGGGGAGATGTTGCTAAGCTGGAGGAAATCCATCTCTTTACCCCAGTTTGCTAGTTAAATGGAAAATATGGTAGCAATGAAAGTGAAATCTGTTGGCTATTTTATGCTTCATTTACATCGTATAAAACACACATCATAGTTGATTGTCAGCATGAATATGGACTGTGCTTTTCAAAGGCTGCATTCGTCCCCTTTTTAAATCTTACTTTTTGATAACACAGAAGGAGGTCCAGTGGGCATTACTGTCTTTAACAGGTCAAGGAGCTTTGTGCAAGTGATTTTGAACTGTAGATTTTTCACAGAGATAGCAATAAACTGAGGTCATAAATTAAGCAGTTGATTAGATTTTTTACCATGTGACCTGTTTTACCATATGAATATTTCAGTGGATAGAGTATCACTAACGTAGTGTTTTATCTGTGGTAGAAACCAAGGTGGGTTTGTTCAACCACATCTGTTTATTTACGATGTCGATCTCAAAACTCTAGATATGTATGCCACAGCGTCTCTAATGTCTTATAAGACATGAAGACTTAATGACCTAAGATTATAAGAATGAATCCTCATTCTTTTTGAATATTTTATATTCAGTATATTTTATATTATCATTATTTTAGCCTTTCAGGTTGAAAATATTCCTTGGGCAAATGAGTTTCATAAGTGTATTTTACAAGGTATAAAATAATGTTTTCCCCCATTTCACAGTACATTTTATGTCATCACATACAATTTATGTGTAACAAACTATATCCATTTTAAAGCTACTCTTTGATGAGTTTTGACACCATCCTAATTAAGATATAGAACATTTCCATCACTTCCAAAAGTTTCTTTTTAAAAATTTTTTTTATTATTATGTTATGTTAATCACCATACATTATATCATTAGTTTCTGATGTAGTGTTTCATGATTCATTGTTTGTGCATAACACCCAGTGCTCCACGCAGAACGTGCCCTCTTTAATACCCATCACCAGGCTAACCCATACCCCCTCCCCACTCCCCTCTAGAACCCTCAGTTTGTTTCTCAGAGTCCACAGTCTTTCATGGTTCGTCTCCCCCTCCGATTTCTCCCCCTTCATTCTTACAAAAGTTTCTTAATATCCCTTTGTGTTTTGTCGCTGTCCCAACCCCCAGCCTATGACAACTACTGATCTTATATTTTTCATCTCTGTAGAGTCTAATATTTCATTTGAATCTGTCCTGGAACTACCTTTTGAAATTTCAATACCTATTGTTTTTGCTTTTGGCAAGCAGTAGTAGAATGAAAAATACAGTAAAAATTATAATCAGTTTGGCTTTTCATTTGGGGGGTATAAAGACTCTGTTATGTCATCATTTAGAAATAAAACACAAACATTATATATTTATGCCAAACTTTTTTTTATGAATAAAATCTAAAAACTCTAAGCATTAGGTAATGAAAGACGTTTTGTACAGTTTTGATACCATATCACTCTACATTTTTCACTCTACATTTTCATAGTGTGTGTTTGGTTTCCGAACCCAATACAATGTAATACTTAATTAAAAATAATTTATAACTTGTGCTTTGTCTCAAATAATAATAGTAATAATAAATTATTCTTACAATAAATTAAGTAGCATGGGCCACTTTTCAATGGAAGGAAGTAAACAATTTTCTGTGCAAGTTATGATTAATTTTAAGTAGAGTGTTACCAGGAACTTTATGTTATAATACTTAAAAACATACTGACTTAAACTTTCTTCTTTATTATATCACAGAAAAATGATTAAGAGCATGGTCTCTGGAGTGACCATGGGGAAGTTATTTAATCTCCGTGTAATTATGTATAAAACAAGGGAAGTAATGCCAAACTACATCATAGTGTTATTGGGAGAGTTAACCAGCTTAGCCACAGAAAATACTTAAAATCATATCAGGCACATAGAAAGACCTCTATAATTATCATTATCATTATCATTATCATCATCATCATTATTATTATTATCCCTCCCCAAAATAGTTTTTTAATCCTCCAAGTTTTGAAAATATAGCATATTATTATGACACAGTTCAATGAATCAGAAAATCTTTGGAAACGCTCAGCTGAAAGATCTCCAATTTTCATTGTCTTGTTTTATGAAATAGTTCCTCCCTTTCTGGCTCTATGGTTCTGAATACTGACGGTACTATCCAAGGTGCTGAAAAGGCCCATCCATTTTTACTGTTACTATTACCCTTTATACTGAATATTTTAATTCCAACTAGAATCACTTGGGTTAGAGCATCAAGGGTAGTGCATAATTCTATGAAATTAATGTTGTCTGCTCGGTGGTGGAAAAGCAGGGGAAAAGTGTTTGATGATGGAAAGACTTGGGAAAGTGGGTTGCTTGTCAGTTAAATAACAAACCATCCCTTATCTCACTTGCACTGAAATCACATTTTGTGTATTTTTCATATTTGCATAAGAGTAAAGGTTTCCAATTTCTCAATTCAGTTCGCCAAATAGTTGGATGTCTTGCCTGAATACTTTTGATCTGCAGTCACATTCAAGACGAAGGAACTTTGTCTAGTGCCGGGAACAATTAATTTCTTGAGGCTCTAATAAAGAGAGTTTTATATAGTTACACAGGTAAACAGTGAATTTATAGTTAAACAAACAAACAGAAAGGATATTCAGAAATAACTTATGAGATTTCTGGAGGTCAAGGTCTATGTCTTATACAACATTATGTCCTTGACAGTTAATAGTGTTGACACATATTAGTGCATAGATTCTTATGTTATTAAATTGAATACTTAACTGATTTCCAAGGCTGAGTCTGAAAGCTAAAATTTATCTTCATTATGTTTTGCATGAAGACTTAGGTGACAAATCTCCATTGGTTTGCCAGATTTCTCTAAAAATAGCAAGAATCAAATTATAGGATGAATAATCTAATGCAGTGGTTAGGGTCCAGGAGGATATGGATCTACCTGGTCTGTAATGTTCACAGGTACCTAGGAATCTCCCTTTTCATCTCAAAATCTTGGTCCATTTACTAAGAATACAATATTAAGTTTGAATTATATAGAATATTCTCTATCTGGATTTTCTAAAATTTCTTTCTTACAGTGGGAATAATATGCAAGAAAAAACTCACTAACTCCTAAAGAAAGCAATAGTAGTTTATCTGAGTTTAAATGGACTAATTTCAATCAATCCACCCCGCAACAAAAACATAATCGTAAAAGTCTACTTAATTCTGTTGTGAAAGACTACTGTTAAAAATAGTGGTATATTTTACTGGCATAGAATATGAACAAAAATGAATAGAATATTCATGGACCGTATATTTATATTAATTTTTATATCTTTTTTTTTAAAGATTTTATTTATTTGTTTGATAGAGACACAGCGAGAGAGGGAACACAAGCAAGGGGAGTGTAAGAGGGAGAAGCAGGCTTCCCAAGGAGCAGGGAGCCCGATGCGGGGCTCCATCCCAGGACCCTAGGATCATGACCTGAGCCGAAGGCAGACGCTTAACGACTGAGCCACCCAGGCGCCCCTATTTTTTATATCTTTTTAATTGGTTTATAAACCATCAGTATTCAGAGGCCATAAGAATGAAGAAAGTACTATTGTAAATATTATAATGTAAAATAATTCTTAGCTTTATGTTAATGAAGAGGACCATTTTCAGTGATAATCACCCTATGTTCTAATTTATATCAGTGAATGTTATCACTTCAGTGATGATATTAGCAAGCTATCTTTTTCTGATTCCTAGTCTATTTTGTGATATATGCTTACAGTATGTTTTATTATTCCTACCTTGTTTAGAATGTAATTTACTTTTTAAAGTAACATTTTTTCATTAAGGAGTTAGAATATGGAACATGATAAGTCTTGGGATAAAACACTAAAATCTAGGGCGCCTGGGTGGCTCAGTTGGTTAAGCGACTGCCTTCGGCTCAGGTCATGATCCTGGAGTCCCGGGATCGAGTCCCACATTGGGCTCCCTGCTCAGCAGGGAGTCTGCTTCTCCCTCTGACCCTCTTCCCTCTCGTGCTCTCTCTCATTCTCTCTCTCACAAATAAATAAAAAAAAACAACACTAAAATCTATTACTTAATTGAGGAAAGTAAGAATTTTAGCCTTTATTGAAAAGTCTGGTGAATTTTATGAAATCTTATGATGGACTTGACATTAAATTAAATCTAATCAATTTCATATGGATTTTTATATATTAGCTCATCCGTTATACTGAAATACAGAAATAAATTTGGTAACATCTTAGTGGAAATATAGTAAGTTCTACTAATAAGAACCAGTGGTTTAATCTTGGGTTTTAAAAAGTATCAATTATTGCCTTAGAATTGCTCTGAAATGAAATTTTTTTTTATTTGGGGAGCTGTTGAAAGAGGTAATGGTTTTTAAATTATTTTGATTTTACGTTATAGCTATGTATATGTAACAAGAGAAACAATCTCTTTTTAACTTCTGATATGGAAATGTAGAATATATGCTTTCAACTTTTTTGCACAGTATTAATGTTTTTGATAAGAATCTGTTTCCCAGAGGGGCCCTGGGTGGTTCAGATAGTTAAGTGTCTGCCTTTGGCTCGGGTCATGGTCTCCACGTCCTGGGATCCAGCCTCATGCCCAGCTCCCAGCTCAGCAGGGAGTCTGCTTCTCCCTCCCTCTGCCTCTCCCCCTGCTTGTGTGCTCCCTCTCTCTCTCTCTCGCAAATGAATAAATAAAATCTAAAAAAAAAAAAGAAACTGTTTCCCAGAAATAAAATTAACATTTTTCTTCCTCCTCTTCATTTCTCCCTCCTCTTCCTCCTTGCATATTTATTTTTCACTTACTATAAATCTTGAGTTACTACTACAGTGCTACATTTAATTTAGAAGTAGTTCATATACCATTCATTAGGAAGATTGTATTTCTAAAGATACCAAAATTTAAAAGCAAGTTGGGTGCCTGAAAACTGTCATGAAAGTTCTTTGCTAGATCAAGTTTCATTAAAAAAAACACTATAATTTATGTTCTAACAGTTAAAATATATTCTTTGGCAAATGATAGACCCAGGGCAATGATTCTGTGGATTATTAATGACAAGATGGGAATCAGCCCTTGGTCTGTTATTATTTAAGTTGTGTGTGTGTGTGTGTGTGTGCGTGTGTGTGTGTGAGAGAGAGAGAGTTTTTTTACATTAGCTAGTGCTATTTTTTTTTAATTGTTTAGCACCCTTTAAGACTAGAACAATTGTGGAGTATGATTTTTCTGAAAGGGGTTCAATGATTCAAAGGGGTTGAAAACAATGATCTTTTATTTGATTGTATGGGAGTTTCTCCAAATCATTTCATCTTTATTTCCTATATGACCGTCTGCAATTTGTTTTGAATGTCTTAACATAATAAACAGATTAATTCAAGAATACTTATGAAGAATTAAATATCACCCACATACTAATGCAGACATTAAGGATTGCATTTCACTTCAGGAATAAGAGGAGAAGCTATTGTATAACTTTATCATAGTATGAAAACATTCTCTGTCTTCATTCTTAAATTTTGGTAATTTCTTCCACTTATTTCTGGGGAAAGCTGGAAAAAAGGAATTGCCATCTAAAATGTGAAGGATTTGGTAATACAGAAATCCTTCACTTTCTGAGAACTGGAGGTTATAGGTAGAATGACCATGAAAGTTGTAAGCAAATAGTACAACAGAGCCATGTGTTAACCCTAATCCAATTAGATATATCATTATAATGTTTCTAAGCATATAAAACAGTGCAAAAATCTATATAAGAGAAAAAAACCTTCTTTGGTGATTAAGTGGAAATTTGTCTTAAGGGCCAAAGAAATGTAAAATTCAGCCCACTGGGATATCTAAGTTAGTTGTAGGTTGGGAGATACACTGTAAAACTTGAATTTCAGATGTTGGAACCTGCATCTTTTTGGTTATTGACTGGAACCTATAATCATATTCAGACTTTCCTCCCAGGATAACTGTTGAAAATGCAGTCAGCCTGTTAGCTTGAATTTCTGGTCATTTTGGGAGTTGTAGAACACGGAGAAATTAACTCCAAAGTTACTTTGGAAGGTTACATTGTGGGAGCTGAAATACTTACTTCTTTGGGAGTGAGCATTTGTTAAATCTTAAAAAGTTTTAACATGAAGTAAAGGGAACATTGATCTCATTGTATTAATATTTATCCAAAAGAGGGGTTATCAAAACTTGTGGTTACAATATTTAAGAATATTTGAACTAATAGAAAAATAAATTTGCCTGTTACTCCAATTCTAACTTATTCAAATTTATAATTTGAATAATTAATTTGGAACCATGATTTTAAATTGAGTCTTAGTAAGCTTGTAAACATTATTGGAACACTTCATTTATAAATTTTGCATTTCTTTGCATTATAGTTTAAATATATTGATTCTAACAGTAATTTAATTACTCACTAAGGCCTATAACAAAATTTTAAATGTATAAATGCAGTTCCAAATGTTTGAAGATGTTTAAACTTATAATGAAAGCAAACATTATTCACAGCACCCTTAAAATAAGTTTATTAGATTTGTAAATAGCACATTGATTCATTTAGTTTAAAAATTTAAGAAAGAGTTTGAGCTTATACATTTTTAAAAAACTGAATTTTATAACAGAAACTAAAGGAAAGCTCTGAATAGCCTTTTCTGTACTCAAAAACTACTCTTGACACCAAAACCCATATATTTAGCTGAGAAAGTTTCTGGTATTTTCAGCAATTGGCATTCAGTTTTGTTGACTGAGGAACTCATCTAGAAGTCTTTGGAACTAACATTGGATTTTACCATGTAAATACTAATAAAAACTCCATTTAGGAGTCACAAGAGGAGAGAATCAGAATGTGTTCATTTGATCAGGAGGCAAAGGTTTCTGATAAGTCCTGAACTCATTAGAGACTATAACTTGAAAGGAATAAATACTTAAAGTCAGAATTCTTACTATGGTCCAGTTTAAAAAGGCTGTAGGCTTTTTTTTTAGAGCATTTCTTTAAAATGAAACATTTAGTGCTAATTGGCATATGTTTCTACATTGGGGAATAAAGGAAAGTATTCTATAAACTATTTCCAATGCATCTTTAATAGCAATACTGGGATGCTCAATTTACTATTATAATGAAACTTCATTAAAACATCTCATTTCCATGTTTGGTTATTCTGAGGGACAAAGTATGCTCTCAAGTTCTTAGGATGGATATTGCATTTATCACTTTCATTATAAAAATCTAAACATATGGTATGACTAGTATTTCCTTGAAAACCATCATATTTTGCCCCATACATTGACTTATTGATTTCTCAATGTATTAAATTTTCTCTGTAGCATGGAATGAGTAGATGATACATGTCTAATATAAAGCTACAATGAAAAAATATATATGTCCTTTGATCTGTGTAGAATGGTCAGCAAATTTCTCTTCTGACAAGACATAGACATTTCTTCCTGTATCTGTCAATGTTACGCTGAATGAAACAACATCGGTAGACGATTGCCTGATGAATACCCATTAAATGTGCTAATATCTATTCCAGAATTAAGCACAACTATAACATTCACATACCTGAATTATATTTTATTTGCTTCCTGTGAAATCAGTCTGTTTTCTCCACACTCACTCCCTCTCTCCTGAATTGTGCTTTGGAGTGGTGCCATTAGCCAAAACAGAGGACACTATAGAAAAGAGACCTTTAAAAATTTCCTAGGTTTATCGTAAAGATGTTGTTGTGATTTTTGTTCATCGGATGTATTGTCCCTTTTATGAGTGCTCCTAGGTGAATTGGTTTGCTGCTTTTTGGACTTAGTACCTGCAACAGGTTTCTTCATATCAGTTGATGTTTTTTTCTGCTTTTAGTGATACTTGGTTTATAAACTGATTAGCTTTCTCTCTCAATTATTTATTATATGTTAAATAATTCGATATTATAGTTCTATCTGGCTCCATTTTAAGTCTCTGTTTTCTAGTATTTGTATTCCCATTTCTTCAAATTTATGTTATCTTGGTATATTTTATGTCTAATTATAAGCCACTTTCCATCTAAGTTGGAAAAATACATGGACTGTTGGACAGGCAGACAGACAAGCAGGTGTTCTAGAGGCTCTTAGGAAAGCCTTCTGGAGAACAGTATGATATGGAAGAGGACTGCCTGGAGCCTTGCTTCAGACACACTTGGGTTTGAATTTTCCCTCTGTTTAGTTACATCTGTCTTTGATTCAGATATTTTAAGCTCTCTAATTTTCATTTAGCTCACTTATATAATGGGAATAAGGTTAGCTACATTTTCAAACTCATGGAAAAATAAAATTAAGTTGTTGGAGGCGTACCTTCACAATGTCTCAATAGTGCACATGATTGGGATAACCTTAAAGTTTATTGTTCAAACAGAGCCCGTTGAGAGTTAAATGGGGGCATATTACTAATTATACAGGACAGTCAACATGAAATCAGGTCTGGTCTAGACAAAGATGTGTGGTCACCTTGTATATAGGAAACTATAAATGCCTTTAATTCACAGATGCTTTCAAGGATTACTATATTTGGTGATATATGTATATATATATATATGTGTGTGTGTGTGTGTATGTGTATATATATATGTGTATCAAAGACTATGTAATGTAAGACAAACAAACTACCTTTAGCGGAAGATTTGTGTTGATCCTGGCTTTCACATAATTTGCTTTGGCAAAATCTGCAGCAAGTTCCAAGAACTAAAATATAAGGTCGAAGTTTAGGTTAAAACTCTAGTGAATGAACAATCAAGAACTGCGAGGTAGAAAACCAGTGCTAGAGAATTTGGGATATCAGTTTATAGTTATCAGAAGCCCATTTACCATAATTAGGGCGTGAGGGTAGAGGGAAATGTCAGGTACAGATCTCCCTTCAGAGACAACAGGGATAAAACTATATGCAGAAAAAGGAACCTCTGTGGAGGGCAAGACAGATACAGAGGCTGGAAATCTGCCTAATGAATTAGAGAGCTCTGGTCCAAATATTCATTTTGCCAAGCTGAGTGAGTAAATGCGAGTTTTTAAAGCGATCTGAGCCCTCTTTCTAGATCTCATAATGTGGATAATAATACCCGCCTCACAGATTGTTTGAAAGATTTGAAAAGTACTTAAGATACTGCTGCCTGCCCGATAGGCTTCCAGTACATAGTAATTATCATCGTGCCCCAGCACGTGGCTGCATTCTGCAAGCAGATCTGGTGTGTGCCGCTTTTCATAAAATAGCATGAGAGTAGCCTTTTCTTAATTTGCAGAAAACTTGAGTATGGTTGGGATATTCTCAATTGACAGTTTGTCTGAGATCGATGTTTTCACCCTTTGGTGTTTACTGCTCCTTGTCTGCCAGTGGGCTGCAACAGATGACAAAACAAATGAGTGAGCAGTATCAGTATTTCATGCTTTCTCCCCAAATCAACAAATTGCAAGTGTTTCACTACTTGGGCAAGTTTAAGAACCATTGTCTGGTTTAGAACGCTGTGTCTCTGACTTAATGAATGCCTGTTTTAGCAGAAGTCTCTTGAGGCTGTGAAACGGCAACTTCCTAATCTCTCAGGCTTCCTTTTTGCTACCTACAATGGAGTGGTTGGACAAAACTCTGAATTCCCTGTCATTCAGAGGAAGAGTGTCGTTTTCTAGCGATGGAAAGTGTCTTTTCCTAGGACACTTTGCTGTGCTGAGGAGAGGATTAATCTACTCCCTTTACTGACTTCCTGCCTGAATCAAAGTATCAGAAACTCTCCAGCTGGCATAATTCATGTTTTAAAAGTAAATGGAAGGAGATAGGAAAATTATTTGCAGTTATAAGAAGATGTATTCAGTTGTACTATATAGGGATCTAAAGGTCACCAAGCAGGTACGTTCAGATTTAGTGTGTGCCCGCCCCACCCCCCCACCATGTGCTCACTGATCCCCACTGTTTCCTTTCCACAATTGTCCGCAAGTTCAACTCTATCACTCTGGTGACCTGTATTGCTGAGCAGTAGCAATAGGCCCCTGGTGGCTCTCACTAACTCCATCCTTTTGTTTTGGAGAAATGTTTCTTCATAGGTAAGAAACTAAGCATTGCCATCTGGGCTTATCTAAGATCCTAAAAGCCCTATGAATGTGTGTGGATGGTCTCATTTTAGAGTCCCCTGTGCATCATTGGAGCATATCACAAGAACACAAATCACTGTTAGAGAGTGCGTTCTTCCAAACTCAGTCAGCCTGTGTCTCTCAGAAAATACATCTACTTCTGGCAGCTTTTCATGAAGCATGCCTTATCAGGAAAAAAATAAAAATAAAACATGAATTTTAAGATTTTTGTGTTTTCTGTTGTGTGTGTATTTAAATTTGAGCTTGTGTCCAGATAGACACATAGTATATAGTGACTACTTCTGTTGGGGCTTTCTGATGCATTCAGGCCCTTTGTTAAACTTGAACCACACTGAACTTCAGAGCACTTTCTCCACACAGCCTTCCCTGGCTGCTCTTGTCTTGATTAAAGACAAAGACTATTAATGCACGTGGAAGTGCTATGCAAATGTTAGTTGCTGTTCACAATTTTTATCTTCCCTAAACAACTCTGCCACATAAAACGTTTGTCATAAATTAATTTGTATATATTCTTTGATTAATGAGTGCTATTTTTGTCTTCCTAATACTGTCCCTGATTCATGTGTTTTCAAATACATTGTTCGGTGATTCATACATGGTGATCCTATCTCCATGAGCAGGCTATTAATGTTCTAAGATGAAGCAAGGAACAGATATTATCTGTTCCCTTAACTATGTTTAGTAAAGATCTGCTGTTTAGATGTTTTCTAAAATGTTGGCTGGTGGAAGATTTGCAGGTCTTCGGGGCATGCAGTTTCCTGTGGGTGTACCTAACTCCCCATTCTCTGCCATGACATTTGGTTTTCTTGTACCAAAAGATCTTTATTTTTTCAACCACCTTATTGAGTTGTGAGTAACATGTAAAAAACACTGTGCATATTTATCGTATAAACCTGATGTGTGAGGGGATAAGTATCATCACTGATGATGAGACCAACCCGTGAAACCAACACTGACAGCAAGACCACAGATGTATTCATCACTACTGTTTCCTTGCATTCCTCCATTATTATTAATATATTGTATATGTGAGTTTGAGTGTGCATCTTTTTTTTTTCAAGATTGATTTATTTATTTGAGAGAGAAAGAGCGAGAGAGCGGGGGAAGGGGTAGAGGGAGACTGAAAGAGAGAGAGTAACTCCAGCACCCCACTGAGTGGGGAGCCTGATGCTGGACTCAGGTCCCAGGACCCTGAGATCATGACCTGAGCTGAAACCAAGAGTCAGATGCTTTTCTAGCGATGGAAAGTGTCTTTCCCTAGGACACTTTGCTGTGCTGAGGAGAGGAATAATCTACCCCCTTTACTGACTTCCTGCCTGAATCAAAGTATCAGAAACTCTCTCCAGATGGCATAATTTCTTCCTTTTTTAGGGCCAAATAATATTCCATTGTATGTGTATACCACATTTTCTTTATCTGTTCGTCCTTCACTAGACATATAGGCTGATCTTGGCTATTGTGAATAACACAGCAATGGGCCCAGCAGTGCAGACACCTCTTTTGGATCCTGATTTCAATTCCTTGTATCAATAATCAAAAGTGAGATTGCTGAATCATATGTTAGTTCTGTTGAGTAAGAGCCATGCTGATTTCTATAATAGCTGTACTGATTTACATTCCCACCACAGTAGACAGGATGTGCCTTTCTCCACATCCTTGCCCATACTTGATATGTTTTGATTTTTTAATAATAACCATCCTAATAGATGTGAGGTGATATCTCATTATGGTTTTGAACTGCATTTTCCTAATGATTAATGATCTTGAACACCCTTTTGTATACCTGATGGCCATTTGTATGTCTTCTTTGGAGAAATGTCCATTCAGATTCTCTTTTTATTTGTTAATTGGGTCATTTGTTTTTTTGCTATTGAGTTGTACGAGTTCCTTATATATTTTGGATATAACTTCTTATCAGATACATGGCTTGCAACTATTTTCTCCTATTCCATTGGTTGACTTTTTATTTTGTTGATTATTTCCTTTGCTATGAAGAAGTTTTTTAGTTTGATGTAGTGCCACTTGTTTATTTTTCTTTTTGTTGTCTGTGTTTTGGGGGTTAGATCTAAAAAATCATTACCATGTCCAATGTCAAGGTGCCTTTTCCTTAGGTTTTCCTCTAGGAGTTTTACAGTTTCAAGTCTTACATTAAGTCTTTAATCCGCTTTGAGTTGATTTTTGTGTATGGTGTAGAACAGGAGGCCGATTTCATTCTTTTGTATGTGGATGTCTAGTTTTCTCAATAACATTTATTGAAGAGAGAGTCCTTTCTCCGTTGTATATTTTTGGAATCTCTAACAAACCTAATTGACCATGAAAGCATGGGTTTATTTCTGGGCTCTCTATTGTGTTCCACGGATCAATATGTCTGTTTTTATTCCAATACCGTACTATTTGGATTACTATAGGCAAGCCTCATTTTATTGTGCTTTGTTTTATTGTGCTTCAGATACTGTGCTCTCACAGACTGAAGGTCTGTGGCAATCTGGCATTGAGCAAGTCTATCAGCACCATTTTTCCAATAACACTTGCTCACTTTGTGTCTGTGTGTGACATTTTGGAAATTCTTACAATATTTCAAACTTTTTAATTATTATATTTATCATGATGATCCTGATGAATGATTATAACTTGCTGAAAGCTCAGATGATGGTTAACATTTTTTTAGCAATTAAATATTTTTAATTAGGATATACACATTTTTTTAAGAAATAATGTTATTACATACTTAATAGACCAACAGTATAGTGTAAACATAAATTTTATATGCATTGGGAGACCAGAAAATTCATTTAACTCGCTTTATTGCCATATTCATTTTATCGCAGTGGTTCAGAACTGAGCCTGCGATATCTCTGAAGTATGTTTTGTAGCTTTATAATATAATTTGAACTCAGGAAATGTGATGCCTCCAAATTTGTTTCTTCTTGCTCAGGATTGCTTTGGATATTTGTGTTCTTGTAGGATTGTTTTTTTCTCCTGCTATCAAAATGCCACTGAAATTTTGATAGGAATTGCCTTGACTCTGTAGAACACTTTGGATAGTATGGATATTTTAACAATACTAATTTTTCCAGTTTATGAATATGAGATATCTTTCCATTTATTTGTGTCTTGTTCAATTTCTTTCATCGATGTTTTGTGGTTTTCAGTGTACAGATCTTTCACCTTCTTGGCTAAATTTATTTTATTTTATTTTATTTTTATTTTATTATGTTAATCACCATACATTACATCATTAGTTTTTGATGTAGTGTTCCATGATTCATTGTTTGCGTATAACACTCAGTGCACCATTCAATACGTGCCCTCTTTAATACCCATCACCGAGCTAACCCATCCCCCACCCCCCTCCCCTCTAGAACCCTCAGTTTGTTTCTCAGAGTCCATAGTCTCTCATGGTTGGTCTCCCCCTCCGATTTCCCCCCCTTCATTTTTCCCTTCCTTCTTGGCTGAATTTATGCCTAAGTATTTTATTTTTTTCAGTTGTATTATAAACAGGATTGTTTTCTTAATTTCTTTTTCAAATGGTTCATTGTTAGTGTATAAAAACACAACTGATTTCTGTATGTTGATTTTGTATCCCACAACTTTACTGAATTAATTTATCAGCTCAAAAAGTTTTTTGATGGAGTCTTCAGGGTTTTCTATATAAAAAATCACATCATCTTGTAAGCAAAGATTTCCTTTCTGATTTGAGTGTATTTTATTTCTTATTCTTACCTAATTGGCTAGGATCTCCACTACTAGGTTGAATAGAAGTGATGAGAGTGGGCATTCTTGTCTTATTCTTGATTTTATAGGAAAAACTTTCAGCTCCTTGTTGAGTAGGATATTATCTATGGGCCTGTCATTATAACCTTTATTATGTTTGAGTACATTCCTTCTAGATCTAATTTATTGAGAGTTTTTATTATGAAAAGATGTTTTATTTTGTCAAATGCTTTTTATATCTACTGATGTAATCATATGATTTTTTCTTTTTCATTCTATTAATGTGGTATATCACATTTATGGATTTGTGTATGTCAAACCATCCTAGCATCCCAGGGATAAATGCCAATGGATAATTTTGTGTCATCCTTTTAATGAACTTTTGAACTTGGTGCCCTAGCATTTTGTTGAGGGTGTTTGCATATATGTTCATTAGGGAAATTGGCCTGTAGTTTTCTTTTCTTGCAGTGTCTTTGTATGACTTTGGTATCAGAGTAATGCTGGATTAATAGAATGAGTTTGAATGTGTCATTCCTCTTCAATATTTGGAAAAGTTTGAGCAAGACTGGCATTCATTCTTCTTCCAGTGTTTGATAGAATTCATTTGTGAAGCCATCTGCTCCTGTTTTTTGTTTGTTTGTTTATTTGTTTGTACTTTGTGGGGAGATTTTGATTACTGATTCAATCTCCTTCTCATTATTGATCTGTTTAGATTTTCTGTTACTTCATGATTCAGTCTTGGTAAGTTTTATGTTTCTAGGACTTTATCCATTTCTTCTAAGTTACCTGTGTTTGTGGTATCATTTGTAATGTCTCTTCTTCACTTATAATTTTGTTTAATTTTTTATTCTCATTTTTCTTAGTGTAGTTAAGAGTTTATGAATTGGGGGCACCTAGGTGGCTCAGTCGGTTGGGCGTCTGCCTTCAGCTCAGGTCATGATCCTGGGGTTCTAGGATTGAGTCCTGCATCAGGCTCCCTGCTCAGCGGGGAGCCTGCTTCTCCCTCTGTCTGCCATTCCCCCTGCTTGTGCTCTCTCTCTCTCTCTGTCTGACAAATAAATAAATAAAATCCTTTAAAAAAAAGTTTATCAATTTTCTTTATCCTTTAAAAAAAAAAAGCAAATCCTAGATTTCTTAATATTTTCTGTTACTTTTCTTATCTCTATTTTATTTCTGCTTTGATCTATATTATTTCCTTGGCTAAATGTGGGTTTTGTTTATTCTTTTATTTTTAGTTCTTTGAGGTATAAAGTTAGGGTGTTTGAGATCATTCTTTAATATGAATGCAGTTGTTTATCACTGTACACTTCCTTCAACATTGCTTTTGCTGCATCCTATATGTTTTGGCGTGTTGTGTTTCCATTTTTGTTTGTATTAAGATATTTTTTGATTTCCCTTGATTTATTGTTTGATCTATTGGATGTTCAGGAGTGTGTTGTTTAATTTATACATACTTATGGATTTTCCAATTTTTCCTTCTGATCTTGATTTCAACCTTCATACCATTGTGGCTGGAAAAATGTATTTGATATGATCTTTTAAATTTAAGACTCTTTTGTATCCTAACATATGATATGTCTTAGAGAATATTCCTTGTGCATTTTAGAAAAAAAATGTATTTTGCTGCTATTTGAAGGAATGTTCTGGGGCACCTGGGTGGCTCAGTCGGTTAGGTGTCTGCTTTCGGCTCAGGTCATGATCCCAGGGTCCTAAGATTGGGCCCCATGTCGGGCTCCCTGCTCAGCGGGGAGTCTGCTTCTCCCTCCCTCTCTGTTCCTCCCCCCACCTCTCAAATAAATAAATAAAATTTTCAAAAAAATGGAATGTTCTGTGTATGTCTGTTGGGTCCATTTGGTCAATAGTGTTAAGTCCACTCTTATTAACTGTCTGGATGATCTATCCATTATTAAAAATGGGGTGTTGAAGTCTTTTCAGGTGTACAATATAGTGGTTTGACATTTTTATATATTACACAATGATCACCAAGATAAAACTAGTTACCATCTGTCACCATACAGAGTTATTACGATATTACTGTCTTTATTTCCTATACTATACTTTACATCCCTGCAAATTATTTGTTTTGTAACTGGATGTTTGTACCTCTCAACCTCCTTCACCAGTTTCACCCATTTTCCAACCTCTTTCCCTCTAGCAACCACCATTTTGTTCTCTGTGTTTATAAGTTTTTTTCCATTTTTTATTTGTTTTATTTTTT
Organism: Neomonachus schauinslandi; assembly: GCF_002201575.2. Taxonomy (NCBI): domain Eukaryota; kingdom Metazoa; phylum Chordata; class Mammalia; order Carnivora; family Phocidae; genus Neomonachus; species Neomonachus schauinslandi. Next base: position 32,576,769 of record NC_058404.1, read on the forward strand.
AGATTCTATATGTAAGGATATTTGCTTTTCTCAGTCTGACTTATTTCACTTAGTACAATACCTTCTCTAGATCCATCCATGTTGCTGCAAAATGAAGTATTTCATTTTTTTATGGCTGAGTAATATTCCAATGTGTGTGTGTGTGTGTGTGTGTCACATTATTATCCATTCATCTGTTGATGGGCACCTAGTTTATTTTCTTATCTTGACTATTGTAAATAATGCTGCAGTGAACATAAAGGTGCATATATCTTCTCAGTTAGTGTTTTTGTTTTCTTTGAATAAATACCTAGAAGTAGAATTGCTGATTATATAATACTTCTATTTTTAATTTTTTAAAAAGATTTTTATTTATTTATTGAGAGAGAGAGAATGATAGAGAGAGAGCATGAGAGGGAGGAGGGTCAGAGGGAGAAGCAGACTCCCCACTGAGCAGGGAGTCCAATGCAGGACTCGATCCTGGGACTCCAGGATCATGACCTGAGCCGAAGGCTGTCGCTTAACCAACTGAGCCTACCCAGGCGCCCCTATTTTTAATTTTTGGGTAACTTCCACACTATTTTCCATAATGGCTATAACAATTTACTTTTCCACTAATAGTGCACAAGGGTTTCCTTTTCTCCACGTTCTTGCCAACACTTATTATTTCTTATCATTTTGATACTAGCTGTTCTGAAAGGTGTTAGGTGATATCTCATTATGGTTTTGATTTGCATTTCCCTGATGATTAGTGATATTGAGCATCTTTTCATGTGTCTGCTGGCCATCTGGATGTCTTTGGAAAAATGTCTGTTTAGGTCTTCTGTCCATTTTTTAATCAGATTTTTTAGGTTTTTGGTGCTGAGTTGTATGAGTTCTTCTTTATATATTTGGATATTCTTATTGGATGTATCATTTGCAAATATCTCCTCCCATTCAGTAGGTTGCATTTGTTTTGTTGATGGTTTCCTTCTTATGTAAGTGCTGCTTTAGTTTGATGTAGTTCCAATTGTTTACTTTTGCTGTTGTTACCCTTGCCCTGCAGAGACAGTCCCAAAAACACATTGCTAAAACTTTTGTCCAAGTGTTTCCTACCTATGTTTTCTTTTAGGAGTTTTATGGTTTCAGGTCTTACATTTAGGTCTTTACTCCCTTTTGAGTTTATTTTTGTATATGGTGTTAGAAGGTGGTCCAGTTTCATCCCTTTTCTTGTAGCTGTCCAGTTTTTTTAATGTCATTTATTGAAGAGACTGTTTTTTCTTTATTGTATGTTCCTGCCTCCTTTGTCATTGATTAATTAACTAATTAAGCATGAGTTTATTTCTTAGTTCTTTTTTCTGCTCTGTTGATCTGTGTGTCTCTTTTTGTACCAGTGCCATATTGTTTTAATTACTATAGCTTTGTAGTATAGTTTCAAATCTGGGAACATGATACCTCCAGGTTTGTTCTTTCTCAAGATTGCTTTGCTTTGGGATGCCTGGGTGGCTCAGTCGTTAAGCATCTGCCTTCAGCCCAGGGTCCTGGGATCAAGCCCCTCATTGGGCTCCCTGTTCCGTGGGAAACCTGCTTGTCCTCTTCTACTCCCCCTGCTTGTGTTCCCTCTCTTGCTGTGTCTCTGTCAAATAAATAAAATCTTTAAAAAAAAAAAAAGATTGCTTTGGATATTTGGGGTCTTTGTGGTTCTATATATATTTTAAGATTATTCTAGTTCTGTAAAGTCATTGGTAGTTTGATAGGGACTACATTGGATCTGTAAATTGCCTTGGGTTACATGGGCATTTCAACAGTATTTTTTTCTAATCCATGAGCATGATCTATCTTTCTGTTTATTTGTGGTCATCTTCAATTTCTTTCCTCAGTGTTTGATAGGTTTCAGAGTACAGGTTTTTCACCTCCTTTGTTAAATTTTTTTCCTAGGTATTTTATTCTTTTGATGTGCTCATAAATGGGACTGTTTTACTTTCTCTTTCTGATAGTTCATCATTAGTGTATAGAAACAACAGATTTCTCTATATTAATTTTGTATTCTACCATTTTACTGAATTCATTCTTTAGTTCTAAATTTTTTTTTTCATAGAGTCTTCAGGGTTTTCTATGTAAAATATCATGTCATCTACAAATAGTAACAGTTTTATTTCATTCTTACCAATCAGGTGCCTTTTATTTCCTTTTCTTGTTTGATTGCTTGTGACTATTACTTCTAGTACTGTATTGAATAAAGATTTGTTAATATTTTTGTGGCAGTTGGCTCTGATTTTTTTTCTTTCTCTTTTGTGTATCTACTACAGGTTTTTTCTTTGTAATTATCATGGGATTTACATAAGTATCTTATAGTTATAACAGTCTATTTTAATATGACAACTATTTAACTTCATTCATATATAAATACGCCATACTTTTACTCCACTTTCCCACATTTTATGTTATTGATGCCACAATTTATATCTCTTTTTATATTGATGTCAGAATTTACATGTCTTCACATTTCAGCATGTTTTATATTGAGATATATAGTAGGGCAGCTGTTTAGGCCAGTATAGGGCAACAGAATAGGTTAATGAGAGATGCTGACTGAAAAGTCTATACTAGGTATTGCCTGTGAGAGGCAAAGGTGAATCAATGCCATATTTAACAGAATCCAGTTTTTGATCACTTATCATAATCATTCATCTAACATCAAAGAGGGAACAAGCAACAAGAAGGAGAGATTCTTCATTAGGGACCCAGCCATGTGCCAATAAAATTCTGATTCTAGGGCCTATTTGATTTTCACAATATTAACATCCTACTTTCTTAGTGTTGTCTGTGTACCAGGTACATAACATTACCTGTTGTCGTTACCATAGCCTATCTATCCTGTGGATCCTATGTCATTTATTGAAGAGACTGTAAAATCCCAGTAAAATACAGTGGGTCCCAGTAAAATACAAAGTATTATTTTTACTTATTTTTCTATGTTTTGTAAATGGATGGAACCAAATTTGTTTTTCATAATTAAGTGTTTTTTGTGCTATTTTATTGTTGTTTTGCTTTGTTTTTTAATGAACAGTCATTGAAGGTAGGAACAGTTACATGTATATTTCTTGATAACCTTGCTGTCATATGCCAAAGTATATTTTCATCCAAACCTTGCTACAAATACAAATATTTATGGAAATGAAAGTATGAAATTAGTCATAATCATGTTAGCTGAACAGCAATATCCAGAGGTCTGTTCTTTTAAGAGTTCTACCCATAAGTTGTATAAAAAAATTGCAGAAGTTATTCTAGAGGCAAGAATTAATTAATATTATATATAATTGGCCTTCATAATCAGAATCTTCTGTAATAGTGGTGAGATTCAAGGCTGTTTAAAAACCAAATCTCAGGTTCCATTTCAAAGGTAAAGACTTTGTATAACAAGTTCATGCAAGGAAATGTGTAACATTTCTAGCCTATCCATACAATTTGAAATTGCACCACTAAATTCGCCAGTGAAACTCCATTTCAAAAATCTTTTATGCTATTTAATAAAAATCTCTTTTGTTGATCAGAGATAAAGGTAACTGGAGTGTTTTAGTAGCTACTGTATCCTTTAGATTATATGAGAACCAACCCAATTCAGACAAGTAACTACCCTTGGTTGTAAATTAAAGCTCTGTTTATCACATATTAGTACACACACACACACACACACACATGTACCACTATGCTTAAGTATCTTAACATCTATTACAGACATTATGACACCATTTTATAATGAGGACCATTAGGCTCAGAGAGGTTAATTAACTTCCCTCTGAATTTAAAACTAGTAACTGGGAAAAGAGAGAGTTGACCCCACACGGTCTTAGACTATATATTCATACATGTTCTTTATACCATACCGTACCTCCTGAGCTTTTTCTATCAGTGGGTGCTCAAAACCAAATAACCCTATTTACTTGACTAAGCATGATGCATTCCTTGGTACCAAGAAGGAAATGCTAAGGACTCCTGTAAAATATGTACCTATTGCAGTTTCTTTCTTGGAGCATATACCAACTTTTGTGCCTTGAGTCAGTTTGCTGTGTATGACAATGAGGTGCTGTATCCAGGGGAGAAGAATGGAGATGATTCAGCAGGAGTTAGTCTCAACAGATCACTAAATTACTGCTGGCAGGCGGAAGTAAGCCACAGAAGCTGGCATGCTCAGATGGGAACAAATGGGAAAAAGCTCCCAGCCAGATACTAAATAGAAGAGGCATGTTCTTATTCTGTCTCGATGCAGCTTGGGGTAAATGATGTTGGTGGCTTTAGTTCCTTGGTGATTCTCAAAAGATAGATTATGGATGCCAATGAGAATGTGATAAATATCTAGTTCTAATCAAGAAGAAAGGCACTGTATTATTTCTGCTCCAGATATTTTCCTGCTGATGGTTATAGCTTCACACTAGAAAGAACTCTTTTTTCTAACAAATTGTGGTTAAAGGCGTAAGATTTCTCTTTAATGAAATGGTGCTTTCTGAAGTCATTCCCTTCAGGTCTGATTGTTGCCATAAATTTAACACCTGGGATGTTATATAGAATTAGATTTACATATGGAAGTCTATATGTTAATGTATCTGAAGGTGATGTATCAGGTAGAAGTAGCTGATCGCCTTTCATCATGGCAATGGAAGCAGGATTTGTAAGTTCTATGTTGATCCTCTTAGAAGAGGCACATAAGAAAGGGCCACTTTCTTCACTGCTTCTAATATAGAAGCTGATGATATTTATTTTTCTATGTACTTTTTCTGACTCATTTTTAAACCTGTATTTTGGTTGAAAAAAATGAAATTATTTGATATAGCCTAATATAATTTGATATTCTTATCCACTGTTCAGGGGCAATTTGTCTTTATTTTTAATTGAAGTTTAATTGACATAGTAGTTTCAGGCTTCTAGCATAGTGACTCAATAATTACGTACATTATGAACTGTGACACGTGATAAGTACGCTTCTGGAGGGTACCTTTTCTTAACCTATCTCTGAGTGTTCATTCTTCTGACAGAACACCCTAGGTTTGCAGTCCTTAGGGGAACAAATATCAAGTTCCCTATGCTCCCTTCTGTCCTATTGAATTGTGTATGTGTTAGTGCTTGCTTTTATGCTTCTCTTCATACCCTTTGTACATGCTGCTAGTTCTTCCTCCTAAACCAAGTGATAAACTCTTTGGGGTACTCGGCTAATTTCGGTTTGGAAGCACATTCAATCTGAGATTACTCAAAATGTTTAGAGAATGTTTACCTCCTGGAAAGTAATCAGTCTGTTGCAGATTTTCCCCTGGTCTTTGTGGAAGGACCTAATTGATTTTCTTTTCCCCTTTGATATGACACATAGAATGTGTGTGTGTGTATGTGTGTGTGTGTGTTCATCATCACATACACATGCATTACAAACACACACACATACACACATACTTTTCCCAAATCCATTCATCTGCTAAAATCATACCAGAGCTAGAGAAATTGTCTTAAGTAATCCTAGCCTTAGGAGGGTCAACGGCAACAGAAATTATAGGATAGACATTTCTGGCGTGGACCATCTTGAATTTAGGTCTCTTTGTCTTCCAGGTTTCTGTTCTTTCAACTAAATCATGCTTTCTTCTAGAACTGTATCTGAATACCAAGTCCCCAAGATAATCCAAATCTTATGAGAATGATCTTTGTTGACTCTAGGAAAAGGATAATTTCAACTTAGTAATTTTGATATCAAAGGAAGGGGGGAATTGTGGCTAAAATCTCATTTTTTTAAAAGATTATTTATTTAGTTATTTGAGAGAGAAAGTGAGCATGAGGGAGAGGCGGAAGTGAGCAGGGAGCTCAATGCAGGGCTTGATCCCAGGACCCCAGGATCATGACCCGAGCCGAAGGCAGACACTTAACTGACTGGGCCACCCAGGAGCCCCTAAAAGTCTCATTTATACTTCTCAGTCCATTGTAATAATGTTACCTCCCTCTGTTCACATTTAGTGTCTCAATTTGGATGAGAAATTACAAAGTCACTCTAGCTATGGGCGATGTTTTTATCCTGGGGTCAAATTGTATCATTTATATGTACAATTTCTCACCTGGCTAAGTGATGTATACATCGACACTTATCCGCTTCTTCCATTGGCTTCAGAGCATAGCTCCCCAGCTCCCCATCCCTGGGCCACCCTCCGGCACTTGGTAAGTCCAGACTCAGTTGGCTTTTCTTCCCCAACCACTACCCGGCCTCCAGTAAACATAATTCTTATAAGTTTCTGAATGACTGTATGGGGATTAATATCTGTGCACAGCTACTGCTTCTGCCTTTAGGAGCGTGAATCTCTTTTACCTTTACGGGGAGACTGGGAGGTTTGGGGGCAGGTATGGGTACCAGGTAGCACAGTGATTGTCATCACCACCATCATCGTTACCCTGGTTACTTTGTACCAGCCAGGCTGTTCTAAGTGGCCTCTGTGGAATAGCTCATTTAGTTTGTATAAAAACTCTGGGAAGTAAATATTCTTATTTGTCACCATGGCACAGAGGGGAAGAAAGTTGCCTAAGGTTCTGTGGCCGAGAAGTGGAATAGCTGAGTGTTTACTGGTAAGACACTTATCACAAAACCTAAATATCTACTAAATGCTTATTGAATTGATGAAATTCCATTTTACATAGGAAGAATGTGGCATTCCAAGAGGTCAGGGTACTTGCCCAGGGACAGATCGCCGGCTGTTTGGTGGCCAGCCGCAGGAGGTTCTCATTATAGCTGGTAGGTTGTGATTACACACTTCTCATCAGCTGCTTAGAGGAATGGGCCTAGGAGAGCACAGATGTGAGAGTCCAGGCTTTGAAACCGTTTGAATCCTTCTACTAACATGTATGACTTTTTGACCTTCAAGTCATTTAGCCTTTCTGAGCCTCTTACCTCATCCATGAAGTGGAGAAAATACTAGTATTTTTCTGGGAGATATTATGAGGCGTAAATGACATTTAAAGTACTTAAAATCGTGTCTGTTAGGCAATGGTGCCCAATACTTGGGCAGTTGCCATGAAAACAGAAGATCATTTGGGTGAGCTGACTTCTGTGTATCATAAAGGTACTGCCTTTGCATGGAGAGGAAGTATTACCTTGGAGGACTTATTATTCTCTCCTCCCCACCTAGGGTGGCGAATTTCAGCAAATCTAGCTCCTCTTTCCTCTGTATCTTTCCTCTTTTATCTGCATCTTCTCCTTCGGAGTCTGCTGCTATAATTACGGTCTTAAACCAGTCACAGGAGAACTTCTGGGAAATTCAACAATATTCTATCAGGAAATAATACTCCTCTGTCCGAAAGTTTCAGAAATTTTCCCTCCAAAAATCCTGCCATTTTTGAGGCTCTTTTCCAACATTCTCCAAAATCTCCCCCTCCTTCCACCTCCCCTCTTGCTCCTTGTGGAATTTTTAGCTCCAGCAGCGACACATTTTGTCATCAATTTGAAATTAATCTCTTTTATTTTTTTTAAAAGATTTTATTTATTTATTCATGAGAGAGAGAGAGAGGCAGAGGGAGAAGCAGACTTCCCACAGAGCGGGGAGCCCGATGCGAGACTCGATCCCAGGACTCCGGGACCATGACCTGAGCCGAAGGCAGACGCTTAACCATCTGAGCCACCCAGGCACCCGAAATTAATCTCTTTTAATAAAGAGGCTGGCCTAGAGTAAAGAAAGAAGGAAGGAAGGAAAACAAAAGCATTGCTAAAGAGCAGTGCCATTCCATTCTGCCCCCATCGGATTAGGCTGGTGTTGTTCCATATGCTTTTTGACCACTGGAGTTTTGTTATTGTATTTTTGGGACTATTAAAAGAATATTTTAAAGATTGTCTTAAGGAAAGGATTTAAGTGAAGGTTTAGTTCATTTGCCTTAAATACGGTGATGATGATGGTGGTGGTGATGATGGGATGTTTGGAAAGATGAAAAATAATCTTATTGTTCCTTAGTAAATGCTTACCCCCCAGCTCTAATTACTTTCCAAGATAGACTTCACTTGACCCAAATTCCTTGCTCTCTAAGTTCATACCCTCTAAATCAGTGCTACTTAAATTGTGGACGGGGGGCAGGCAACATCAGCAGCACCTGGAAGCTATTAGAAATTCAGCTCCTCAGAACTAATAAACAAATTCAGTAAAGTTGCAAGATACGAAATCAACATACAAAAATCAGTTGCATTTCTATACATGAACAGTGAGATATTTGAAAAAGAAATAAAGAAAATGATCTTATTTATGATAGCATCCAAAACAATAAAATATTTAGAAATAAATTTAATGAAGATGAAAATCTGTATACTGAAAATGACTTTGATGAAAGAAGTTAAAGAAGACACAATAAGGCAAAAGATATTTTGTGTTCATGCATCACAAGAATTAGTATTGTTAAGATGTCTCTACTACTCAAAGCCATCCATAGATTGGGTACAATCTCTATCAAAATTCCAATAGCATTTTTCACAGAAATAGAACAAATGATCCTAGAATCCAAATGGAATCAGAAAAAGATTCTGAACAGCCAAAGCTGTCTTGAGGAAGAAGAACATAGTAGAAAGCATCACACTTCCGGGTCCAAACTTGACTACAAATCTGTAGTTACTACTAAATCAGTGTACTGCTAACATAAATATAGACACATCAACCAATGGAATAGAATTGGGAGCCCAGAAGTAAAGCCATACATATACAATCGACTAATATTTGACAAGGGAACCAAGAATATTCAATGGAGAAAGGATAGTCTTTTCAATGAATAGTGGTGGGAAAACTGAATATTCACATGCAAAAGAATAAAATTAGACCCCTATTTTATATCTTTCACAAAAATTAACTCAAAATACATTAAAGACTTGAATGCAAAACCTGAAACCGTAAAGCTCCTAGAAGAAAATATAGGCAATATGCTCTTGGAGGTTGGTCTTGACAACTATTTTTGGATATGACTGGTACAGGGAGGGTACGTTGTACGTGGAAGATTTATTTCAGGGCGACAAAGGAAGGTCAGAGGGTCCTTCTTGCACAGACTGTTTGTTAAATACCTTCAATTCAAGATAATTGATATGCCAAAGAGGCATATTTTGGGGTGACAAATTCTGTTCCCCTTTAAGTCCTAGTGATTAGCATCCATTAGTAGGGAGACTCAAAACTTTCTCTTTCCACATTGGTGATAATTGTCATCATTACTGGACAATATCATTACTGGACCAAACTCCAGTTCCTCTGTCCCCACTCCACCCTCAGTGTCTCCTCATAGGGCCTTTTCCCTGGAACATTCCATCTTCACTCTGCTCTGTCATGGAAATCTGCCCATTGTCCATGACTCAGTCAGTGCACATGGCAGCTCATTCATGAAGCATTTCCTGACTCTCAAACTCCCCTTCTATAATATTGATCTGTATCCCACTTTTGTCTAGAATATTTTATTTTTTTTAAAGATTTTATTTATTTGACAGAGAGACAGCAAGAGCAGGAACACAAGCAGGCGGAGTGGGAGAGGAATAAGCAGGCTTCCCGCTGAGCATGGAGCCTGATGCAGGGCTAGATCCCAGGACCATGGGATCATGACCTGAGCCAAAGGCAGACACTTAACGACTGAGCCACCCAGGGGCTCCTAGAATATTTTAAATCTCTTTAATGCTTCTTCATTAAACAAATATTTACCGAGCATCTACTTTGCCAAAATAGCAAGAAAACAGATTTGGTTCCTGCTCTCACAGAGCTTATATTTTCTGTGCTTGGGAACTAGAATCTTATGTAATTTAACTCATTTCACATCATGTTGTCAGTATTTTTCCTTTTTAATGTATTTAACTGTATTGAAAACTCCATGAGATCGCATGCCTACTGTTTATACACAGTAGTTGTTCAGTATATTTTAGTTCCATTAAGGACCTCTCTGTATTATAACTAAACTTACTCTAACATTGGCTGCTATTCATTGAAATTGCCAGTCTTTGACCTTTTGCCTACAATGTTAATCTATTCAGCATGACCTTTGTAACTGTTCTTGTGCATTTCTGTCTTTCAAGAATTGATTCCCACATGTGATGTTGTGATTTACAGTAATAAGTAACATATATTTAGTCTTTAACCCCTTTTCTGGCACCAGAAACCCTTGGAATTTCCAGAGGTGAGAGCAAGAAAGGTGTTTTTTGTTATGTTAATGAGGTGACTTTCAGAAAGCACCTAAGCAGGTGGGCTGGTTGCCTGGAGAACCCATCATGTGATTGGAGGGTTGGAACTTTCAGGCCCCCTTCCCCACAAGAGGGGCTGAGGGTTGAGAACAAATGCTAATGAGCAAATATTTCAATCAATCATGCCTAAGTAATGAAGCCTCCATAAAAGTTGGGCAGCAACTTTTTGCTGTTCAGGGAGCTTCTAGATCGGTGAACCAGAATGCTTCCATGTGCCACCATACTGGGCTGAGGACTGCAGGAGGACAGAAGCTCCTTTGTTCACTGCCTCACCTTATGTAAGTCTGCTTCTGGCTGTTGATTCAGATCCTTTAATATCCTTTGTAATGAACTGGAAATCTAGGGAGTAAGCTAGTTTCTGGAGTTCTGTGAGCCTCTCTAGCAAATTAATTGAACTTAAGAAGATGATTATAGGTACCTTCGATTTATAGCTCGTTGGTCAGAAGCCCAGGTAACAACCTGAACTTGTTTTTTTCAACCTGAACTTTCGATTGGTATCTGAAGTGGGGACAGCCTTGTGGGACTGAGCCCTCAAGGTAAATAGAGTAGGAATTGAGCTGAATTGTAGGACACCCAGCTCCTGTGGAAGAACTGCTTGGTGGTATGGGAGAAAACCCACAGGCATCAAAACTGGTCCCAGAGTCTTACCATTTATCTTCCTTTTCCATAAAGCCTTTTTAGACCATTTTGGGACCGATAATGATTTCTTATAAAATACTCTTCTCTGGATTTTTCTGGAACTGTTGCGTGACACATTTTTGTTAAGTTTTATTATACTAGACATGATACCTCAGCTAAATTTTAAACTTCTCGAAGGCCAAAAATGCAAATGAAACCTGTTTAGCACTTAGTAAGGTGTTTTGTCCACAAGTGCTGAATAAATCTGGATTGATGAAATGCATGCTAATGCACTCTAATGGCTCACAAAATTCCATCCTTGTCACCTCTAGTGATCATTAGTTTACATGTCCTGTGCCTTGCCCAGAGTAGGTTATTACTCTCCTCTACCAATAAAGAAAATATCCTCAGTAAGATAGCCAGCCATATGCTTCCCTGGGTTTTTCTATTCTGGCCTCTTATTTATTAATAACATTGAGCTCTATAGTAATATGTATATTTGTTCTTTACTTTGGGACCTAGGAAGGCAAAAGTGCTTCTGAATTTGTCTAATGATAAAGTAATAATTCATGTGACACCTTATGACACAGGGGCTATTATCTACATTATATAGGGAGAACTGTGTACTATTTATAAAGTATACTCACAAATGAAGATTAACTATAGTACTTTCCGAAAGCAATCTGCATCTCCTTCAATAAGAAATGAGTACTGTTTTTTTTATAACCTAGGTGAGTAATTGAATCATCCATTTGTTGTCAAATCTTTATAAAACACTTGACTAGGTACCAAGTATGATTTTAAATTTTTTATATATGTTAAGACATGTAGTCCTTACCCTGGTCCAACGTGGATGGAACTATTACTATCTTAATTTTACAAATGAAGAAACACAGGTACAGAGAGAGGTAAGATGTGCTCAATCAAGGTCACATAGGGATAGAGCTAAGGTTTCAACTCCAGAGTAAGTGTTCTGGAGTTTTCATCTTTTCACACTCTTAAATGGTATGTCATGTCGTAACTTTGGCACTTCCATATTCTTGTCTGTGTGTCCCAAAATGTGTGTGTGGACCCTGCTATGATGCTGCTTGCCTCTTATTACTGAATATAGGTCATTTTTAGTCGGCGCTTGTTGCTGAAAGTCCGTTAGCTCGATCACTGTGGGTTGTGCCTTGGGTTTTTCTGATGGATAGTGGAGTTCTCTTTAAGTTCATTTTGTTCTGCACACTGTGATATTAAGGGAAGAAATTTGAAGTTCTTTGGTAAGGGAAAGCCTCATCCCATTGGGAAAGAAACCTAAACTAGAGCTTTCTTTGGTGAAGCACCCACACTTCCTGTGAATCCCCTTTCCTCACTCCCCACACCCACCCAGGCAATGAGCAGTCCTTTGACACATTTGTTCAGTGAGAGAGTTGCATACATCACTTCTCTGTATTTGGTAAGCTGTTTATGGACAAGCAGTCTCTGCCCAATTCGAAGTACAGTACTCAGGGCCTGGCACAGAGCTACCACTTAACAAATTCTTAATGAGTTAGTGTGTGAATTGATGTGAGTCACAAGCGCACCGTACAGATTTGTCAACTTAATTGCTTAAGAGCTTCAGAGTGTGTGTGCATGCACGTGTGTGTGTGGAAAAGAGAATTCTAATTTCCTTCATTAACAAACGTTATCAAGCACCAAAGCCACACGATGCTATCCTAGTTGCTGCTCAAAGTTAGCTAAAAAGAGACACAGTTGAGGCCTGTTTTTTTTGAATTCTTGAGGATTTAAAGCACAAAAACAGTGTAGCTGATGAATTTGTACAAGGCATGCAGACAAAGAAGGGCATTACATAGAAAAATAAATGGGTATTACTGACTACCGCTCCATGCGCCACAGGTATTTATTGTCCAAATGGACTTATGTGAAAGGTTTCTAATGGAAAGATAACAGACTAAAGGCCTCTTCAGATGGAGGCATTAGTATTCTGATCCAAGAGTTTCAGAGGCATTAGTTTACTTTGAATATTTTCATATCTTTTTACCACTGGGGCCTTTAGTATTGGAACAAATTGATGTCTAGAGTCCAAAAAAGCTGTTTAGTGTGTGATAGTAGAAAATTAAATAATACATTTGTCCTGCAGGCTTCTGGCTCTCACACTTATGCAAAATCACTAGAATACCCACAGTCTCTTTTTGGAATGTTGGATGTCTTCATTGGAATGTGAGGACATCTATTTAATTACTGACCTCAGATGAATGTGATGAGGATGATGTTGCCCTTCTACATTGGAATTTCTGCTCCTGTCTCCAGTAGCATTTGCTGACCCTGAGAAAAATGAATGCTCATCCTCAAATTCCAGACTTTTTTTGTAGTCATTACCCATGGTGCCCATTCTCTGCACCATCTCCATCAAAATGGAGAGTTAAGACTGATGAAGTGAATGTATTGTATTTTGACGGCCTTGAAAAATAGATGCATTAAAAGGGATATCTAAGGCAAAGTTATCTTGGAAGTGGGTGGCATTAACTCTGCAAGTTCAAATTTCTGGCAGCTCCTGGTCACAGGAATCTCCATGATTATCATTTGAGGGATGGACAGGGTCCTCCCTGATGACAGAGTCCTCAGAGCAGTTAAGAGTAAAGCAAATCAAATAACAAAAATTCTGGGTTTTTTTTAAGAGTGAGTTTTAAATTTGTATCTGGGAGAACAGAGAAAAAAGAGGAGAAAGTCCTCTGGCATTTTCCCGGTTAATGTCTCCTCCTAATTGCTGTTTGGCCTAGTTCTTTTTTTGTCTGTGTTCCCTCCATGCAGGGCTCTTGGCTGCTTTGCATCTCAAGGGGGTAGCATATTCAGGACTCCACTTTCAAATGTGGGTTTCTAAAAGGCAGAGTGAGACATCTGCCACCCACCCACTCTCCTGCCTACCAGGACATTCCTCATCTTGCTTTAGCTGGAGTGTAAAATTAACCTCCTGCCCACACTCCGTAGAAGGAATGGCTTTGTTTTTTGTAAGCCATCACGTCCTCCAACCCCCCACACCCTGTTTCTCCTAATGGCAGAAAAATACAGAAGCAGAGAAATAGATGAAAGCATTAAGAAAAAAAGATATTGATATTGGGCTGTTTCCATTGCATAGCATATTAAATTGGCCCAGTGTACTTGGATCTTGGGTTTATGACTCACTGTATGACCTACCAACCTGATCAACCTTCCCTTCCCTCTCTTGCCTGAGTTTCTTCTTGTTATATAGAAACCTGGTGGTGGGCATTAAGGAGGGCACGTGTTTTGATGAGCATTGGGTGTTATGTGCAACTAATGAATCGTTGAACACTACATCAAAAACTAATGATGTACTATATGTTGGCTAACCAAACATAATTAAAAAAAAAACAAAAGAAAGAAACAAGTGGAAAGGGGAAAATAGCCTATGGCCATCACTGTTGCAGTCGTGATTCTTAAACCTCTTTGCCGGGACGGGTTGGGATCCAGAGCTTAAAGGAGGTCACACATACACGAACACACCAGAGGAAAGAGAACCAGCAAGCAGAGGCATTTTTCTTCACTGACTCAGAGATTTGGGAGTTCCTGGTGAAGCGGATCAGAATATGCCACCCCAAAATATGCCACTTTGTCATAAGGATTATTTTGAGCTGAAGGCATTGAGAAAAAGCAAGCCCAGGAAGAAGTCTCTACTTTCCCCTTCTTGGCCCAAAAGCAGGGCATCAGCTTTTCGTTGTGAATGTACCCTTGTTCTTTCTCATATACTAGGAGGAAGAGAACAACTGTAAACACCAGAGATGGAAAGTTTGCCTTGAGAGAAGTTTACTGCTCCTAGAAGCTTGAACCCCTTTTCCTTTGTCTAGTCACTTCTCCACAATTTATCACCCTTTATTAAAATGGTATGTAAGTTCTCAAGCCTAATGATTTAATTGGTTTTTCACTTGTTTTCTGTGAAGCCCCCATCCCATAAAAATGAAAAACATCACTAAAATGTATTTGCCTTTTTTCCTGTTAGTCTGGCTTTTTATCAGTTTAATTCACCAACCCCAGTGACACAGATTAAGAGTGTAGAGGAAAAGTTTATCCTCCCCCACACTGGTGAAGAACTGTTTCTTGATTGGCAGCTTCTCTTTCTGGACTCAGAAAAACTTCTCTAGAGCTCATTTATAACTCTGAGTTTCAAAGGAAACATACCACATGTCATGAATTTACTCCTTTTATCCAACAAATATTTTATGGAGCACTTTCATTAGTAAGGCTTACTTCTTGCTCTCATGTGGTTGATAATCTAGCAGACAACTTTTTAGGCTTTGTAGAGACTTTAGATTTGCTCCAGTGAAAATTACCATATAGTTAGAAGGTACCATGCTATCTACCAATCTATCATTTATTTATTAATCATCCATCCATCTATCTTTCACTCCATCTATTTATATCATTGTGCTTTCACATATAAACTTTTATAAAGTAGTAATAAATGTTTCACCTTCCTAACCATCATAAAGTTTTAATAATTGAAAAATTTAAATTAAAAAAATTTTAAATTAGAAATGGATATTCCAATATCGTATAAAATCCACAGATTATGGTTGTGAAATAAATATACAAAACAGCCAGGAATTTAGAGACTGTACTTTCTAGCAGTTAAGGTAAACCTAATGGCCTGCATAATTCAGATTTTTACTTTTATTTTAAGGAAGAACATCCATTTATGAAAACAGGCAAACATATTTCTGATTCCACATTCTGTACGGAATTTCATTAGAATATCACCTTCCATTATAATTGGTTGGAGTTTCTGATTCTTTCCCTCTTACTTAGATTTTATTTATTCATTTTGAGAGAGAGAGCATTCACGCACACACGCCCGGGGAGGAGCAGAGGGAGAGACAGACTCCCAAGCGGACTCCACACTGAGCTCAGAGTCCAATGCGGGACTCAAATCTCATGACCTGAGCCAAAACCAAGTCCGATGCTCAACCGACTAAGCCACCCGAGCACCCCCTTTCCCTCTTATGTAGAATCTGGGTTACTAGGCTGCTATTCTCTTTAGGCTAGTCTTCCTAAGCTGGAATGAGTATCTAAGTCACCTGGGGCGCTTGTTGTAAGTGAAAACACAGATTGGCTGGGTTTCATCCCCGGGCTTGATTTAGTTTTTTCAGTCCTTGGGTTGGAGGCCCTCCCAGGCTAAAGATGGGTAAACTTCAGAGTTTGAGTCTGCAGGTCTGGGATGGGGCCCAGAATCTGCATTTGTAGGTGCTGCTGGTGCCACTGGTCATGGGAACACACCTTGACATCCATGACTCAAGGACACAACGGGTCACAAAAATTAGAGAAGTTTGGGTGACATTCACCCCCCTTTGTGGATGTTCAGGAGACAGTTGCAGATCGTCACGTGTACCTAACATTTAGGATTGTGTTCTTAACGGACTGCGAGAATGGGGTGTTGATGCCCCCCCACCCACACCCACACCCCGGTGTGGCTTGTCACAGCATCACGGTGCTTAAAAGTAGAAATGTGTTTGGTGAGGCAGGACCTGCCTGACCAAAGTGGGCCATGGGAGAGTTATTGATGTAATTGGCCTTCTCCGTCAGCATATTTGTTAAAAGTCAAGAGTTGTTAAATCCAGTAGTGCTTCACTTCATTACTAGGAATCTGCGTCTTCATGCTACACTTTTTAGTAATGTTCTCTGGCTTGTTAAGAAAGGACTATGGGAGGGCTCCTGGGTGGCTCAGATGGTTAAGCGTCTGCCTTCGGCTCAGGTCATGATCCCGGGGTCCTGGGATCGAGTCCCGCATCAGGCTCCCTGCTAGGCAGGGAGCCTGCTTCTCCCTCTGCCTCTGCCTCTCTCTCTCTCTCTCTGACTCTCATGAATAAATAAATAAATAAAACACATTTAAAAAAAAAAAAAAAGAAAGGACTATGGGAAACACAATTTAGGGGGTGTCGGGCCATTCTCTCAGGTGTTACAAGATCACACTCAGCCTGTGTCTCACTCCTCACTTTCTTAGCAGCACTGGTCTATGTAATACACATGCTGTTACCTATTTTACTTGTAGTGCATTTAGACAAGATTTTTGTCTTGGCTCAGAAATTTATTAATGTATGCCCTCGAGCGCATTTTCTTATTGTTTCCAACTGGGCCACGTTTCCTCCTCTGCTAAGGGGATAATAATACCTAGCCTTAATTAGGTTTACTTCGAAGATTAAATCATATAGCCTGTGAAATGACTGGCACGTAATAAATACTTCATTCTTTCCCTCTTTTTATGTCATTTGTTTAATAATATTAAAAATTTTAAAAATTAATTGAAATCTCCTGATTTCAGACATAATTGGAAAGATTTTTTTGGTCTCATGATGTTTCAGTGTTCTTTAAGACTCAGACGGGAGGCCTCCCAGTTAGACTGGTAATCTTCCAATTCTGACCTCCTCCCTTTGTTAGTCTTTCCTGCTGTGCCTGAACAGGATGGCAATGGCCAGGGTCTCACCGTCTCCAGCTGATTCATTCTTACCAAACTATTTATTATCCCCAACGTAGCAAGTTTGAATGTCTTTACCCTTCTGATAGGTACATTAGGCTTTGATGCTCCCTGCAGGCAGGGATCTGGAGCCTGATTCTAAGTGGGGCAAGAAAGGTTGGAACCGTGTCGAATGCCCCAAATCCGTGAGGAAGGGACATGTCTGAGGGCAGTTCTCCGCTGTTTTTCTAATTTCCCAGGCTATTTATTCCCTGAGTCCCTTAGAAACCTAGTGGGAAGGATCTGCTTGAGGACACTGGGTCTTATTTACTCTCTTATTCCT
Source organism: Neomonachus schauinslandi (assembly GCF_002201575.2). Lineage (NCBI taxonomy): Eukaryota > Metazoa > Chordata > Mammalia > Carnivora > Phocidae > Neomonachus > Neomonachus schauinslandi. The sequence goes on from NC_058404.1 coordinate 32,594,346, forward strand.
AGTGCTTGGCACAGTGTCCACACAGGATGGGCTCCATCACTGTTTTTGAATAAAAGAGCTTAGTAATAAAAGACTTTCTAGACAATCCCAAGTTATGCAAGGATCTCATGAAAGGCTGGCAAGCAACTTTTTAAAAGGCTTATTCAAATTGGCAGTAAAGCATGGAGCATCCTGTTAAGACCCTGTGAAACTGTATTAGTTTTCAGCTCTTTTGTGGACTGCTTTGCGCTTTAATCGTGTGGCTGCAGGACCGTCCCCACTCGTACAGAACAGAATGGTAGAGCAGTTTCTTGGAGAGGGCCCAGGGCAGTGCCCTCATTGCACAAAGGAGGAAACTCACTGCCTTTCTGGGGAGATTGTGTTTTCTGGCACAGAGATGCCTACCAATACCTTTTCCTACCTTGTAATGAACCCGGAAATGAGTTCTGTAATTTAGTACAAATGATCGTCAGGATACGTTCCACAGAGAAGCACTGCTAATGGTGGTTATTGACCCTGTCACTTGCTTGCTGCGGAGGGCTCACCATGATTGGTAGTTGAATAGTGCTACCATTTTCTGAGGCCACCAGCACTGACCTGCTGGCCATGGGATTCAGTCGCTCTTCACTCCAGCAAGGAATCTTTAATTAATAGCATCTAAAGGAAAACAAATAAGAGAACAAGGCTGGCATGGAAAGCCCTCATGTATGCCACTAAGGAAAACCAAGACACTGATCTTAAATAACGAGACACTTGCAGATGGATGAAAACACGTGCACCAAGAGCAAAGCCCAAGGATACTGGAGATTGTTGGTACACATCCAGGGTCAGAGACATGCTCTAAAAGGAAAGCCATGAAATGAAACATTACGAGTAGCCTTTTAAAGGCCAATGTACCTTAGGCAAGCTTCAGATTTTTGGGGCTTTCCTGTTATTTCTTATTTTTATCCAAATAAGTAGCATTTTCATTATCTAAGTATACAAACCACTTCTCTCCTCTCTCTCTCTCTTTCACTCCACCCCCTCCCCCTTTTCACCTCTTTTGGTCTCCACTGCCATGCATGTACAGTTAAAACATCTCAGAAGGCCTGTGAGCCAGTAGATAACTCAATGGAAGTCATGGATTGATGCATTAATAATTAATTTTCCCTAGCTCTTTTGCAGGGTGTGGTAGGAGGAGAAGGAGGGTAATATCGGACAGGCTAATTCATCTGATTTCACGAGTAGTTGTGTTTCCCTGCTGATGACAGCCTCTGGTGGCCTGGTTCAGACAAGAGACTACCGCATTCATTCATTCAGTGTGTCTCAGTCAGTTAGGTGAGGCTAGAGAATTTCAAGCAGCGGTGCTAAGCCTTTAACCAGAAATGATAGTATTGCCAATAACAAGGAGAAGCAGGCTAATAACATTTCAATTTTTACATTCTTGGCCCCATTTTTCTTTCATGCTGAAATGTTATTGGAGTATAACTGCTTGTTGAACACACATTAATTCTGGAATTTGTGGTGAATCCAATCACACATAGCTGAATTCACCGGCTCACTGCATAAGCCTTTTGACATTTGAGGCCAAATGTTCAAATCACAAAGCTGAAGGTCGTGGCGTGTATTAGACAGGGAAGAATTAAGAAGATACATAGCCCCCATGATCTCTTGCACAGTCTTTACAAACCTGTCACCATCACCAATGCATTATTTATCAGATTAGGTGAAGGAAATGCTATCCTTTTTTTTTTTTTTTTCCCTAAACAGGGCTTAGTTATGGGGGTGGATGGACTCCACTGGTACTAATAGGAAAGCATCTTATTTCAAATGTAGACCCTTCCAGTTACACTAATGAGCCTCCTGCTTTGATTTCTAACATGTTATTGCATATATTTTGAGGTTGATTTTATGCCATTGGACAGTCCGTCTATAACTGGCAAACATTTGCATGAACATGGCTCATTAAGTATTTTTAGATCTGCTGTGGCCTTACAGAATATAACTGAACTGGAGAGTTCTATCCTGCAGGATTCAGCGCCATACGTGCTGGAAGGGGTGAGAGGAACCGGTGAGGGTCAGCCAGCTCCTCTGAGCAGGAGAGCCGATCCCAAAATGATCTGGAAGTTTGGAGTGAAAGGAAAGGAAAAATAAGCTCATTTTGGCATCAACTGAGAAAACTGGGATTATCAGAATTTCTTTATTTCCAGAACATTAAAAGACTCTGTTCTGGGCAGTCAGATGGCAAATGCTGGCCCTGCTGCTTTCTGAGCAACAGAGCGGGGGGATATATTCTCTTCCTCAAAACATTCCTGAGGCGTCCTTTCCCGAAAAGAGGTTATCATCTTCCCAGGGAGAGCTGTCTTGACAGCTTGAGAGACACCAGAGTGGAGCAATTCAAGATACCTCATGGAAATGTAGGTTAAACCCAACTCCACATCCGGAAATAGTCCAGATGCGGTAACATGAAATTCAAAGTCTGAACTTGTTAACCTGAAATGATAGGAGGACCACAAAACCTCTGAAACACACATGGCTTCATCAACTTACTTGAAATCCCCTGGGTAGTTAGGGTTTCAGCCAAGGAAATGCAGTGACCCCAGTGCTAAACCACAATGCCAATTAATTTTTATTCATTGATTTTTGAGGGTATATTTTATTTATCATGCCCACATCTTTCCCCCTCCTTGTTTGGAGTGATGCAGAGGCCTTTTAAATTTTGAAAGCTGCTTGAAGCCTTTGCTCACCTGTTGGAGACCACTTTCCTTATCATTTTCTTCCTAGCTGTGTTTCTATGTTTCTTGCTCTGTTCCGTGCGTATGCCCTTCAGGCTAGTTTGGATCACCCTGTCCTTTAATTCAGTGCATTTAGAAGGTCTGCTTGTCCTCACCATCAGCAGCAGTGATTCATTCTATTTATATTTTTTCAGACTTTGTCCATCCAGTGGTCTGTTTCTTTGGAAAGCAAAACAGGAAATGTGGTCAGGATGGTTCCCATTAGTGGTTCATGAGCAGATCCTTACCCTATTATTCCGCTTTTGCATTTAGGCAAGTGAAGTGGACTAGGTCCCAGCGTTTTTTTGAGCACAAGATGGGGTGGTCCTGAGAGCAAAGTCGCCTAGGTGGAGATGGCATGATGAGGTAGTTACTTGAATAGTTAGAAGAAAGCTACAGTGCATTAGACTCCTTGCCAGAAGAGGTGATGGGGGAGTTGGGTAGAGAAGGGACATTTAATGAAGGGTATTTGTTGACAGATTCTATGTTCCATTGTTTCTGTAGGTGGGCTGGGGCCTTTCAGTTCCAGAGCTATTTCTGGGTTTATATCTCACGCTTCTGCATTGCTTACGTTCCGAAGCTCCTACTTCTGTGCTATATTCTGATGAAAAGAGGAAGGCTCAGGGTTGCGTCTGGAAAGATTCCATGAGCAGAAGCAAAGTGGAGCTGTGCAAGGTGGTGGAGAGCCCATCTGTCAGTCACCTGGAGGAAGTGAAAAAAATCCAATATACACGGCCATTAATGGGTTGTAACACATAATAATAGTGATTCCATTTCAGCTCGAGAAGAGGTGCATTCATCCCACTCTTTGAATGTTGTCCACAGACACCTTTTAGCATTGTAGGGGCCAACAAGAGAGCAGAAAGTTGTCCTAAACATGCCTTGGTGAGATGCAGCCTCTACATGAAATGAAGAAACCCTGCTTCCTTAGTCCTCATGGCACCCCAAGGAGCAGGGGCTGGGAAGTCTGTTTCTTGGGTGTGAGGGTGGGAAACAACTTGGTGCGTAAGGTCCTAACCGTGCTTCTGGGATAGGAACTGAATTTAGACCCAGTCGCCCTTTGGAGGAGACTGTAAATCTGACCAACAATGAATAACAAACTGCCCAGCAGGCCGAATACAAGACCCCAGCTCTTTATAAGGAGCTGGCTGGGATGTTAGAGGTTCTTTACCCCAGGCTTTTCATAACCCATGAGGCGACAGATACCCTGGGTAGTCACATGATAACCTGTGGGAGCTTTTCGGTGTTCTTAACCATGATTTTAAACCTTAGAAAGATTATTGAAGGGCTACTTTCATTTTGAATATTAATATTTGCTTTATTAAAATTACAAATTCAAAAACTGAGTTCTTAAGCTTTAAGTTCAATTTACAAATCTAATTATTTTACTAAATCTGGCAACTTTAGCAATCACTTTTTAAAGGGTTTTTTTTTTTTACAACTTAATTAAATCACTTAAATATTTTAAACTGATTTATAAATTTAAAGATACTTATAAATTTAAGATACTCGATTTTCTTTTTAAGTACTTAAATTGTCTAACAAATAAACTTTCTCACGTGCTTAAATAACACTTGTAAGTCTCCTAAATTGAAGTTGTAAATATGGCGGATTGTAATTCTACTGCATGTTACAAGATTATTTACAACTTTAGGAAATTTTTTAATAGCTACCAACTTAAATTTACAGTTTTAAAAGTTAGGGGCACTTGGGGCGCCTGGGTGGCTCAGTTGGTTAAGCGACTGCCTTCAGCTCAGGTCATGATCCCAGGGTCCTGGGATTGAGCCCCGCATCGGGCTCCCTGCTCTGCGGGGAGCCTGCTTCTCCCTCTCCCACTCCCCCTGCTTGTGTTCCCTCTCTCGCTGTGTCTCTCTCTGTCAAATAAATAAACAAAATCTTTAAAAAAAAAAAAAAGTTAGGGGCACCTGGCTGGCTCATTTGGTAGAGCATGGGACTCTTGATCCCAGGGTCAAGAGTTCAAGCCCCATGTTGGGTATAGCACCTACTTAAAAAAAAAAAAAAAAAAAAAGACAAAAGTTATTCAGTTATGCCTCATGTAAAACTTGAACCATAAAGATGATTTCTTAGGTATTCTATATTGAATTCTCTTAAACAATACCAATAGTGTACTTAAAGTATCAGTTGTACACAAAATATTCTTAAATTTAACAAAAATAATCATAGGCTGGGACTGATTGACTTCATTATTTTTGCACATTTTTCTAAATTTCCCTGGATTAAATGACACTTGCACCGAACAAGAGGAAGAGAATGTCATATCAAGGGGGAATGGGGTCCATGTCCTCACATAGGTGAGTTATGGACCCAAAATGATAGGGTGAAACAAACAACTTGGTTTTTGCCAAAGACATTGCCCTAATGATGTGTGCAACAAAGTTGAAGTTAAAAAGGGATTTGATCTCATAGCTCCAACCTCCAGTTTAAGAAATGTCAAAACTTAATTCTCTCCTCTTAATTCTCTCCTTGCACAAAGTTGCAACCATCTCTGGACATGTAGCTGACACAGGAGGATTTTTCAGTCTTCGTACTTTCATAAGCCATGGGACGTGTTCCCCTCTGGAGCATCACATCCTTATGTAAGACTTCCCATACCTCTGGATTGGATACATGTTGGATCTGTATTCTCAACAAGTGTTTTCTTCCTGGCAGAACTACAACTTGTTTACGTAGATATTAAAAGCATTTCCAGTTGGATTTGCATATGTCACAGCATTGCCTGAATGTGTTCCCACAGACTGAAACCATGTCCCATTTCTCCCACATTGCATCTCCCCCATTATACTTCTGCTTGCCGAAGCCCAGGATGGGTTTCATTTATTGATATTTTATATTTTTAATATAAAATTTTAATATTAGTTATGAGAGAAAAAGTGAGAAGGCAAACAGAAGCATTTATGCAAATCTGGAAAGTCACTAATGTTAATGTGAAGTGCATCTACTTTTAAAAGTATGCTAGGTATCACTTTTTCACAACGGGGACTAATATCCCGAGAGGCAGGACCTGTTGTGGTTACTCTGAAGCCAGACCACCTGGCTTTGCCCCCAGCTCTATATCTCCTGGCTGTGTCGGTAATACCTGCTTCAGGTACCTCATCTAGAAGACCTACCTCACAGGACTGTTGAGTGTATGAAATCCACGAGAACAGAAGCTTCATGAAGACTAACAGTTGCATCGGTTTGGTGATGGATATCTCCTCGTCCCCTGCGATAGTGCCTGGATATTATATCCGTGCATTTAGCTAAATGTAAAGTGCTTAAAACAGAGACTGGCAGGTAGAAAATTTCCAGCAAAAGTTGATTATGATTATGTTTTGGTGACAACTTGTCTGCCGTCCGTCCTTTGCAGATTTCTAATTTCGCATTGATCTATCAGGAAGTAGTTTGCCGATGATTCTCATGCCGGTGGTTTCATACCTCTGTTAATTTGTGATATGTGCGATTACTTTCACCTCGAGAAAGCCTTTGGTAAAGCTAAATTACTCCAGCACTTGGGTGCCCAGGGTAGTTTTAATTTTCTGGGTTCATAGGTCTTCTTTCTTGTCCTGCTCAACATATATGTGCAGCTTTCATTCACTGTGTAGTTTTTTTTTTTTTCCCCTTTAATCTCTCTTATCCTTAAGTCTTCCTTCACTCTGTCTTAGCCTTTTTCCTGTTCTCTTCCTTTGTGCACCCTTTACGTGTAGGCAGTCTGTGAAGGTCAATTCTCAGCTATTTATTTTCATATTTCATCTAGTCTTCCTGGCCAGTCTTGTAGACTCCTGTCGATTTAAGTAAAGCTGCTTTTATCCCTATCCCTGACCATTTCCTAAATCATGACACCCCCACCCCCAAACACTTGCATAATATCTACTGTGTTCCCAAGCTCTGATAACAGAACGGTATTTTTCTTACATTTGAGACTTGAGTGGTGGTACAAGCTTCCATTGTCTTCTCCAGAACCCCGATGGTCATCAAAGTTGTGTGTTCTCCCTTACACAGTGTTTTTCACATCTACTATTCACACAATCACCGTATCAGTTCAGACCCTTATCATAATCACCTGGGCTCTCCTCATTGGTCTCCCCGCCTCCAGCAGGTACCTCCTCATCCACCTGCCATGGTGCAGCCAGAGTTGTGTTCTTCCTAATATATATATATATATTTCTTCATGCTCAGAAGCCAATGGGGAGTCTCAGTTCTCTCATTTCCAACTTTATCTCCCCTTATTTCCTTCCTATATGTCTTTGTTTCTTTACCTGAAACCCAGTCTACCCACCATCTCTTACTGTGGTCTTCTCCCACTACGATAGGTAGAATAATACCCTCCTACCCCTGTTCTAATCCCTAGAACCCAGGAAGATGTTGGGATACATGGAAAGGGGGAATTAAGATGGCAGATGGATCAAAGATGGTAATCAGCTGACCTTAAACTAGGGAGAGCATTGTGGATGACTCAGGTGGGGACAGTGTAATCACAAGCATCCTTAAAAGTGGAAGAAGAGGGCAGAGGGGAGAGTCCGAGGGGGATGTGACCTCAGAAGATATGCATGATGACATGGGACATGAACTCCATCTGCTGTTGCAGGCTTTGAAGATGGAGGAAGAAATGCCCTGAGCCAAGGCATGTGAGTAGCTTCCGGAAGCTGGAAAGGACAAAGACACAGAATCTCCCCTAGGGCCTCCCGAAAGGAATGTCACACTTTGACTTAGCCTAGTGAGACCCGTGTCAGACTTCTACGGAACTGTAAGATAATGAATTTGTGTTTTCAGCCACTATGCCTGTAGTAAATAATTTATTAACAGCAGTGATAGGAAACCAACATACTCACCTCTATGCTTATACTCAAGTTGATCATAATGTTGAAGGTGAGCTTCTCCTTCCCACTGACTTAACTGAAATCAGGTAGACTTCAGGGTCTGGTATAAATCTCACTTGCTCCAGGACTTGCTAGGAACTTGCGGTCAAAATTCGTGTCTGTAACCCTTCCATATTTACCTAAAACCTTGTGTCCTGTGTCAGTGCTTTCTCTCTTTTATTAGATACATGTGTGTCTCTCTAACCTTGGATTGTGAACGCCCAGAAAATATGATTCGTATATTATTTTTGTAGCCCCTCCCAGAAGCTTTACATTCAAGCCAATGCTTTTTTTTTTTTTTTTTAAGATTTTATTTATTTATCTGAGAGAGAGAGAGAACGGGAGACAGAAGGCATGAGAGGGAGGAGGGTCAGAGGGAGAAGCAGACTCCCCGCTGAGCAGGGAGCCCGATGCGGGACTCGATCCCGGGACTCCAGGATCATGACCTGAGCCGAAGGCAGTCGCCCAACCAACTGAGCCACCCAGGCGCCCCAAGCCAATGCTTTTTTGAATCAAATTGTAAAAATGCAACACGTTATATATAGTGCTAAACATGAGTCCTATATGCCCACAAGATGGAGATATTTCCTTAAAAAAATAATTTCCTTATCCCATGAGACCACTTCTCTTTGACCCCTCTTGAAACCAGAAACTCGTTGCTTTTTAGTTGAAAGTGAAAGCATTGGAATTTCAAGTCTTGCGTTTGGAATCATAACTCAGGATTTAAATATATATATAGATATAATGAAAGCTTCATTGACCATTTTAAAATAAAGGTTGGTATGCACGTATATTAGAATTAAATCTATTTGCCTAAGAGGACTTTAGTAAACAGCACAACTGCACGTTTGCAAGTACAGTGTGGGCCAATGATGGACTGTCTCGTGGAGCATGGTTGTATTTCAGAGTATGTATTCTGTGTTCTCTTTACGAAGAGGTCAGGAGAAAATGAGGAAATTGTCTCACTTGCTACAACTTAGTTTAGTTTTTTTCTATTGGAATACAAATTAAAGTCAAGGATGCTCTCTCCTAGAGACTCTTCGACAAGGGGCAACATTCCAGGTTGTGTGAACATCTACGACTATAATAAGACAAGCATATGAACACACTTAGGATGTCTTCTGACAGGCAGGATTTGGATGTTTAAGCTCAGAAATTCATATGCCCTCATCAGTTCTTCTTTAAGATGTCTTCCTTAAAAATTACCCCTACCTCAGTGCCATTTGCCTTTACGTTAAGTAATGGATGGCTAGTTTCTAATGTCTAATGTCCTTTTCTGAGAACTCAGCTGAAGCTACCTGTTCTCTTTCCAATGCCAAATTCATCCTGGAACTTTGTTCTGGGAAGATGAGAAGAAGTGTGGGAGGGTGTGTGGACATGCTGAGTTAGTTGGTTTCAAAGTGGGTGGATTGACAGTTTGAAGGCACAAGTTAAGCTATGAAGGCAGGGTTGAAGATAATTTAAATTCCACTGAAATACATGAGATAGTCGGATTCATCCCCTTAGGTATGCAGCATTAGTGTTCAGAATAATCCAGGACCATTATTTTACATCTGAAAGCATCCCAGCCATAATGACACTATGGCCAAAAAAAAAAAAAAAAATCAGGCTTGTTTGAGTTACTGTCAATAACTGTCTCCAAATATTTAAAGGACTTGAAGCTAAGGAAGAAAATTATCTCCTTTACTGTGGCATATAGGGCAAAACCAGAACTTATGAGCAGATGTTGGGAGGAGGTAGAGTTCATTCATTGTTACAAAGCATCATCTTACAAGAGCTGAGTAAGCATGGACTGCACTTACAATAACGTAAGGCTTTAACCAAAAGGCTAGAGGATCACTTTTTAGGGAAAGGTCCCGTGGGAAGTGATATTGGATGACCTTCATGATTTTTTTTTTTTCCTACCAAACCTAAAATTCCGTTATCAAAAGGACACACACACACACACACACCCACCCACACACACACCACACTCTTTATGAGTTTTGTAAGTGTCTGTAAAAGAAATAAAAACCAAATTAAAATGATCACTAGAACAGACTTTACTAGCTGTTAACTTTAGTCGATAAAAGAAGGCAGCGCTCCCAATGCAGTGATTGATGAAACTAAACCTGGAAGCATGCTTCTGGTATAGGGTTGGTGAATGCTAGAGTGATGACTGGTCACTGGGAACATGTGAAATGAAGCCTCAGATAAATAGAGATAGGAAAGTGCTTTTGAGCTTCATAAACCAAAGATGACCAGCTCTTCCTACCAGTTGATACTTCTCTTTTGCCTGCACTCTTCAGAATACCAAAATTCTCCTTCAGGTTGCGTAGAGTAGCTCATTGCAGTGAAAGTTGTATTTCATGCTCTTTTTTTTTTTTTCTACAAAGAAAGAATGAGTTGTCTGTGTTGACTATCAAATCCCAAGCTCTCCTTTGTGCAGCCCTGACCCCTGTGTTGGTAGGGTCTCCATCTCCTTGAGGGATTGTATTTATTGGGGGGGGGGGGTCAGGTTTCTGTTCTGGAAAATTCTGTCACAGCCTGGATGGCTTCTCGCACTAACTGGATTATCACCTGGCCAGTGGCAGCAAATCGCTCTGGGAGTTTGAATCTTGCAGAATGACCGGAGTCCCATTTTGCTGTCGCTAAAACATCTCCTGGCAAAGAAGGTGTGATTTCCATGGGGTGGTGCGGATGACTTTTTAATTAGGATTCTTCTCTTTAGCGTGTGCTGAATTAATAGGTGGTTTGGAAAAAGAAACTTGAAGGTGTGGGAGCACTTGGGAAATGGGGGAGCTGTTGTTAATTGGCATTAGAAACCGGAGAAAAGTATCCAGAGAAGCCTCTGCAGAAATAAACTATCCATGCTGTGTGGCAGGTGGGAGTTGGAGAGGGTGGTAGCTGATAATAGGAAATAATCCATGATTACACCTTTCTCAGCAAGTTAAAAATGCTCTAGTGATGTGACAGGAGCTCTTAGCCCGTCCTGATCAAAGAGAGAGCAGGTTTTACCGATGACATTTGTTATCAGACCAGCATAGGTAAAAGCTTCTAATTATCAGGAGGACATACACTTAGTTAAAATTTGGAGCCAACTAGATTCGACTTAGACAGTTCATTTAGGCTCCACGAGGCTCATTTTCTTCAGCTTTAAAGTGTGCATTATAATGCTTGTCTAATCACATTATCTTGCAAGTTAAAACAAATGATAAAATGCATAGAAGGCACTTAGGCTACGATCTGTCCGTAAGAAGTATTCAATAATTAGAATTAAATATTATTTTCAGGACCCAAGCTAAGGAACCTAGAAGTTACCAAACACTGTCACCCTTTTCTGGAACAGCCTGGATCCAGTGCACGTATTTGGAGTTGGGGAGGGGGTAGGAAACTGCAGCCTCCAGTTTAGTAACTCCTTTTGCTTCAGAATACCTATTTAATGAACGCATCTATGCCTTGATATCCTGACCACACCCAGAACTTGATATCACTAACTGCCCCTTTCTCACAGTGAAGCCACAAAGGTAGATATTACGAATCTACACAATATTTTCATTGAACCAGAGAAGGGCATTTGAAGGGAACTGTAATGCATTTCCTCAAGAAGATCTGAGTGATCAATATGAGGTTTTCAGCTCAAAATCAGATCTCCTGACCACATTATTACATTTATGCCTGACATACATCAGTTTTTATACCTTAAGAGAAGAAGAAATCTCAAAATAGGATGGAGATTTAGGTATATGGTAAAGGGAGTGAAGGAAGGAATGTTGGAACTTTTTGTCCTTCTTGAATGTCTGATGGACACCACATAATGGCTAAACCACTCCTTCCTTGTCTTTTGGCTCTCATTGGTGAAGGATGTTGTAAGCATGGTATTGGGCAAAACACTTGTCCTAATAAATACTTTTCAGATTTGACTTCTGAATGACCTTCCCGTAGAAGGTTAAATAGAATCATGAACAAGTATCAGCTGGGAGCTGAGGATTAAAAAGTAAATACAACCAGTAATTGAGGAGACAAACGTGTAAATAATTCCAATTAACTGAGACATGTATTGATGTAGATTTGCTTAAAGTGGTTTGGAAACACCACAGGATGGTGTGGGGGATTTTAGGGAAAGACTTTCCTCTTTGAAATAGTATTTGTGGCCCTAGCCTAACATGATACAATTCTATGTAATTTCTTCAGTAACATAACAAACACGTATTGAACATCTTCTGGTCCTGGCACTTAGTTGGTTTGTGGGAAATTAATTGTACATCCTGACATTAAGGAGTTTATGGTCTAGCTGGGGAAGGGAGAGAGAGAGAGAGAGGGAGACACACACACACACAGTGAAGAATTAACGTAGGATTGCCTTGCCATTGACTGGTAAAGCACAATTTGGCATCAATGGGGGACAGCCTGTGCCCCCCCCCCCCCCCCGGCACCACTGAGGCCTTGAATTTTTATTAGGTGTATTAAAACATGCTTTCCTAGAGATCATCTCACTTAAGCTTTGTAACAACCCTTTGAGGTTGACTTCCTATTTTGTAACTATAGAAACGGACTCAGAGGTTTAAAGGATAGTCTTAAGTTCACATAGCATGCTATTACAGGTTCCAGCACTTGAACCTAGATTTCCTGATTCTGGTATCTTGAGGCCGATTCCTTGATCCTAGCTGCCTGCACACCCCCGCCTCTCCTTCAGAGCCATTGCTTGAGAAGGACTATTTGATGACCTTGTCCTGCAACTAGGGGTGACCAGTGTTGTTTACCCACTAACACCTTCTTCACCTCAACATTTATTCAAAACCTCCAATATCCAGGGAATAACCACTGTACGAGGGTCCTGAAGTAAATATCTCTATTGATATATGCTGTAGAAGACTTAATTAAGAGATTTCATAAGGAATAGAGAATTGAGGAATTAGACCAAGCACTTTCCTGTCGTCTTCATCCCTATAACTGGAAGGCACTGCAAAAACTCATCCTATTTTAGCTAAGAATACATTTATTGAAGGCTCTTATAATTGCGGTGAATTGTAACACCTTGCAAACCGACTTAGAAAACGTTGGAAAAAACTCTGAATTTTTGTTGTGTTAATTCAAGTTCCCCAGTGGACTTTAAAGCAATTAATACCAAAAGAAAAGTAGTAAAAACCTCCAACTGTTGCTTTAGCACATTCTGTTGTATTACATCTTTCTCTTGTTAGTGTATATCCTTGTTCTTCTTCATAGCTAAGACTTAATTAATATTCTGGGATCTGGTAATGTTTTCATGATGCAGTAGACCACAACTACTTTTCTTATGTTTTACTTAATGAATTAAACACATACTGGTAGGCACATCTTTTGCCTGATGGCTATTGTAGAATGTGGCGTTTGGTGAGTATTTAAAGATCCATTGAGTTATTAAAAGAGGAAGCTGCCATTACAAGGAGATATATTGATGCTTTATTGTGGATTACTGCCGACCAGTTAATGGCTACATAAATTAAAGCAAAACAAGCAAACACTGAAGTGTTTGCTTTGTGGTTCAGTACTGGATGAGTAAAGCTGTTGAATTTTCTTAGTTCCTGTCTAAGGAATTAAGACAACAAGAATCAAATGCATAAACAAACACAAAGCAGAATCAGATCCATAAATACAGAGAAGAAGCTGATGGTTGCCAGAGGGGAGGGAGATGGGGAAATGGGCAGAATGGGTGAGGGGGAGTCCGAGATACAGTCTTCCAGTTATGGAATGAATAAGTCATGGGAATAAAGGGCACAGCATGGGGAATATAGTCAATGGTATTATAATAGTGCTGCATGGTGACAGATGGTAGCTACACTCGTGGTGAGATTATCATAACACAGCGTTGTTGAATCACTGTGTTATACATCTGAAACCAATGTCCACTATTTTCAAAACCGAATCAACTGAAAAGAGACAAGACAGACCTCAAGTACATAATGTTGAAATGTTTTCTCCTTATGCAGAAACTAGGGATTGCATCCATTATAAGAAAGCAAAAGGAGGCTTGAGATTTGTATAGTCAGACAAGAAGATCTCAAAAGAGCCTTTACCCAGCCCCCTAGGTCAGGAAAAACTTCCTGGTGAAGGAAAGGTATGCGCTGGGATTTGGGGCATAGTCAGGGGAATGGTGCCCATGCAGGAGTGAGCAGCAAGAGTTTAGAACCTGCACTGAAAAGAGGTAGAGGAGGTTTGGTGTGCCCTGGTTTAGGCGAGCAGCCCACAAAGAGAGGGGATGATGGGTGATTCCTGGAGCCAAGAGTGGGTTGGCAGGATGAGTAGGAGGTTGGTTCGTGGTCCTAAGCTGAGATGAATGGCAGAGTGGGAAGAAGTTACAAAAAGGGCTATTGGGAAAAACTTTGAGAAAAGTGTGAGGCTTTTGATGTGAATGTGAAATGCCCTGGTAAGCAACCAGATGAACTGTAACCCTGTGTTTTTAATGGGAATTAAGCTACGGTCTGACAAGAATGATAGCATACTTATGGGAAAGGATGTGGGAAATAGAGACCATCCAGGAAAATTAAAAAAAAAAAAAAATAGGCCAGATAGTCTCTATTACCATAAAGCCCTTGGTAAATAAAAGGGAGGGGGGGGAATGATCTGTGCTCAGAAACTCTGAACCAAGCATCCTCTTGAAGCCCAAAAGAGGAAAAGTGACTTGCTTAAAAGTTCAAGAAGTATTTTGTTATCAGGATTAGTAGAGGACCCGCGTTTCCTATCAAACTGGACCTTTCCATGATACACAACCTGAATAATGAGAAAGGGTGAAAGATGGAAAATAAAGACTTGGGGATGGAAAGCCTTGCATAAAGATGGAATGTTGGAAGCTGACTTTTCCACGGGAGTTCAATGTCATGGGTGTGGGAGTCACAAAAGCACATCAGAGAGGCAAACCAGAGTTGCTGTCCTACTGGGCTGACTGAGCAGTGGACCAGGCAACACAGATTGTGAAAATAATATTCGAGTTGTCAATTGTAGAATGTAAGGTTTCTTTAAATGTGATTGCCCTGACAGTAAGTGACAGAACTTCCAACAAACGAGTGAGCAGATGACCTCTGTTACAGGAAAGATGTCAACCTCCATTGAAAATGTGGGAGAACCTAGAGAGGATATAGTATCTGGAAATAGGCCTATCAAGTTCATCTTGGGGATTGGGGAGTAAAAGGAAGACTGAGGAAAGCAACCAACTAGAAAAAACACATTGGAAACTAGGGAATGCAGTTATTCTAGAAGGTGAGCTCAATGAAGGCACAGATTATTGTAAGCTCTATTCATTGCTTTGTCCTCAAACTTAGTGCCTGACACATGGGAGGCATTCAGTGTTTGTTGAATGTTTGGATGTTGAGCTTATCCCTCTGACACTTAATTTTCTCCAACCTTTGCATATTAATTGGTACTCACCCTGCGTTAAAAGGTACATCTTTTTTTTTTTTAAGATTTTATTTATTTGAGAGCGAGAATGAGAGAGAGAGGGAGCATGAGAGGGGGGAGGGTCAGAGAGAGAAGCAGACTCCCTGCTGAGCAGGGAGCCAGATGTGGGACTAGATCCCGGGACTCCAGGATCATGACCTGAGCTGAAGACAGTCACTTAACCAACTGAGCCACCCAGGCGCCCCAAAAGGTACATCTTAGGGGCACCTGGGTGGCTCATTCAGTTAAGCGTCTGACTTGATTTTTGGCTCAGGTCATGATCTCAGGGTCGTGAGATGGAGCCCCTTGTTGGGCTCCGCACTAGGCATAGAGCCTGCTTAAGATTCTCTCCCTGGGTGCCTGGGTGGCTCAGTTGGTTGAGCAGCTGCCTTCAGCTCAGGTCGTGATCTTGGGGTCCTGAGATCAAGCCCCACATCGGGCTCCCTGCTCACTGGGGAGTCTGCTTCTTCCTCTCCCCCTCCTTGTGCTCTTTTGCTTGTGCACCTCTCACTCTCAAAATAAAATATTTAAAAACAAAACAAAAAGCTTCTCTCTCTCCCTCTGTCCCTCCCCCACCTCCCTCTCTCTCAAAAAAAAAAAAAAAATCTTAAAAATACTTTGTTTAAAGAATTCCCTTTACAAACTCAAGAGCCCCCTGCAGCTTTAAGAATGATGTGAAGGACATTCCCTCTTTTTCTTAAATCAACATGGGCCATCGGGGCATTGAATGGTAGAAGGTAGAAACCATCAGGATGGTATCTAGACTTCATTTGCTTGGGGGAATGAATCACAAACTTGCCATATGTCAGAGTGCAACTGACAATGTAAGAGTGCTGTTTTGCAGGGTGTGTATGTGTACTCCTACCATAGGAAGTTTACAATCAGATGCAAATCAGTGTGTTCATCAGAGGTAACACCAATTGTGATTCTTTTCCTGTCTCTGTGATTCTTGTGCCTCTAGCTTTGAGCATGATGATTTACCACAGTTCACTCTTGACCTTGTCTACTTTCTGATCCTTTAGTATATGCAAAAACATAACCGTTTCTTGTTTGATACTGTTTAGTTTTGTTTTTAATGGCTTTCAATTTACTCAGCCAACTCATTAAAACACCGGAAGAGAATGTTTCCCAGCATTCAAAGGCAGGAAAACAACTTCTGAGAGGTGGACTATGGGGATATGGGTAAAAGGGTCCTTCCAGATAGCACAGGTATGCTAATGTTATATGAAGATAATAATTATTGCTGTCATAGTAGAGATTGCATACACTATTTTATGAGCGTACTTATTTTTACTGGCCTCTTGAAATTGGAGTGAAGCCATGGGATGAGTCCTGGCCACTGAACAGAAATGTGACATGTTACTTCTGGGTGGAGGTAGTTAAAAGCCAGCGAGATGCCTCATCTCTCCCTTCCCTGCCTCATCAACCTGGAAGGCCACATGTTGAGATGGTGGCATCACAAGATGGCAGCGTTATGGGTCCCTGAGTCTTGGATGGAGGTGGTCCCCCATTGACCTGCTTTGGATTTTCTGTGAAGAAGGAATAACCCTTTCTTGTATCAGGCCACTGAGATTTCATTGCTTGTTGCACCAGCTAAAGCTATCCTGCCTAATAAAGTTTTATATAATGTTTTAGTGAACTGAACTACTTTATAGTGGTAGAAAGGAGGCCCACCAGAGAAGTGAATCATAAAGCTCTCCTTAGGTGTGTGGGGTTGATAATCTGAGCCTCAGTAGGGGAGATCCTTCATTATGTAAATCACTTAAGTGCAGGGAATTGAATCATGAGGAGGAAACAGCAACTGAGTTCACTGTCCTCCCCAGAGGGGTCTGGGAGGCTTAATCTGGGCATTAACATTTGGGAGAATAGGAAAGAATATTCCGGGAGTAAGGGGAAGGGTGTTTTCTTGATGGATCTTACTTTTACTTGTATTTTTCTTAAACTTTAATATGTTAAACAAGGAGGAGTTAAATTTGGAAATCCTTAGTGCGATCACTTACAATCAAAATGAAAGCACCCCAATTGGACAGGCAAAGGAGGGCCAAGTCTGGGACTGCTGCTTGTCTCTTTTTCTCCACCCTGCCCTTTTTTGCTGGACTTGCCTACAGAGCAGTCCCATTCAGACCTGACAGGTGACTTAAAAGCAGCTACCACAACCACCCAGAAACTGGCCACCTCTTCCCTGTGTTGGCTCTGTCCTGGGACTTGAACTTTGGCAAGGCGTTCTTCTGCACTTGGTCTGTTGGACCTTCTTTTTTTTAAGTATGCTCCACACCCAACATGGAGCCCAACATGGGGCTTGAACTCATGACCCTGATACCAAGACCTGAACTGAGATTAAGAGTCAGATGCCGAAGCCGCTGAGTCACACAGGGGCTAGGGGTCTAGGCCTGGCTCTGGTGATGTTTCATCAGTCTGGGTATTGGTTTATTCATGGAGCTTTAAAGGTGCACTACTAAATGCTTGTAAAGCTTTCTCCCAGCTCTACAGTTTGAATTCTTTTATTCATATCTGCATTTTCCCAGGAATGCAGTTTGGGTGTTGTGTATGAAGACTGATAAGAGAAAGGGACCTCTTTTGTGATATAGAATGTGAACGCTCTCTGGCCTTAACTTGGCCCTCATGATACGGGCTCAAAGCAGTAAGTGTTAGTCCTCAACCCCACTGCTGACAAATGGCTTCCTGAAGTTTATTTCCAAGCCAGGTTTCCCTTCTCTGTTATCTCCTGCCCTGTCTTCTGCAAGGCCATTTGTCCTGGATTAGCCTCAAGTGGGGTTCAGACCTCTGCTGAAAATAAGACTACCTCCTTCTACAGACATTCTTTCCTGTTTATTTTTTCTCCTCCAAACTCAGGCTGGAAAAAATAAATGAAGGATTATGCATATGTATCTTTATTTCTTTCAAGCTTCACAGCCCAGGGTCGGGATGTTGAGTTGCAAGTCTTTGATCACCCATTCTGGCATTAATACTGATTTCCATTCTGTTCTTCCCTTGCTCCTGGAATCGACCCCTCTCTCCAATGTCTGCATCTCATTCCTTCTGTGATCATTATAGCAGGGCATGCATTTGAATGTTTAGCAACATCTATTGCATTTACCAGGCAGCTAGCCCCCTTGTGGGTCCTTCTGGTTTATCTGATGTGCTGCACTTGAAAAGACCCTCTGTCTAATACTCTAAGGTAATTTTCTTTGTACTTTAAAAGACATTTGCTTGCTTTTGAGATTCATTTCACTTAATTTTGAAGTTATTCCAGGGTTTAATTTTAATGCATTCAAAACTTAGAATGTAGTCTTTTTCTTTCTCTCTCTTTGATTAGTTTAAGAATTTTCTTTTCATTTTTTATAGTAATTCTTCCTAGTGTGCATGTTGCGCACACAAGCCTGAGACTCATCATGGTATTTTACCTTGTTTTGTTTTGTTTTTGTTTTTGTTGTTGTTGTTCTTTCTCGTCCATTACATATCATTTGGGTATTTACCTGCATGATTTCAAAGTCTGTATCACATCATTGAAAATCAGCTTCTTTTCTCTTCAAGATGATTTTTATGGTGCTCATTGTTGAGAGACGCCACTGCTAATGATGTTGGTTTTTTGTGCCAGAAAAAAGTTCTTGAATTTGTGTGTGCGTGGAGAAAATTTGAATGGAGCTAGGCACAAACTATATTCTGACATCCAATCAAAGACCATCATGTGTGGCTAATAAGCAATATGGAAAGAAAAACAATAGTAAAAACTAAAGACTAGCTACATCTAGAGTCTCAGAACCAGAAACTTAATATTGCTTTATTATTCTGCACGTTCTACCAAACACTCATTAATCAACACTCAGTGGTTGCATCTGGATACACAGTTCAACTTATAAAAATTACAAAATCCTACCATGTCTTGAATGCATGCTAGTGATCACACAGACAAAAGTAATTAACCACTTCTATTGAGTTTCTACTTACATTTTTATTACCAAAATTAGTGTCGTAAGTTGGAAGATACTCTTCGAACATTGGCACATAAAAGTAAATATTCACAAAGAATTTTGAATTCCATGCCAGAGAACTATTATCATTAATGAAGATGGATAAAAGGTCTTATATTTATCAATAGATTATTTTATTTTAAGAAATTGTAGGCAGATTTATAGTTCTTGCACTTAGCAATGTTCTTTTTCATTGCCCTTAGATATTAACACCTTATGCCAATATTAGAATCTATCGTGCAATAAGATAAAAAGCCAAACTAATCAATACAGATGGATTTGCTACTCAAAAGTTGTTTGAATATTTATTTAGCTTATTTCAAAATGTGACAAACCTATGTGAGCCCCCTTGCGAAAACCAACACAGTGACCTTAGCTTAAATTAATGTTACCATACTAACTTTGTTCTTTTAAATTGGTGACTAAAATGAACTGGTCATCAACAATCTTAGGTTAGAAGCACACGCATAAAAGCTCTTCTTCCTTCAGTAGCTCTTATGGAAGTGACTTGTCATCATAAAGTTGTAACTTATACTCTAATATTCTGGTAAAAACATATACGCGAACTCGGATTTTAGTATCTTTTCTCAGTAAGGTTCATATTTCAAACTCCTGTGTTCCACCAACCCTCACGCTTGGTACTAAAGTTACTTGTTCATAATGGAATCAGATTTCAAGCAGAAGACCATGCTTTACCTATAGGCATATATCTGTCTCTGGAGGGAGAAATCCGCAATGAGTTCTGGTCCTTAATTTTGGTTTTATTTTAAATGTTTTAGAATATCAGATCTGAAGCTGATGGTATTGAAATGTGTTAATAACATTAAACATTCTATGCTTTTTGATCAAGTGTGAGGTATCCAAGGAAGCAAAAAGTCAAGTACAACATTCTTTAACCTGCTTTTAATTAGATCATTAGGGATTTAAGGCTCAATTGGTTGAATTACACTGCAGCTCCTCATTCTTAGCTATTGAATTTATTTAAATTACATTTCAAACTAGTCCGTATAGAAGAGGGTTTTAGGAAATTTTCTGAGTGAAATAAAGGACAACTCTTTGGAAAGCGTGATGTCTTTTTAGACTGAGAGACTTAAAGAAATGTCTTTGTCTTTGGAGCTCAGAAATAGGAAGGTAGTTTCTAGCAACATCTTCAGTACTGGATTGCTTCATTTTTTGTGTCTCACCATACTGTTTGCTTTGAGAGGCTTTGAAGAGCATTAGCCCTGCCTTTTGATGGTGTGGACACACAGAGAACCAGTAAGTCTATGTTGCCTCAAACGTGGGGGAGAAAGTCACCCTTCTAGAATTTCTAATAAGTTATTTGTTAGCCTTTGAGAGGCTTTGATTCTTTATGAATTTTCTTTTATTAGAAGAGAAATACAAAGGAATTAAAATCAGTAATTGCTGTGCTGAGTATCTGATTCCTGGGGCAAAAGTGTCCATCCTATGACTGTGGAGCCCTCCATTAATAATATATGCATTAAAATTTGGGGAATCTATCCCTCTGTCCTTTGGAATACACTACTGACCTGTCTCTACCATGTGGTTCTAATGGTGATCCCGTGACAAACTACGATTTCTTTAAGTTAACAATGGAATGCTAAAAGCCTATTCAAGATCACTTTAGTCTCCATTTTATTGTGTTTCAGTAATAAATTAGTGATTTAGATGTAGAATATTGAATGCATGGCCTTTATTGATGGTAGATTTCTCTATATTTGCTTTTTTTGTTTCAGAAAAGTGTTTTTTAAATTTTTTAAATTTAAATTCAATTAGCCAACATATAGTACATCATCAGCTTTTGATGTAGTGTTCCTTGATTCATTAGTTGCGTATAACACCCACTGCTCATCACATCACTTGCCCTCCTTAATGCTCTTAAATGTTTGTGATTGCACTATCATAATGCTATTCTTCCAAAGGATAACAAAAGTCATAATAGCAATACACACTAAAATTAAAAAAACAAAACAAAAATTAAGTTAAGAAGAAAAATGAAACTAAACAAAACAATTTTGTTTTGGAATTTCAGAATACCTAGGCTTTGTTTTATTGGAAGAGTTGTCAATAAGATTAAGAACTCCCTACATTTTGAGAATTATTTTATTTTTGGCATCTAATCTTTTTTTCTTTGGAGTTCCTGGAGAATCTTGAAGAGACTCCTTAGTAGAGAGTTTGTTGTTCAATTCAGTTTGGTAAAACAAAACAAACATATTTATTGAGGGCCTACTATATGTGAGGGTTTATTCTAGCTTGCTGGGATACATCAGTAACTGGAAGAGACACAGATCTCTGTTCCTGTAGGGCTTCAGTCCTGACAGGGTCAAGACAAGAAATATATAATAAACCTCTTAACTAAGTGAATTCTCTAGAAGGCTAGAAAGTGGTAAGTGCCACGGTGGGGGGAATAGTAAGATAAAGGCGATCAGGAGAGGTTGCATTTATTTGGACTTGTTAGGGTGGCCCTTATTGAAAAGATAGCCTTTGAAATTAAAAAGGGGAGTTAGCGGAGTAGACACTGGGGAGGAAAACTTTTACTCTACCCTTCAAGATTCTTCTATCTGGTCTAAGAATTAAGTTGACTTGAAACAGATTAACAGGGGAAAAAGTTTAATTGCATGCCTATGGAAGCCCAGTAATAAAGTTGAGACCCAAAGAAATGACCAAGGCACGCAGGTCTTATACAGTTTAGATAAAGAAACCTAAATCTGTAAGGAATTGAGGGGACAAAGAGAACTTATATTCAGGGGCTTCAAATAGTAAGGAAAAAGTAACAATGTTTATATAGGCTTCTTGGGCCCTGAATTCCCTATTTCTGACAATAAGGATGTCTCTACTTCCTAGTTCAGGGAGGGTACTTTTGACATGGGAGATTTATTTCCTGCTCTCTGGAAACAAAGGAGTGTCAGAGTATTCTTCCCACACTGGCTGTTCCTTAAGTACCTTTAATTAAAAACAATATGCCATCATGGCACATTTTCAGGTGGCCTACCTTGCACCACTACAGTGTCAAATAAGAACATTCCAGGCAGAAGGAAGAGCCCAAGCAAACCCTCTACAGTGGGAGAAGCCGGTGGGTTGTAGGAGAATGCTTGTACATTTGATGGGGGAAATACATGGGAATAAGGAGCCATTTGGGGGGTTTGGTCAAGGCATAAAATGATGTGACTTACCCTTTCTAAGGCATCACTCTGTCTCCTGTCAGATTTTTAGAGCCTAAAGAGAAAGTAGTAGGACTAGTTGTGAGGCTAGTACAATTATTTGTCTAAGCATGCTACTGTATTTGCTTCTGTCATTCCAGTAGCAGTGGATGTGGTAAGAAACAGGTCTAATTTGGATCTATCTTGGAGAGCCAACAAGATTTCCTGATAAATTGGATTTGGGATGTGACAAAAGTCTATCAATAATGATTCTGGTCCTCTTGGTCTGGCTACGTGTAAGATTAAAGTTGCCCTTCACTGAGACTGAGGAGAACTTGGTGAGAATGGGCAGGGGGTAGGGATTTCAGTTTTGGATGTGTGTAGTTTAAGATGACAATTCAGGCTCTTGAGAAATGCCAAGTCAAGATGTAGAGTTGCGTATAAACACCTGTAATTTGTGAACTAAGTGAGAAACTGAGAAGGTAATAGGTTCTTCAAAGGGTCTCTGTGGCACACACTCTTAATTTATTCTGTGGATGAAGTAATCATTGGTCAAGCCAAATGACTTTATTTGCTTTTTAGCATGTAAATCTCTGCACATACTTCATCGAGCAGACATATCCTACCAGAAGAAACACTTGACCTTTAACATTAAATGAAGTGCTCAGAGCCCATCTGATGGGCAGAGGATTAAAGCACAGAAGGCAGAAAGGTGATATCATTCCTGTTCTTATCAGTGCTGAGGCAGAGTGTATTTGCTCTCAGCAGTGCAATTAGTGAATGGATAACAACCACAAAAAATATATAAAATTTAAAACCAGACCCCATCGTATACTGTAGATTTGTATTGACTTTCTAGCCCCCACATACTTAACACTTGATAACATATTTGTTTTTCGGTGTTGTGCAGTATTAAACTCGAGAATAAGTAAGAACAGCTGTTCTTCACTGAGCATACATCTTGTCAACCTCTGGATTCAGGTATAAGGATTAGTTTTGTAAAAAGGATAGTATTGAAAGAGGGTTAAAACAACTGATATCTAAAATGGAAACTGCCCAGAGTTCCCTCAAGTCTGTGGTTTCATTAAAAAATGTTATCTTTTAATTTAATTTAATTTTATTATGTTAGTCACCATCCAATACATCATTAGTTTTTGATGTAGTGTTCCACGATTCATTGTTTGCGTATAACACCCAGTGCTCCATGCAGTACGTGCCCTCCTTAATACCCATCACCAGGCTAACCCATCCCCCCACCCCACCCCCCAAAACCCTCAGTTTGTTTCTTGGAGTCCATAGTCTCTCATGGTTCGTCTCCCCCTCCGATTCACCCCCTTCATTTTTCCCTTCCTTCTCCTAATGTCCCCCATGATATTCCTTATGTTCCACAAATAAGTGAAACCATATGATAATCGACTTTCTCTGCTTCACTTATTTCACTTAGCATAATCTCCTCCAGTCCCATCCATGGCAAAAATTGACAATGCAAGAAACAACAAATGTTGGAGAGCTTGTGGAGAAAGGGGAACCCTCTTACACTGTTGGTGGGAATGCAAGTTGGTACAACCACTTTGGAAAACAGTGTGGAGGTGCCTCAGAAAATTAAAAATAGAGCTACCCTATGACCCAGCAATTGCACTACTGGGTATTTACCCCAAAGACACAGATGTAGTGAAAAGAAGGGCCATGTGCACCCCAATGTTCATAGCAGCAATGTCCACAATAGCCAAACTGTGGAAAGAGCCGAGATGCCCTTCAACAGATGAATGGATAAAGAAGATGTGGTCCATATATACAATGGAATATTACTCAGCCATCAGAAAGGATGAATACCCAACTTTTACATCAAAATGTTATCTTTTAGGGGCTCCTGGGCGGCTCAGTCAGTTAAGTGTCCAACTCTTGATTTTGGTTTAGGTCATGATCTCAGGATTGTGAGATCAAGCCCTAGGTCATTGGCCTCATGCTGGGCAGGGAGCCTGCTTAAGATTCTGTTCCTGCCCCTCTCCTTGTGTCCCTCCCCGCCCCTTGCATGCACAGTTCTCTTAAAAAAAAAAAGTTAACCTTCTAATTATGGTCCATAAGCATATGTAATAATTGGATGTTATGCTAACATGGATAGAATTTTATATTTTTAATTTTCATTTAACTTCATTATACACTAGAAATTTTGTTCACTTCGGTTTTGTTTTTGGTTTGGTTTGGTTTTAGATATTCCATTCCAACACTCTCTAATTTCCTAGACAGCCAGTGTGAACAGCCTGATGATTAGACCTCTACACCTTTATGTGTGGTGTGTGTGGTGTTTGGTATATTTTAAGAGCATGTCAAAAGAATTTTCTGAAAAACTGGATTTGAAGTGTGATAAAAATACACCAAGTGTGTATATATAACATGTGGTCCTTTTACAATCCTACTACACACATTTCCCTGTAGGTAGATTGAATGGTGAGTATCTCTCCAGGTCTGTAGATACAGGTATAATCATTGTTTTTAATATCCACACAATATTTCATGTTATTAATTTATCATATTTTTTTAGTTCCTCTATAGATGGACAATCAAAATAATTTTACTTTTTTTGTACTGACTACAGTGCTCATGAAGCCTATTATGCAGTGTGTGGCCCAGAGTAAGCACACAATAAATGCTAGCTGCTATTATTGACACATTTGATGTACATAAGTGCTGGAGCCCTGTTCCCAACATGGTTACTAGAACTTTCCTCTTCCCCCTTGCTTCTACTCCCCCTTATCTTTCTCTTCCTTTCTTTCTTCAGTAACAGCTATAATGCTCCTGTGTCTTAAGCTCCCCCTTGGATTTGAGATCAATGTCTGACCTTATGATGCCTATTTCCATATATTTCTAATATTTCCCTCTAAACTTTTGATTTGAAAATCAAACTTGAGTTGTTATTCCAAAGCTAGTTCTCCCCCATGTTAATAAAGAACTGTGTCAATATTACAAATATTCCTTTACCCATCTGTACCTTGAAATTATCATCCTGTACTTTTTAATGCCTTCACCTCCATATCCAGTTAATCACAAGAATATGTGGATTGGATTGCTCCCATATCCCTCAAATCCTTTTTCCTATTTATCCTTACTTTTCTCATCCTATTTACATATTTATGACTTCAAACCTAATCACATGCTTTTGTCTTTATCTTGTCAAATATATCCTACCATTTACCAAATTAACATGTTAGAGCATGCTTTATGTACATCACTTTCTATCTAAAATAAGCCAAAGGCTCCTTTTAATCTATAGATTGAAAGTCACCGAATCATGACCTTTTTGGACGAAGGGACATTACCTGAGGTCAAGACATCCCCTCTGTAGAATTCCAGATGGCTACGGTCATTAAGTGGTTATTTGGATACATCTGATAGTGGGATCTGCACTTCTTCCCAAGGGAGATGCTTAATTTTTAGATAATTTAGATTGTGAACATGTTCTTCCTAAACTTGAGTTAAATATGCCTTTCATTGCTTTCCATGCATTTTCTTAATTTTGCCTTTTGAAATTCCACAATGTCTTAATTTCTCTGAAACATAATTTTCAAGTCCACAAAGAATACTACTATATCTCCATCCCATTCCTGGATGCCACTTCTGATTTTTATGTTGCTAAAATAACAGACTTTCTAGTTTCTTTGCCATCTTGGTCAGCCCATTCCGGACACAGTAAAAAATCCTCTTAAAATATGGACCTTAGAATTGAAAACAGTTGTCTAAATGAGAAAGCATTAATTTGTCAGTTTTTGTTTAAAGATTGTTAAAAAGCAAAATTCAATTGAGTAAATTTTAAAGGTCTTATTGTCTTTATTCAAAGATTCCTGAATCAGGCAGCATCCAATTTAGCAGATAGAAAGGGGCTCTGAGATCTGTACCAAATGAAAGATATTAGTTAGGCAGAAGGGAGAGGGAATAAGGAAATGATACTAGGCAAAAAAGCTAGTTGGTTATTTCAAGGTCACTTTTCTCTAGGGGATAGGAGGGGCCGATCAGGCCTATCACTTAGGTCTACCTAACTAGAGTATTCTTGTTTGACTGGTTTAAGATGTTATTTCTGGGAGAACCAAAACTAATTAAGTCTCAGTTGGTGAGATGGGGCTTAGCATAGTGACTGCATTTTAGGCCTGTTGTCTTGTGTTTAACAATACTTACTTTTTGCAGATTCAATGTGTTAGGTAAAAAAGGAAACAGACACAAATACTAACCTCATGAAACTTAGGAGAGACCACAAATATAAACATTAAATCAAAAAAATGTATGTAATCTGCAAAGTAATGACAGTTGTCATCAAAGACAATTTTTTAGTGCTGCTGTTCAGTCCCACATGAAATAAGAGAGAGACAATGCTCATGAAGACTTTTAGATCTTGGTGAGCCGGCCTCCAGATACTTGATCCATGCCCTGACAGCACAAGGTGATACATATCTTCTCTGATCATGAACTAAGTAGGTTCAAAAAGATTCCTCCTTCCTAAGTTCAGAATGACCTCTCACCACCAACTACAAGAGTTATCTACTGATGGTGAAGGGGAATAGAATTTGTTACCCCAAATATGCCTTTTTGGCATAAGATTACTTTAGGCTATTTGTAAGAAACCGCAGAAGCTCTGAAAATGGAGAAGTTACTTTTTTGTAAGAGACATTTGTATTTATAAGGGAAGTCTCCATTTGTAAGGGTGTCTCCCTCTCTGTACCAGGAAGAGCAGGATGACTGTAAATCTCTAGAAACTCTTATCTGTGGAGAAGACAATGACGTAAATCTGTATAACGACCTTACTCTTGTGTACTGTGCTTTTCCTGGTAACCTCCCGTAACTGCATCTCCCCCACCTCCAACCTCTTTTTTCTTTAGCTGGAGTTACTGTTTAAGGTGGTAGCTTGGGTCATTTTGGAGAGTTGGTCCGTTTTCCTGGGTATCCCCCATGCGTATAGGAGGTATACATGTCGTTAAAGTTGTGTTTTTTTCTTCTGTTAATCTGTTTATTACAAGGGTGTCTTAGCCTTGTTAAGGTAGAGGGAGAATTACTTTTCTTCGCCTACAGTGGCCAAGTTAGAGGAATTTGTGCATCTACTAAGTTTACTTGCCATAAATGGTTCAAGATACACAGTCTGTATACATCCCCAATCACCAGAAGGGTGTGTGTGTGTGTGTGTGTGTGTGTGAGGTTGGTTACATTCTTTAGTTCATATACTGCCACCAGACTAATCTTCCTGAAGCACAGATTAGGTTGGGTCACTCGTAAGGGTGACTTTTGTTGAGCGAAGTTTGGGTCACTCATAAGGGTGGCTTTTGTTGAGCGAAGTTTGGCTTGAAAGGTAGAAACTTACCCAAGAACTAGAGCATTTTGTTTTACCTCTTGATAGCGATATGGTTCTTCCTCTAGTGTTGAACTCCCTAACAGAGTGACCCAAGATTTCTATTTCTCTGTTATTGTAACCAAGGTGTTTAGGCACAAAGAAAACTAAGGGTTTTTCTTTATCCACCCCAACCGCCTTGGGTCCCAGGAGGTATTGATTAAAAAGCACCACTTATAGGAGCAGTGGTTGAATTAATATATTAGTGTAGGATGAGACATGAGAACAGATAAAAACATTTTAATTATTTTCTTCTTTTTTTTTTAAGATTTTATTTATTTATTTGAGAGAGAGAGAATGAGAGAGAGCACATGAGAGGGGGGAGGGTCGGAGGGAGAAGCAGACTCCCTGCCGAGCAGGGAGCCCGATGCGGGACTCGATCCTGGGACTCCAGGATCATGACCTGAGCCGAAGGCAGTCGCTTAACCAACTGAGCCACCCAGGCACCCAATTATTTTCTTTTTTAGGCAGTCACTTAGACTGCTTTTCTGACATCTGAGGCTCAGAGTGTAGTGAACTCAGGGCCGCTGGGAGTAGAGATTCCAGGCAGGATGTTTGTGCTGCATCCAAATGTGGGGAGCTGGGGAGGGGCTTGTGAACTGGCCAATCGATCAGCTGCCTCCAGAGACCTGGCTTCAATTCACAATATAATCATATCTAGATAATGACTCTTAAGGGAAAGCGGAGTTCCTTTATCTCTGCCTGTAATGAATTAAGCATATTTATATTTAATCACCAAGACATCAATGTCAAGCTCCTTGTCAAAAGCCTGTTAAGGGGGGGGAAGGAAAGAAAAAAAACAAAACAAAAAAACTCTTGCAACCCCGCAGAACCTTTCTACTCTGTTTTTGTGTGAACCTTGTCAAAGAGCTAAAGCTTGGGGTGGCTTTGGCTCACTGTCTGGGCTTTCCCTGGGGCTGGCCAGCCCCTTTTCAAGCCAGAATGTCCAGTTACTCCTCATTTTCTCTTTTCCTCACTCTACCTTGATCTATCATCAGAGAATGTTACCACTTACTCTTGAAAACCTATTTCTATTCCCTTCATTTTCTCCATCTGCACTACCCGTGTTTGGTGTTAGGCACCATTTCATCCTTCCTGTCACTGAACCAGCCTCCTGACTGGTCTCCCTACACTCACACATTGAAGGTCATTCTTCCCCTGGAAGAATGATCTTCTTAGAAGTAACTTGGATGGCACCGCTTCCCTGCTTAGATCTTCTGGTGGCTTCCCACTGACCTTTCAGGGAAATGCATACCACATCCTTCATGGGCCTTCAGGGGCTCCCCTCATGCTCTATGGCCCTTCTTGAGCCTTTCTTCCTTCTCGCTGTAGTTTCCCAGTGCCTGGAACACCCTCCTCTCTGTCCTGCCTCAGAACCAGAGCCTCGTTTTCTCTGCTTTGAATATTCTTCCCTACTGTGCATACCAATCTCTCCCACACTATCTTGCGGGTCTCAGGTGAGCGGCCACCATTTCAGAGAGGTGGCCCTGACCAGCCTACTTAAAATAGTCCCTCCCAGTATTCTTTTCCTTGTTTGCGTCTCTCTTTTTTTTTTTTTTTTAAAGATTTTATTTATTTATTTGAGAGAGAGAATGAGAGAGAGAGAGACCATGAGAGGGGGGAGGGGCAGAGGGAGAAGCAGACTCCCTGCCAAGCAGGGAGCCCGATGCGGGACTCGATCCCGGGACTCCAGGATCATGACCTGAGCCGAAAGCAGTCGCTTAACCAACTGAGCCACCCAGGCGCCCTGTTTGCGTCTCTCTTGTTTGTTTCCTTCAAGCCATATATCACAAAGTAAATATTTTTTATCTACTTTTGTCTTGGTCTTTCTCCCGTCATAGAATATATATTTCACGAGATCAGGGACCATGCCAGTCTTGTTCATTGTTTTCCCAAGCACCTAGCCTAGTGCCTGAGCACAGTTAGTGCTCAATAAATAAATATTTATTGGCAATCACTACCGCTGAAGTAGTCTTTCTATGCCCTTATCTACAGGTTGGAGCAAGAGGGAAGACTGAATTTAATGGTATATCCATATGAGAAAGCAGGGCTCTTTTGTTTTCTGCCTCAGGATCTATGGTAAAATCCTAGTCCTTTTTTTTTTGTTTTAAGATTTTATTTATTTGAGAGAGAGAGAGAGAGAATGAGCAGGGGGAGGGGCAGAGGGACAAGCAGATTCCATACTGAGCAGGGAGCCCAATGCGGGGCTCGATCCCAGGACCCCAGGATCACAATCTGAGCCGAAGGCAGATGCCTAATTGACTGAGCCACCCAGGCACCCCACAATTCTAGTACATTCTTATTCAGATACCATGTGCTGCATGTTCAGCCAGGCTGGTGCCAGTATGGCATGATTTGGGCAAAGATCATCCCGGCGGCACTCTTAAAGGCTTTCCTTGACTTAATTGACACGGATGCCTGCCTTCCAAGAACAAAAATGTATCCAGCACGTACTGTGTGTGTTCCATCATGCCAAGTGCTTGATAACACCCCTTTGCGGATGGTATTATCACCATCTTTAGTGGAGAAGCTCAGGCTGACAGAAGTGGGACTGTGTGTCCGGTGTCGATGTCGCTAGCGGATCCTGGATTATAATCAGGTACTCTGACTCCAGTTCTCAGTATCTTAACTCCAATACACATATGTGCCATCAATAGCCTCCCCTTTAAATTGTTTTATTTTTCCTGATACAAGGATGTTGTGGTAGTAACATTCTACATCACCACACAATATTTCCTATAGTTTCATTGGGTCACTCTCCTCTATGACAGAGAAATTCATAAATTCAAAAGAGACCAAACTTGACAGGCAAAATGCACAGAAAAAAAAAGGGTAGGTAGTGATGCAGTACTGAAAGTCTCATACCAGCTGCTTTACTCTTGGCCTTGATGTTCATTTTGGTGGTTGTGAACCTAGGAATAACAATCGCTCTTACTTCCTTACGACTGAGCCAATATTTGTTTCCAGAATAGCTTCAAAATAACTTAGAGATGGACAAGATGACTGGTATATATTTTCCTTAAATTTGTCACTAGTTTCAGAATTTAGAGTGAGAAGTAAGGAGAAACCTTTTGGTTTATCATGCTTTTACTTGGTGAGTGTTCACACACTGTGACTTTATATGGAGAGTATCTCATTTAATCTCCATACCATAAGGTAGGTGACTATTCTACCATAATATGGTGGTACAGTCTGATTCATGGAAAACTTTAGACAATTCTATTTTATTATTTATTTAGTTAGTTTTTATTTATTAAGGAGGGAGGCTTCATGCCCAGCGTGGAGCCCAACACGGGGCTTGGACTCAGGATCCTGAGGTCAAGACCTGAGCTGAGATCAAGAGTCAGATGCTTAACCCACTGAACCACCCAGGCATCCCTAGGCAACTTTATATCCCAGAACTTATATTACTATCCACTGTGTGAACCCACTTGCCCTGCTGCCTTGTGGTTACTAACCCCCAAAATACTGCGGATCTCCTGAGTAACAGGGCAGTAGGACCAGCGAAAATAACAAAGGTGTTGAAGACAGACAGACTTTGCTTGTCAGTCCTTGTTCCTGCTTTTCCTAGCAGCGAGACCCTAAGCACAGTTCTAATGTTGCTGTGGTCGAGGCTTCTGATGTATCCAATGGGGATGATCAGAACCTGAGAGTTGTTCCAAGAATTAAATGAAATAGTGTGTGTAAAACCATGGTAGACACAGGGGAGGTGATCAGACAGTGTCTCCTCACCACGGTCTCCATCGTGGGCTGTGTTCTCTCCAGTCTGAGTTGCACTTGGCCTTCCCTGGCTCTGGTCCTTCATGCTGCCCATGTCACTCATGCCTTTCTGTGGCTTGGGGATCACACTGGGGACTGGCTGCCTATTTCTCCATGTTTTAAATGTCATACTGCTACTTTTCCTAGGCAGTAATTTACCTTTGACAGTGATGGATTATTATTCAGCTTTGATTCATAGCAGGGTTGCCATATAAGGACAGAGTGGCATATCAATGAGGAGTGCTGCCATTTTAAATATGGGAAATATTTTCAGTAATTTCCTAATTAGCATGAGTAGATATAAAAGCCATTTGCTAAGCTCTGTGAGGAGCACGTTCTAACTCCTGTAATGCATACATGTGGTTAAATTCCCTCTGCAGTGCTGATTCATCCAGCACACGCTGTCTAATGGGACCCATCCCCTAAACACGTAACCTAGTGCCCAGGTTGAGGACAGTGAGCTGGAAGAACTTCAGATGCCAACTGAGAGGGGGGCCCAAGGAGACATTTGAGATCTTTGTCTGAGCTTCTCTTTCTGATAAATATGAAAATGGTCTTTGACCTTTCCTACTCCATGGGACACTTACAAGGATTTGAATCTGAAAAAAATCCAAACCTAGAGTCAAAGTATAACATTATTAATGTGGTTTTGTTTAATTCTCACTGACTGGTTTGCTGCATGAGGTCAAAGCCAGTTATAGTCAGAATGTCTGTGATTTGTCGTAAGGGAATCAGGTAAGGAAATCCAATTAAGTAATATGTCTATCTTTAAAACTAGAAAAAAAAGCAAAACCAGACTAAAAACCCAACCCCCCACTTCACTGAATTCAGTGTCATTATTGTGCATATGTGAGTATCACATATTGCCAAACTGTCCAGGGACATTCCCAGAGCTGTTTGAAGAGGCTGTCCTGAGTGTTGTCATTGTAGACATGGAAGAATCCTTAGCTTCTAATATACCCCCTGACTGAGTACTTAAGGGAACCAAGCTGGGAGATGTGATCATATAACTAACTGCTCATAAGGTTAGACCCTGAGTCTTAAGATTCCCAGCCCAGGACTCTTGCACTAGACAGTGGCAGAATCCTAGACCATACTATCCATCCTCAGGTCATAATGCTACAGCTGAGATTTTAGTACATGATTTTGATTATGCTCAGTGCTTTAAGCGATTTTAGTCCAGTTACTCCTCTTTTTAGAAGGTAAAGATTTTCAGAATCTGTGGAACTTGTTCTAATGGGCCACAGCACTACACCCAATGAATATACCTTATGAAATTAAAATTATACTTGGCCTCATGAGTAACTTTATGTGTCAATATAGCTGGACCATGGTGCCCAGATATTTGGTCAAACGTTATTCTTGGTATTTCAGTGAGGGTGTTTTTTGGAATGAGATTAACATTTAAACTGATAGACTTTGAGTAAAGTAGATTAACCATGTAGTGAGGGTGGGCCACATCAAATCAGTTGAAGGCCTTAATAGAACAAAGCCTGATTCCCCCAAGAAACAAAGAATTCTGCCAGCAGAAGGCCTTTAGACTAAAATTGCAACTCGTCCCTGGATCTCCAGTCTGCCAGCTGTCCCTGCAGATTTTGGACTTATCACACCTCCACAATCATGTGAGCCAATTTTAAAGCTGTCAATCCCACTCTCTCTCCTTGTGTATAAATGTATACCTCATGAAACTTAGGAGAGACCACACACATCCTATTGACTGTTTCTAATTGATCCCTGATTAATACAGATTTTGGTTTTGGGAAGTGGTTGCTGCTTGTGACAAATGCCTAAAAATGTGGACATGGCTTTAGAACTGAGTAATGGGTGGAGGCTTGCACATGTTAGAAAAAGCCTAGCTTGCCTTGCAGAGATGGTTGGTGGAAATGTAGATGTTAAAGGTTTTGTGGTAGAGAGACTTTGTAAGTAATGAAGTTGGATGTTTCATTGAGTGAATTTCTAAGCAAAGTGTTGAAGGTGTAGCCTGGCTTTTGCTTGTTGCTCAGAGAAAAATGCCAAAAGAGAGCTAAATTGGGACGCCTGGGTGGCTCAGTTGGTTAAGCGTCTGACTGGCTCAGGTCATGATCCCAGGGTCCTGGGATCCAGTCCCGCATCGAGCTCCCTGCTCAGCTGGGAGCCAGCTTTCTCCCTCTGCCTGCCGCTCCCCCTGTTTGTGTTCTCTCTCCTTCTCTCTGTCAAATAAATAAATGAAATCTTTAATTTATCTCTCTCTCTCTTTTTTTTTTTAATTTAAAGAAGGTGTTGTTATAAAGAAACCAGAACTTGAGCATTTGTAAAATTCTCAGCCTATGCATGTTGTGAAAAATGAGCAAGCACTTCTGGAGAGAACACCAAAGGTGTCGCTGGGCAGTCATTTGATAAAGAGATTATGGGTATGACTCCTGGATCCAATCAGCCAAGTCAACAGAAGACAACATTAGAGATGGGGTTATCCCATCAGAAACACTGCCAGTTTGGACTAAAGTGGACAGAAATAGGATGAAATGAAGAAGACTGTCAGATTCCTGGGCTCCTACAGGATGAAACAATAGAGCTATCGGGCAGTTAACATGCCTTGCCCTTCAAGAAAAGGGAAGAATGACCTCCAAGGTGACTGGGAGATTGGCCGAGCTGCCACTGCCCCCGTGGGCCCAGAGGGCACAGGTTTGGGAGGTGAGACAGTCTGTGCCGTCCTCAATTTTAGAAGGCAGGGCCGCCTCCTAGGTTTCAGTGGGCCAGTCTGAAGCTCAGGCAGAGCCATCACCCTCCTGGGCCCCCAGGACACAGCATCAAACCAAAGTGCATTCTTTCTTTTCTTTTCATTTATTTGACAGAGAGAGACACAGCGAGAGAGGGAACACAAGCAGAGGGAGTGAGAGAGGGAGAAGCAGGCTTCCCGCTGAGCAGGGAGCCCGACGCGGGGCTTGATCCCAGGACCCCGGGATCATGACCTGAGCTGAAGCCAGACGCTTAATGACTGAGCCACCCAGGCGCCCCCAAAATGGATTATTCTTGAGCCTTCAAATCTAATGGACTTTGCCCTGCTAAGTTTTAGACTTGCTTGAGACCCATGATTCATTTCTCCTTTCCTGTTTCTCCCTTTTGAAAGGGGATTATCTGTCCGATGCCTGTTTCACCACGGTATTTTGGAAGCATATAATGTGTCCAGTTTCACAAGTTCACAGCTGGAGAGGAATTTTGCCTCAAATCCTCAAGTCACACCTGTACTTGATTTGCTTGAGATTTGGGGCTTACTATTGACGTTGGAATGGGTTTCAGACTTTGGGAATTGTTCAGGAGGGGGTGAGTATGTGTGGTATATGAGAAGGACATGAATTTTGGGGGGCCAGAGGGTGGAGTGTTATGAACTGAACTGTTTTTCCCCAAAATTTCATATTTCTAAGTCCCAAACCCCAGGACCTCAGAATCTCACTATATTTAGAGATTGGACCTTTATTTATTTATTTATTTATTTATTTTTAAGATTTTTTTAATATTTACTTGAGACAGAGAGTGAGCACAAGCCGGGGAAAGGGGCAGAGGGAGAAGCAGACTCCTCCTGAGCAGGGAGCTTGGCACAGGGCTCGATCCCAGGATCCTGGGATCATGACCTGAGCTGAAGTCAGATGCTTAACCGACTGAGCCACCCAGGCACCCTGAGACTGAACCTTTGAAGAGGTTTGATTAAGTTAAGATGATGCCATCGGGCTGGGCCCTAATCCAGCCTGACTGGTGTCCTTCTAGGAGGAAATCTGGACATACACAGATGCTGGGGATGAACACTTGCACAGAGGAAAGGCCATATGTGGATACAGGAAAAGGTCACCATTTGTGAGCCAAGGACAGAGGTCTCAGGATAAATCAAAGCTGTCGATACCTTGATCTTAGACTGCCAGCCTCCACACCTGTGAGGAATTAAACTTCTATTCTTTAAGCCACTGATCCTTTGTTATGGCAGCCCTAGCAAACGCATACACTTGGCAAGCTTTTCTAAGTAGATCATTCTGAACTGTTCACTTGTTAAGGTCAGCCTTCTCTGTGACGTTCCCTTCCACATATATGTTGCTTTGGGTGGTTATCGTAAAAGTTATGCAGCCGAAGGTATTCTGCCTACTCTGGAATCCTGAGACACCATCTGAGCCAGGTCCATTACATCCAGCTTTAATTGTATTTATAGGGTTTTTTTGCTCATGTTGAAGATCCTTTTTTAGTTTCCACAGGTAATAAATATGGCCCACTGAAAAGCGAGAGATCATCACTACTCGTATACCAACTTTGACTTCACTTACATATAACCCCAGTGGGAAGGATACATTATAAAGATAGTATATTTTATTATATTTTCTTAAAATTGCAAGTTGGTTGTTGTTTATAACCAGATCTCTCCTTACTTAGCAATTCCACTTTTTCTCTTTTGGCAGCCACTAGAAACATGAGTACAGGATTGTCTTATATATTTTGCTTTTTTAAGGATTCTGGAGGTTTGTGGGAGGGAAACCTCTAGATAACCAAAGTTGTCTTTTATGTACCCAAACTGAAACAGACCCCCTAGTAATCCTGGATGGATTTGTCTTTATGCACATGAATGATGCCTTAGCTTGGTGTATCAGATAGACTGGACCGGCATTTCCTTATGAACGTTATTATTCTTCTGACCTCTGGGAGAGTAGGGAGCTCAGGAGATATTTATTATAAGAGTTCAGTGCTGGTTGTCATTTCACCAGACAGCTTCAGGTCATCTGTGACTTGAATTCTGGGGGATAGTTTTAGAATTTTTAGAGTTGTTTTTTTTTTTTTATCAGAATTTTCCTTAACTATATTTGATTGTTTCACTTTCTTCCTTTTCATGCGCTTGCCTGTAGCATTCCTTCTCCCCATTCCTTATTTGTTTCTTAAAAACTCACTGCGGGCTTACATAATTGAATTGGCTAGCATCGTTTGCAAAGTAAGCAAAAACAGGCTGTGATTATAGGCCTAATTCATAGTGCTTGAACTTTGCAGTATTAACATTCACTCTTAAGAGATTACCAGTGCTTTCTGTTGGCTTGTTTACATTCAGCTAGTTGAGGCTGCTGAGCTGAACTTTAAGGAAAGAAAGTATTTTTATAGCAGGTTTCATCAAGCAAGAACCTCTTTCCGAAAGGTTATCTCTTCCTGTCATTTGCAGTTTTTGTGCAAGTGAGATATAAATGCTTTGTTTTAGAGAACATGTGATCATTTATTTACCATGTAGTAACTTTTCAAAACAAACATTAACTGAATTAGGGAGATATTGACTTTTAATGTGACTATTAACATGACAGACCCAAGTCTTTAAGCAATAAGTCTGTGTTTGATAAATTAGATTCCACTTGACTTACATCAGAGATGTCATTATTTAAAGGTACCCCAATACAACATCATCACATTACCATGTCCTTCAATTTTAACTAGTTTTTACAAACTAGATCTTTTAGATGGTTCATTTTCCGAAAATGAGGAACCCAAGCATTATTTTATCCATGGTAGCTCTAGCAACATACTCAAAAATACACTTCAAGAAGAAGGCAGCACTTTAGACATTGTTTCCTTGTGGGAGGAAATTCGCAACTCAAAATAATTCTTTTTGTTCTTTCAGCTTCTAGGAACTGTCTTTAGGGATGGATAAAATGGTACTTTGTGACGCAGGTATCCTTTGTTTTCATTTTCTTTTCCCGTCCCCTGCCTTATCCTTCTAATATTGGAACTGCATTTTTAAAAAATTTTGTTCTTCACCCAGACCTTTATTTGCTAGAAATGATCAACTATGTATCATTGTATGTATGTATCATGACAACTGTCATTAGTTTTTGTAGGGATACTTCTTAATTAGATCCCTTCTGTCTTAGTTTTGTTTGCATGTTTTTTTTTTTTTTTTGTGGGTTGTTTTGTTTTGTTTTTTGTTTTACTCGTTTCCTTCTCTCTCTTCTAAGAGCACCAGTGCACCCTTCAACTTGGGTAGACGGCATTGCATGAAGCACGTATTTGATAAACAGTTATGAACTCGTCTCAAATATTTCACTAGCTAATTTAGTTTATTTTCTGTTGCTTCCTGAATATGGCACTTTCCTCTTTTGCTTTCTTTCCTAGAGTCCAGACATCAGTCTACCTTTCTTGTCATTATTTCCTTAAGCAAAGAATGAGCTTCAAGTTTTGGTCAAATGCAACCGCTAGCTAAGCTATTCTTCACCTTTCAGAGCTTACAGATTTATTTTTCTTATCTTTCATCTGTTTTATTTTAACTATGACATGATGTGAGTCAAAAGAAATAACTGTCAGTGGGGTATGCTGCTTCAGTGTGCAAAAGCGAGAAATAAAAGGTGACTACTAGCATTTTCATCTAAAACCAAGGAAATGCTAGTTAGCCATCAGTGGTTGAGAACTTGGGGTCCCAGAAGGTGTCACATGCATTATGTGACTGAACATTTCCTCTTATCTGTACTTTAATTTTACTAACAATTAAGATTTGCTTCAGTGAAGCCTGTGACAAAAACCAGTTTGCTTTGTAGTTAAGCATCTGTTCCTAGTCTTGAAAATAGGCAGCATGTTATCCCTCTTGCTGAGAGGGAGTGTCAGCGTTGTATGTGTTTTGAAATGTTGTGTCACAGAGGGTCTGGAAGCCAATTACTTTATTGTTTTAAAAAAGAATTTATTTATTTATTTGACAGAGAGAGACACAGAGAGAGAGGGAACACAAGCAGGGGGAGTGGGAGAGGAAGAAGCAGGCTTCCCACGGAGCAGGGAGCCCAATGTGGGACTCGATCCCAGGACCCTAGGATCAACCCTGAGCCGAGGGCAGACACTTAATGACTGAGCCACCCAGGCGCCCTGGAAGGCAATTACTTTAAAACTCCATTGTGTTTCCTCATGTTGTTGGTCCTGTGTTTATAATTATTAAATTTGCCTTTCCAGCTGGCACATAATTTAAAGGTAGCTTTAGGTTGTTTGCATCACAGAATTAAAAAAAAAAAAAAAAGTGAACCATCAAAAAAAAAAAAAAATCCAAACCCACAAATGGGATTAAAACAAAAACAGTTGTTGATGTTATAAATGTGAAAAAGTATTTGAAATTGTTTTGAATTAAAGAGAATATTGAAGTTTTCTGTATTAAGTTTGGTTTATAGCATGCTTTATAATGGGTTTTAGTGGATATTTTATTTTCTTTCTTTAATTGAAAAACTATCCACCATATTTCTGTTAGTAGGAGACCTTGAAGTCTAGGTTTTACTTACTAGAATGTATCAGAGAGAAAGTTACTGAAATTAATAGGTGGATTTTTCTCTTACTCAAAGAACATGAAAATATTTTCACATTAATTGCATTTTTCATAATTTTGTTTTCAGATAACTAAATTCAAGTACATGGAGACAGGATTTAAGCCACCTTTTATTAGTGATGGATCGCTTTGATAAAATGGTTGCCAACTAATGAGTCAGATTCTCAAAATGATCTTTCTCATCTTCCCATCATGCTCATCTGTCCTAAATGTTTACACTTTCCTTTTAGTTGGCTTTCCCTCTCCTGCAGTCTGGGCAAATATACAGACTACCTTCTCTGTGAGATTACTGGTACTTAGTGATAGAGTTAAACTGCGTAACTTAGTGTTTAACTTGCATTGAGGAAGTCTCTGATTCAATCTTTGCCATCTCTGCAGAACAGTTCCTAAGAGTGTAGTTCAAAATGTTTGTAAAGGAAATTAAATAATGAAATAATGTATTAAACACTATTTTGCATTATGTGCTTTTTTGGGACATCTTCAGATTATTTACCCTAATGACAGAAGTATGATAATATAATAACCTCTTTCCTAACCAGAACTTTTACTTATGCTACAATATTTTTGTTACTCTTTAAAAAAAATTCTGTGAGAAAGCCAAGTATTATTATATTCATTTTACAGATAGAAAATCTATACTCTCTAGAAAAAATTGATTTCCTAAGAATTATAGATAGATGGTGACCGTGATGAAAAGCAGTACTCTCCATTCAACTGTTTGCTATTCAAAGCATTTGTACACACTGGCAAAATTCTAATTTTGTGTCTATGCCTCGCATAAGTTGAGTCAAATGCTTGGAATATTTATTCAGATGCAGTTGTCCAGAATAATTCTGACAGATTAGGATTTTGTCCACATCTACAACATCAAAATTTGTCAGTTACCATTTTTGTGATTTTAGTTCAAGTGTGTTTTAATTGTTTCATATTTTTTAAGTTTTTTTTTTCTTAAGATTTTATTTATTTGAGAGAGTGAGAGAGAGTGCGGGCGCACACACACAAGTGGAGGGGAGGGGCAGAGGGAGAGGGAGAAGCAGACTCCCCACTGAGCAGGGAGCCTGATGCAGGACTCGATCCCAGGACCCCGGGATCATGATCTGAGCCAAAGGCAGGTGCTTAACTGACTGAGCCACTGAGGCGCCCCAGGATTTTTTGTTTTTTTTGAGTAATGTCTACGCTCAACATGGGGCTTAAACTTACAACCCTGAGATCAAGAAGGCAGACGCTTAACCGGACTGAGCCAGCCAGGCGCCCCAGTTCTGTTTTATAAAAAGGGACTTTCCTTTGCCCTGTTTTAATTATACTTTTTCACTATTTCATTTTTAATGTCTCTGAAAAAAGAATCTTAGAAATCTCGTTTTAACACTTTTTTTTTTTCTCTCCACAATTCCAGCTTTTTTCCCCCTCTCCATGGCCTTTAGGGCTCCGGGTTTTGGGTTAGGAAAGGAGACAAAAAAGATGGGCCCCCGTGAGTCTCAGGGCTTACAGAGGAGTGATGGGGTTGAGACTAGACACCTCACAGCTAAACTTATTGCCAAGTGATGGTTGGGAGCTTATTTTAATCACAGGGGAAAAAAAGAGGGGGGGAGGAGAGGGAGAGAGAGAGAGAGACTGAGGAATCCGGACTTGCCAGAGGTGCTGTCATAGCTCAGAACAGAAGCACAGGGAGAAGTCAGTGTGTGTAGAGATAAGGAAAGGATGTCAAAACACTTTTTCCTAGCAGAATTTTGGAGGAGGCTGAACATTTCTATTTGGCTGGCAGAGGCTCTTTCTATTAAATAGGAGAGAAGCCATGATTTCAAGACAGGCTTTGAAGTAATTTCTGCCTGATCTTTAAGGAGATGGAGCTTTCCCGAATTTCCGTTCTGGCTGCTCTTGTCTGGGCCTCTCAGAGACCATCCAGCTTGTTCGTTTCAGTCCTCAGTTTACCTGGGTTTAACGGAGGAAAGAAAACTAGGTTATTTCACAGGTGTATTAAGGACTCTGTGTGTGTGTGTGTGTGTGTGTGTGTGTATGTGAAAACTTCATACTAGGGAATAGCAATCCCCTCTCCCATGACTGACCCATCAAGAAAGGAATTTCCTATTCATTAATAAAAGGCATTGGTATTAACTCTTTCCAGTGGAGAAGTTATTCTTTGAACAATTAGTTATAGTCAGGTACCAGTCTAGGTGCTGAAGATGCAGTGATGAACAAAAGGGCAGACGCATCTGCACTCCCTGCTCCCTTGCAACTATTATGTGGGTGGAGGGAAGGGTGGATATTAACCCAAGTCATCGTAGTGGTGAAGGTTTAGTTGATAAACTGGAATCTGTTCCTTGAAGACCGGAATTGTGGTTTTCTGAGGCCAGTAACTAATGGGGCCGACTTACACTGAGGAGTCAAGGTAATTCTCCTCAAGCCAATTCTTGAGCTGCCACCCAATGGGGAGTAGAAATCGAGCAGGTGAGGATGGGGTAGAAGAGGGCTGCAGGTGAAAATGTCCCTGACCCAGGAGAGGTGTGGGGAGGGGAGGATGGGGGCAGGGGTCAGCAGGCCAGTCACGCTGGGTCTTCTAGGTCGATTTAAGGAATGTGGCCTTTAAGGACTTTAGAAGGCAATAAAGGGTTTTTAAGCAGGAG
The DNA here is from genome assembly GCF_002201575.2 of Neomonachus schauinslandi. Lineage (NCBI taxonomy): Eukaryota > Metazoa > Chordata > Mammalia > Carnivora > Phocidae > Neomonachus > Neomonachus schauinslandi. The sequence continues at coordinate 32,635,479 of NC_058404.1, forward strand.
AGACATTTCTGGCTGAAGTCTGGATAATGGTTTGTCATGGGTACCAGAGCTGATGGAGACACTGGTAAAAGCTATGGCAGTAGCCTCGGAAAGATGATACTGCTTTAAAGTAGAACACAAAGGGGCGCCTGGGTGGCTCCGTCAGTTAAGCGTCTGCCTTTGGCTCAGGTCATGATCTCGGGGTCCTGGGATCAAGCCCCATGTCCATGTCAGGCTCCCTGCTCAGCAGAGTGTCTGCTTCTCCCTCTCCCTCTCCCTCTGCCCCCCCCCCCGCTTGTGCACTCACTGTCTCAAATAAAATCTTAAATAAGAGCAGAAAATCGGTAAATTGAGAAATATTTTGGTAGTCTGGTGGAACTTAGGAATAGGTTGACACTGGAGATGACAGAGAAAAGGGAGGGAATCAAACAGCACTCATATCTGTAATTTTGAAAGCTGTTTCATTGAGATACAATTGACACACCGCAAAATTCACCCATATTTTAAGTATACAACTCATTAGATTTTAGTATAATTTTAGAATTGCACTGCTCACATCACAGTCTAACCGAAGGAAAAAAGTTCTGTATATTTGACACACAATGTCACATTAGTTTCAGGTGTACAACAGTGATTCAGTTTCTCTATATGCTGTGCTCACCACAGTGTAGCTACCATCTGCCACGTGTCATCAGCACGATGACAAAACCGTCGACTGTGCCTTTTATTCCTGTGACTTACTCATTGCATAACTGGAAGCCTGGATCTCTCATTCCCTTTCACCCCATTTTGCCCATCTCCCTACTCCCCTCCCCTCTGGCAACCATCAGTTCGTTCACAGTCTAATTTTAAAACACTTTCATCACCCTAAGAAAGAGAACTCAAGCCCATTTACAGTTGCTCCCCATTCCCATTCTCTGGCCCTAGGCAACAGCTAATCTAGTTTTGATCTCTATAAATTTGCCTTTTCTAGACATTTCCTCTAAATGGAATCACACAATGTGTTTTATGTCTGGCTTTTTTTCACTCAGCAGAGTATTTGAGGTGCATCCATGTTGTAGTTTACCTATGCAGTTCGAAACCTAGTGGGTCCTTTCGTTTAGAGAGGTAGCACCAGAGGGGAGGATCAGCAATGAAGAAGGTGAAGGTGATGAATTAGGTTTTAGATATGTCAGGAGTGAGGTGCCTCTCAGATATCCAATGGAACCATCTAATTTATAGATGGTAATTGAAACTCTGCACATAGATTCAAAAGCAAAAGAATAAAGAAAAATGGCCTAGGACTGGACCTTGGGGGTATCCAGCAGTTTACAGGAAATATCCTTTGAGCTAAGAGGACAAATGAGCAAAGTGATGAGAACATTTCTAGAACAAGGTAGTCGTTAAATATGTCAAATGATACAGATATGTCACTTAGGTTGGGTGCTCCACTGGTTGATTGTCATGGAAGCCATTGGTGGTGTTAGAGTTGTGTGGCTTGGACGGTTAAAGGTTGGGTAACAAGGAATTATGAATGCAGGGCCACCTTTTGTGCAGAAGAAGAAAGATAGTTGCATGTAGAGCTGAATACTGCTTTTGATAACAGGAGAGAGATTTTAGCGCAACTAAATATGGACCAGGAGGATCAGTTCAGGGAAACTGGAAAGCTGTATGTAGGAAAGAAAGGCAACATGGTAGGTGAGTATCCTGGGAAAGCAGAAAAATAGGATCAAAGGCATGCTTGCATGAACAGGAAGATGGACACCCCTCCTGTACACCAGGAAGAAAATGGGTGGAGATGGAGTAGATTTATGGTTGGTTTTATGACTTATGTTTCCACCCTGTCGATACATTTGCATTGATATGGCTGGCCTGTTTCTCTAAAGGCGGTTGGCTGGATTTAGCCATGAGGCATGGTCACAGTCTTGTATATGGAGGATAAGCACAAACCTGGCTTCATGAGCTCGAAACTCCTAATCACTAGGAGAAATGTGTGAATCCTCAAGGGTTGACAAAAATTGAGTTTTTTCAGAACTTACCTTATAGATTTTCATGACTTTGAGTCCTATGTCCTGCTTTCCCTGGATAGATCCTGCTCCCTAACACTTGCTTCCAAGCATTCAGCAGTTTTTTTGAAACTTCCTTGCTTGGAAACAGGACCTCTACCAGTGTCCTCTAAAGCAGGATGTGAATTAACACTGCCCTCAGCACCTCTAGCATTTGAATCAGCAGTTGGCGCCTTCAGATCTCTTTACTTGAATCACAGCAATTGATCTGCAAATCAAGCTGAGGGAAGAGCTTGGGGATTGTTTCAGACCAATAGCTTCAGTAAATGAAATGTTTCTGTGGCTAAGAAAACACACCCCAGCAAGGTGCAATTATGACGGGGCAGGATTCGGTTACATTTATTACTGTCCTCCTGCCAGTTTGTAAGGGAATGCATTAGCAAACAATTCAGACCAGAGGCCTCCTAAGCATCTACCTTAGGTCAGTAATTGCACTTGGGAGGAATCTTGGGTTAGTCCCCTCCTTGGTGGAAGATGGAGTATTAGCCCTGCTCCCTGTTAGTGCTCCCTCATGGACATTCGTCTCTGATTCATCATAACTGAACTGACCGAAAGGACAGAAATCTTCTCAGCAGACAGCCCACACATGATTCAGTGACCGTATTAAGTTCCGCGGTTGGGAAAACTTTGTTCTCTGGGGTGAAGACCTTTAAACAAATGTTGTAAATATATTTTAATTATGTCTGTTCTGGCATCACTGAGCCAGAGGAAGCAAATTTGAGGAACTCATTTAATCTCCCTCGGAAGTTCTGGTTTTAATGTTGAAAAGCTTGTGAGAAGAGTAGCTTGGAGGGAGGAATGGGGCAGGGAGAAGCTGCAGGACCGCAAGCTGTTTGTCAGTCTCATGTAAAAGGCCCATCTTCATTCCCAAGCAGGGCAGCAGTAATATGTAACAGATCATACCCTATATTGCTTCTTAGCTATTGCTCATTAGTTGGATGATATTGGAAAACATCTGTGAATCATGCAGACTCAAACATCTCATTTTCCCACCCCGGATGTTTCATTAATTCTCATGCTGGAAAATGCAAAACATCTGATATTCTAATCGGATTTTGTGCAAATGAAATTATCAAGTTGGGAATGGATAAATGTTACCCCATTCAAACCCAAGACTGCATCTAGCAACAACAAAAACAAATTAATACCATCCCCCTTCATTTTAGATAATTTATTTCATGTTTGAGTGGCATTAAGCCATGTGCGCTAGTACTGTTACTTAGTTTTCAAGAAGATTTGTCTTCACCTCTTTTCCTGCCTCTGCTAGGCTTATAGGATGCTAAATGCTTCTATTAGCTCTCCATGTGGCTAGTCATGCTGTGTGTATGTGAACCAATGACTTAAACATTTCCTCCTCTGTGAAGCCCTTCTTGACCTCCCTTTTCGGAGCACATCGTCTCGTACTCCTTGAGAATGTTTCCACCTTGCCTACTAGTCTCTGAGCATCCTGAGGTCTGGTAGTTCTCTTCATGCTCAGCACAAAGCCCTGCAAACCATGGATGATCAGTAAAGAATTGGTGATTGAATGCATGCATATGAATGAATGAATTAAAGCAAAAGATTGGGCCAGACCCTTGTGAAATTCACCAGATGTTGTCTACATCGAGGGGGTGGGTGTGGGTAAATATGATGTTTAAAAAGGGTGAAAAGTATAACCAAAAACATTCTGTTTTAGGGGTTCAAAAAACTTAAAATCATAAGATTATGAAGTAAAACTATAATGAAACAAATAAAGAAAAGGTGTGAGAAAGATTTCTGGAGGCATTTAGAATACCATAGTTCTTAGCAGTGTGCCTCTGGGTACACTATTGGGGAGCTTGTCTGAGGTGTGCCCCGCTGGTATATAGTAGGTCCTCAATAAAAATGTGACGTCTGAGGATCACAAACAGGCGGACCATCAGCCATGAGGGTGCTCTGTGGAAAAGTTCACCCATTTCACAAAGCATGATTACCAGGGCAGTAGATCTAGGCCCATATATGTAGAGGGGCTTAGTGCCAGAAATAAGTTCTCTTAAGACCACAGTCACTTCCGGGTGCCGCCTGATCAAGGTTAAAAGCAAAAAGAGCTTCAGTGGCCAGCCTAGAGGGTGTCTGTCCCCTATGTGTTGCCTTTGTGCTGGTGGCTGCTTTCCTTTACATTTCCGTACCAGAGATCCTAAGGAAGCTGGAAGAAAGGTCTCAGGTACGGACCACCCTGGGCCCAGCCTCAGGTGGAGGCCATCGGTGCCGGGAGGGAGAGAAAAGGCCTCTGGGGGAAATGTTCTCAAGTTACCCAGAGCCAAAGCTTCACTTTGGCATCTTTCTGGGTTGTTGACGTCTCTGTGTAAGGGCAGGTGGACAGATTCTGTAAAACATGTCCTGAAGCTTCTCTAGTTCTCAGTAGTTGCATCTTAAAAAAAAAAAAAAAAAGGGAAGGAAGAAACAAAAGTCTCAAATCACTGCTCTTCTCATTCAGAATGGAAATAAATGATTTGGAGTAAAATACCCCATCTTTACCATCATTAGAACATATTTAGTGAATACAGATTCCCTTGAGCCTTACAGACTTTCCACTCTGGCATTTTACCTGTGAGCAAATACTATCTTCTGCTTTATTTGATGTATTAACAAATAAAGCTTTGTGTGTGTTTGAGGGACTGATTCATGTTTATTGAATGCGGTTTCTTAATCTCTACATTAAATAAATGCGAGAGACAGTACTATAACTTGGAGTCTACTTAATATTTAAAATTTGAGGGGTTTTTTTTGGTGTGTATATATGTATACATAGGTAGGTAGATAGACAGATATGTAAAAATGAGGAATTAAAATGCAAAAGAGACTGCAATGGGATGATGATACTGTCTTTTCAGCTACCACTAGTGTTTTATGAGCATATTAATCCTCATTGATAGATATAAATGTGTTCATCTCCCGGAGCCAAACATCAACCTGCTTTCCGGGAAGTTACCCCCTCTTAATTTCTGCACAGTCTCACCAGGGTAAGGACCTCCTGGCAGAGTTTCCCTAAAGCACACAGAGAACAGTGGGGTGACCTTAGAGACAGGGGCTGCCCATAAAGTTATCCTTCCTACAAGCCAAAGTCCTCTCTAATCCAAGAGCAGGTACTGTTCAGATCAAAGCAGAGTTGTCCCAGCTGTGTGTGAGCAGGATCAAATTTCAGGCTGTCCTTCCTACCCTGAATGAAAGCTCCCTGAGCCCTAGTCCTGATGTTTAATATTTAATAAGTGGCCTCCATTTACATACGGTATCCCAGTGGGCCCCCTAGTGCCTTCTAAGGCTGGGTGCTATATACTTGATATCGAGTCTCTCACTGAGTCCTCACAGAGACTCTGTGATGTAGATACTGTTATTTTTAATTTATCACTTAACAGATAAGGAAACTGTGCTTCTCCAAGTGTAGTCCATAGGCCACGAGCATCAGTATCAGTTAAAAATTTATGTACTACCTTTTCCCAGAACGACTTAATCAGAGCGTGCATTTTAGAAACATTCCCAGGTGATTTGCAGCATTGCCAAAGTTCACACAGCCTATCGGCCGAACCATGACTCAAAGGCGCCCCTGGCACCAACATTCACATCCAGGTAAAATGACTTGCTCATGATCACAAGATGGCAAGTGTCCAATAGGATGTGACCCAAGCTCAAGACTTTGTCGAGTTCTCTCTCTGTGCTACAGTTGTATTCTCTTATGGAGAAATTACGAGTAATGAGTAGCATAAGTTTTTGTTAATTAGAATGCTTAAAAGCTGTGCAGGAAGTTTTCTTAATAGGAAGGGAGTTAGAATTTTAATTCTCACTCCCACTCCTGGTTTTCCTCCCTCTGAATCATCACCCTGGAAGAGGGTATATATTAAAAGTGCCTCCTTGTGTCTCGTGCTATCTTAAGATCTAAAGATAGTGAGTGGGCCAGTGAGAAGAACATTAAATATAGCTACCTGCTATGCATGCTAGCTGCGTGCCGGCCGAGTGCTTATTAGCATTTACATATAATTTAAATTTCAAGAAACTTATAAAGTAGGGAATGTTCTCTCCTGTAATTTTAACCCATGAAATGGTTGCCATGTTTGGCTGACTTTTGTTAACCACGGGCCTTAAAGGATGGATAAGAGGCAGAAAGATAACGAAGGCATGGCAGCATCCCTGGCAGGGGAAAGTGTGAGATTCAGTTTGGAGTGGGGGAGTGTCACATTCATGGGCCTTGCTGGCTGGAGCGAGGCAGTAACTACTAATGAATTCACACTGAGTTCTGGCACTGAAGCATTGTTGCGAAAGGGTACTCACCCTGGAACCACATGCCTGGATCCAATCCTGGATCGGCCATGACCGGCTGTGGGACCTTGGGCCGGTTATGTTACCTTTCTGGTTTTAGATTTGTAATGTGGCAAAATAACAGGAGCATAGCGTCGTGAAGAGTTAATATACAGGAGCGCTTAGGCATTGCCTATCATGGGTCCTTTATCAGTGTCAGTGCTTAGTACTCAAGCCACTTTGGGAATACTAAGTAGTATTAGATATAGTCCCTGTAAATACAACTGTGGGGCTAATGATCTACTTGTGAAAGGATGGGGAAATGTCTAAGTGGGATGTAATTAGTTCATTGTATGAGAACAAAGGAAGAGGAGAGAAAGAAGGCAGGTTTACCCCAGGCTTAAATACCATATGAAAGTGTTTAGATGCCGTTCAAACCCTCTACTTTGTGGGCTCCTTTGTTCTTTCTGGCCATTATGGCCATTATGATAAAGTCCTAGATTTTAATGTGCATCAGAATCTTCTGGGGAATGGTTTAAAATGAATATCCATGAGCCTTTTATCTCTAAAAACCTTGCGTTAAGTCTGGTGTAGGACTCAGAAATCTGAGTTCTAGTAAGTCACTCATTTGGTGGTAGTGGTTCTATGTGGCTTTTTCCCTTACAGTAAAACAGAACCCATCTTCCCATCTCGTGGCCCAGCAACCTGTCTCTACTCTCAAATTCCCTCTTCAAATGGAAGAACAACTCCATCAGACACCATATGTGACTAAAAGATAAGGGAGCCATTGTTCTGGACTGGGTAAACATGTGAAGACGGGAACTTGTTCAGGGTGATTTGGATCAAATCACTTGGGAACAATGAAGAAGGATGTTCGAAAATTACAGGAATTTTGTAGATATTTTGGAGATAGGAAAAAGAAAATGGGTCCTAGTGTAACTGAATGGTCAGAAGCTATTCTGGTAGGTTCGCTTGAAGAAACTGACTTGGGGTTTGAAAAAAAATGACATTGGGGTCCGAGGGGTGGCCTGCAACATTGGGAACTCCCAACAGAAGGGAAGTTGGTCTTGAGAATCAGGAGTAGCCGCACCTGCGTGGCTGTCTGTTAAGCGTCGGACTCTTGGAAGGCAGCTATGCTCACCACTATACCACCAACGCCGGCTTGTGTCGGACTCTTGGTTTCAGCTCAGGTTGTGATCTCACAGTTGTGAGATCGAGCCCTGTGTCCGGGCTCCATGCTCAGCGGGGAATCTGCTTGAGATTCTCTCTCCCTTGCCCTCTGCCCTCTGCCCCTCCTCCCTCACTCATGCTCTCTCATACACTTGATAAAAACAAAACAAACCCCCAAAACAGAATCCAGTCAAAGTAGAACTCGTTTGAGACCAGGTCTGGGATAGGGATGTAGGCCATCAAATACCATTGGGTGGTTTGTGGTGAGGGTCAGTGTGGATAATAAACTGTGAGTACTAGGTACTAAGGGGATGAGTACACAAGGTCCTGGAGGACAGTGACAATACGATCTGGTAGGTGCTATAGGATACGTATGCTATAGGATACGTATGCTATAGGATACGTATGCTATAGGATACGTATGGAACCCAACATTGTTAACAGAATTAATATTGTTAACAAAATAAGAGCATATTTGAAAGCCTTCAACTTTACACAAGGAACGGTCTAGGTGGCTTTGTTTTTAAAGCTAAACCCTATATGGGATCATGTATGTAAGTAGGGAAAGAGATTTTCAGTGTTGGCTCTGGACCCAGACCTCTTGTGCTCAAATGCCTACTTTTCTGTTCCCTATTGGGTGAATCGAACAGGTTCTGTAACCTGTCTGTGCTGTTTCCTCACAGACTCTGAGGATTGTTGTGATAATTAAATAAGGTAATATGAAATGTTTCAAATAACACTTGACATTGAGAAATTTCTTGATGTTAGATAGTGTCATTATTTTTATTTAATATGCTTTCTTGCAGCTTCAAGTGGTAGAAAAAGCCCTTGCTCAGATTATCTAAATTATAAGGATGTTTATTATTTGACACAACATACGTTATTACTTCCGCAGTTCAATAAGGATATCAAAACCAAGTTCTTTTGGATTTTATACTCTGCAATCCCCAGTGAGCCAGTGTATCTTCAGGCTGGCTCCACTGTAGGTAACAAGGGATCGAGTCCCGCATCGGGCTCCCTGGTCCTTGGGAGCCTGCTTCTCCCTCTGCCTCTCTCTCTCTGTCTCTAATGAATAAATGAATAAAGTCTTAAAAAAAAAAAAAAGATACTGTAACAGTTCTAGCCATCACATCCAGACACAACATTGTCTAGTAGAAGAAAAAAAGGTCCTTTCTTCTTGGGTGTATCCTTCTAAGTCCCAAAGTCCCCTAGCATCCTGTCATTCACATCTCAATGGTCAAAATTGCTTCCTGTGCCTATTACTGGTAAGTCAAATGGAATGGAATTTTCCTGATTGGCATAAGAAATTCCAGGGCCTCATAAAGGAGAATATGAGATAGGGTTTTTCTTCAAAAGGAGGAAGAAATTAGTCCACGGTAGTATCTATTAAAGATACAGGTAGAATTAGCATCAGAAACAAAGAATCCGAGATTCACAAATTCAAATCATTTGCTTAAGATCACACAGTTAGAAAATGATGAGCCTGTTTTTGAACTAGAGTGGTTTGACCATAAAACTCACAGTTTAAAACTCTTCCTAAGAATGTGATTCATAGACCTATTTGCTTTGGGTAGCACATGCATCTATTTGGAGTTCGAGAGTGCTGATTAAGTCATTGTGGGGGATATTATGGAATGGAGGATTCAGAACAGGACAGCTGTGTGGTCCAGCATGAGCTCATGACTCTGTAGGCATCTAAGGACTGTGAGTTGAAAGTGACCTGTGAATCCAGAACGGGACACACGTGACTTTGTGGGTCAGGGCTCTTGGAAAAGGGCTGTCAACCTCTAAGACTAAATGAAATGGACCACATTGCTTGAACTGATTTATTTAGTGTCATCTTGGCTTTTCAGTATCATGTGTGACAGATGAATTCATACCCTTCGAAGGTGTTTTTGTGGGGGTGAGTCTTTGGGGCACATTTCCATCCTGGTTTCCCTTCTCATCAATCCCTGTTGACAGACCCACAGTACAGGTGAAATAATGTGGTTATTGGTGCCATTAGAGGGAGTCTGTCCTTCACTCTGTGTAATTAAGAATGGCTTCTTGGCGAAGGTCCTGGAGGACAGTGACAATACGATCTGGTAGGTGGGGAAATTGTCAGGGGTCCTTGGTTGACTGATAAAAGAGGAGTCAAAAAGAAAAATCATAGAAACCTTGCTCTCAGAACTGAGTAGGTTGCAGAAGCTCTGCTTTAATGGAACAACGCCAGGCATAAAGTCAGAAGCCCTTGCTCTTCACTCGCTGGTCCTGAGATGGCCAATGTGGCTCTTGAATTTTTTTCCTCAGTAAAATGAGTTTGATCATGGCAACTCCCAGAGCTCTTATAAGAAATAAAAGGGTTGAATGCATGTAGGGATGCTTTGAAAGTTAGAAACTGCCCCCTAGGAATGTCCTGGCATCTTGACACTCCTGTTACCTACCTCACTGTTTGGACACCAGTGCATCTTAGTGCGGTGACTTTGGAGGGTCTTTTGTCTGTTCTATTTAAAGGCAATGGCTATTTTCAGAGGCAGCTGGGAGGAAAAGTTAAAACTCTGACCTCGGTCTAGATCATTTCAATTTTTTTAATTATCGTCATTTGCTGAGGGCCTGACATTTTGACTTTATCAGAGCACCAGGAGTTTTCTAATGACAAAGTTGGCACTTCTCTTCGGAGACCCGGGAGGAAACAAAAGCGGGGAGGGTTTGCACCAAGCTGCTACATATGAGTCTCCTCTTGTCATTACTACATAGGTCAGTCAAGAGGGAGGCCTCCCAAGAGACAAACTGCACCCTTTCTGAAGTCCTGCTCACAAGTAGAAACTGGCTTCACATCTCTTCCAACTCTCTCCTCAACGGGAAGATTTTAGAGAAGAAAATGGCAAAATGGCAGGAAACAAATTTTGATAGATGGCCAGGTGGCACGAGGGTTGGGGTTGTGTCTCTCAGAATTCCAATGAAGCACTAAGCCCCTTAATTACACACGCTGGTGATAAGCTTACGTGGAGCTGAGAGGGTCAGCTTTGGAAAATCAAGATGTAGGGCTTCGTCTGCAGTCTAGAAATGAACTGAAGGTAGTTGGCAGAGTTCTTCACCTTCAGAAAATGGAATTGAGCAGTGTGCATACCTCAGCTTTGATTTAGTGAGCATAGTTTCAACACTTAATAGTTTGAGTTTGTTAGTAGTGGCTTATGTCAGGGGCTCAGTCAGTGGAGCCTCTGACTCCTGGTTTCGGCTCAGGTCATGATCTCAGGGTCGTGGGATGGAGCCCTGTGTCTGGCTCCATACTCAGCATGGAACCTGCTTAAGATGCTCTCTCTCCCCCTGCCCATCCCACCCCCCTCGCTCGTTCTTTCTCTCAAATTAAAAAAAAAAAAGTTAATGTCTAAAGAAAATGTAGAATTAGTTTATTTTCATCAAGTCTTGCTGCCATTCCTCAAGGTAGATATTATAAATTGCATCTTCATAGATGAGCCTCTCAGGAGGCTTCATGTCTCCCTTAAGAACTAATATTGTCCACATTCAGGTGTGACTGGCTGCCGGCACTTATTCTTTTCCCATATTTTCTACCATGTCATGGAATAAAGTCTATACTCAGAAATTGTGTCGCCATGGGGAAGTAGTATATATATATATATATATATATATATATGGAGGATGGAGTTTGGGGCAGGAGGGAGTATCAGTCACAGGAAGAACACAATTGTTTTCTTTCCTGTGGATCCATCAAGGGATATACACGTATTATCACATCAAGGTAGTAGGAAGAAGGATGAGAGGCCTGGCCTCAGCTCTCTATGGAAGGTGTACCAGGGCCAAGAAGTGCGAAGGGGGAGGTCCAGGATTGCTAAGGCCCTGCAGCAAGGAAGGGAAGACAAGGTCAACATGGATCCCATTTAAAGATCTTCAGCTTACCTGGCTTGCTGGGGCAATCCTCTTCTTTGGGGTCGGGGGGAGGCAAAAATGGCTCTTGGAGAACCTGGGACATATCACATGCTGGACTTCTTCCCTGCACTGGATACGTTCCCCGTCCTTTCTCACCAGCTCCTTTGTTGAAACAGGCATCGCCAGTTTGGGCTTGTGTGTTTTCCACACCTCCAACCACTTATCACCTCCTGGCTCTGACTTGTTTAGGGAGAATAAAGCTTCTTTGTGGATGATGTGACAAATTGCTTCTTACAACCTCTGCCCCATGAGGATGCCCTGAGCCCAATAGACAGATGACTCACCACCACCATAGCCCTGCCAGTAAGCTCAAATACAGACCACTTGCCCAGCATTGAGACAAGTCACAGTATAAATTGGAATCAGTCCCCTTGCTTTTCTAAGGAGATGATTTTTGCACTTTTTTTTTTTTAGTGGTTTGCATAGGTACCATAAAAGTTCTCCCATCACCTTACCTGTTCTGTGCTCTTGTCACTATGAAGGACTTAATAGGAAAATTGATGTGTACCAGAGATACTAAAGATGACACACATAAATCAATGTCTGGTATTTATATAATGTCACACTTAAATTATTAATTCATTCTTGACAGTAACAAATGTATAGTAAAATTTACTAATTTAGACTAATTGAGGGAAAGGCCAATTATATAGCAAAGCCTCCATTAACTGGAATCCAACTAACAAGACCCCAGATCAATCAATTCTGGGTCTTCCTGCGTTTGTAAGAGAATTCACCAATCTTAGGAAAATCAAGCTTTCAGGAACTTTCCCCCTCAAAAGTGATTTCCAGATTCTATCTTAGGGTCAATGCAAGAGTGGTGCCTCTTTCACTGAACCCTCTTCTTTCCCCCTACTTAGCTACATGAAGTGCTGCAAAATCCAGAAATGCAAAGAAATACTGAAATGAAGTCTTGTAGAATTCTAATTAACATGATCTCCGGCTAGCCCTCAGTAGCTCAGGACCAGTGTGCAGAACCAAGTTAATGACAATAATACCAATGTAGATTTCAGTATCATTCACTCAATAACAAGCATTTTCTGTGGTTTAAGTCTTAATTTTCACAACCACCCTAGGAAGAAAATTCTGTGTTTACACCTATTTTACATGTAAGAAAACAGAGGTTCCTGAGAGTTTGAGTTAATTATTGAAAGTCACGCTAGTAAGTGGTGGTAGTGGGGATCTGAATCCATGCTCTCTGACTCCAGAACTGGTTCCCTTAACCACTGCCAGAACCTTCTGAGCATCTGGCTATTTGAAAGAGAGGTCTTCAGCAGTGATGGACCACATCATTAGATGTGCTCCAGCAGGAGATGGACAGTATGCTGATGAGAGTTCAAACATCTAAAGTTATTGAGATGAGATTATAGTATCTCAGAGTTGGAATAAGACTTACATATAATTCTAACCAGGAAACATACCTGGCTACAACACCTTATCCCCATAGAATATCAGCTAATGGATATCAACTATGGTATGTCACATTACATATATAAAGTATAAATTAAAAAAGAAACTTGGTAACTTTCCCATTTCATAGCGTCATACAAACAGTTTTCCAACTAGATTCTTGAGTGAAGATACTTGGACTCCATGTGGAATGGAGGCTTCTGAAGTCTTTGAAAAGCAGGAGTCTTTTCACCAGCTTCAAATTTTTCCTTCCCCAGTCTTTACATTTTTAATTTACCTGGTGTACTCTCCGTTTATAGAGAATATAGCGGTGTATCAGGATAAAGGATCATCATTTCTAATTAGGGTATAAAATTAAGCGTCGTTTACCATAAAACGTGTATGGCTATTAAATTATTGAACTTGAGACCAGGTTGCGGATGTCTGTTTTCCTGTACATTGACTAGCCATGCATTCTGAGGCCTATTACCCCAACACACGTACTCCCATAGAAAAAATGAACATGGGAAGTAAGACTGTCTTCACATATTAAGACACTGAAAGAGCAACCCGGTCTGCAGTTGCTTCATTAGTTACCTGGCTGCATTCTTGTTGGTTTATTAGAAACTGTTACCATTATCTATAAGAAAACTAATTAGATTTACTAAGAAGAATTTAAATTACATTTCTTCCCTTGCCAATTATTAGAAAGGACTCTAATAATCTGACAAAGAGCAATTTCTTGAACTTGAGAGGGTATAACAATCTTGAAGAGAAACACTGGCAAATGTGTTATTTTAGTTTCCTTCTCATAGAGACTCATTTTTCCCTTCCCCTTCTCCTCCCTTGTCAACCTGGGTGATAAAAAATTATTCTTTTTAGCACTCACTTCCTCAAAATTTCCCTTTAGTATTCAAAATATAGTTGTTGTTGTTTTTTTTTTTTAAGACTATTTTAGAGAGCACGAGCAGGGGGAGGGGCAGAAGCAGAGTCCCCCCTCTCCACATGGGAGACCCACATGGGGCTCAACCCCAGGACCCTGGGATCATGACCTGAGCCGAAAGCAGACGCTTAACTGACTGAGCCACCCAGGTGCCCCCAAATATGGAAGTTTGTAAGAGCATTTTCTTAGCATTTTTAAGACCTCCTGGAATTACTCAGAACAACTGATAGGATTCACAGCCTTACTGAGTACCTACTGAGTGCCAGGAACCCGTGCAGGTGCTTGGGATTCATCCGTGAGCCAGCTGGATGCATGACCCTGCCTTGGTATATTGGTATGTTGGTATATTGGACATTTCTAGTAGAGGAGACCAGGAATAAGCCGTGTATATTATAAATCAGAACGAGATCTAGGAAGACAGAAGGTGAAAAGTACTATGGGATAAGAAGTGAGTAGATTAGAGCATGAGGAATTGAGAATGAAGATGTGCACAGGTTGCAGTATTAAATAAGGTTGTCAAGGTAGGCCTCAGAGAAAGGTGACATCTGAGCTGATGTGAAGAAAGTGAGATTGTGATACCTCTGTCGAGAAACTAAAGGTTTGTCACCTCCCTCAGACTCAAAATCCCATGTCCTAAAAGGCTCCACATGTGTACTGTGCCTTCTCTCCTTTATTTTCCTGTCCTCCTCATCTCCCTGCTTTGCCTCCTACACCCCCTCCCCCCCATACACACCTTTTCTCTGCATTTGCTTCCTATGGTTCCTCTAGTATTGCAGTCACCTCAGGACCTTTGCACTTGCTCTTTTGTATACCCTAAATATACTTGGCTAAATATCCATATGCTTTCTTACCTCCTTTGCTTTCCTAAACCCTTCTTAACCACATTATTATAAATTGAGATTTCCCCCTCACCCAGGAGTTTAATCCCTCTTACCTGCTCTATTTTTCTCCATGGCACTTTATCATCATCAAATATTCTATATATTTTTAAATAGGTAAAAATGTATATATTGTCTATCTCCCCCCAAGAAAGTCTACTTGAAAGGGAAGGATTTTGTCTTTGACCACTGAAATTCCACTCCTAGCATGATGACTGGCACAGAGAAGGCGTCAAAAGATACTGTTTTTTGAAAGACTGAGTGGTGTGTATGATGGTTGTTGACTTATTAAATGGGTTCTTTTAAAATCTAGGAAAAGAGTTTGCCTTTTAAAACTAATGCATTAAACTGGTCATTTTGTTTACATTCTTTAACATTCTTAAGCTATTACAAAAATATACTTCATCATTGGATTGCATAAAACTCCAACTAAGTAAACTGGAATCAACGAGTTATCGTTACAAACACAAGCCACATAAAAAAGCTATTGGTATAGGGCGCCTGGGTAGCTCAGTTGGTTGAGCGACTGCCTTCGGCTCAGGTCATGATCCTGGAGTCCCGGGATCGAGTCCCGCATCGGACTCCCTGCTCAGCAGGGAGTCTGCTTCTCCCTCTGACCCTCCCCCCTCTCATGTGCTCTCTCTCAAATAAATAAATAAAATCTTTAAAAAAAAAAAGCTATTGGTATAAAGTGGGGGAGGGAGGAAGTCTTCCAAATAAATGAAAATGGATTAAATTAAGTTGTTCAGTACAGTGTTTTAATAGTAGAATTCTTATTGCCCTCCTGTTCTCCAACTGAATCCATTTTATATCTCAGCAGCCACGTGAACTGACATGCATAAGCCCCCCCACCCCAACCCCCAGGAAAGAATGGTTGAATAGTTCATGTGCAAGACTGAGGACCCAGAGTGCTTGTGTGCAATCCTCTCTCTGTCATTAACTTGCTATAAACCCGTTTAGCCTCCCCATGCCATCACATACCCATCTGCCAGGCTCTTCTATAGTTAGGGAGTAAGCAAATGAGGGCTTTTGAGAGAAACCTTTAAAGGAGACATTATCAGAATGCTCGGGATCCGTCTCTGTGTCCCAGAGCAGATGGAAGTCACTGTAACCAACCAAGAAGAGTCAAAGCCCAACATACATCTCCAGGCTGGCTTGTGCACAACATTCTGATTGGAGGGGGTAATCTCATGGTTTCTAGGAATGAGATGATGGTAGAAAATGGTCTTTTTGTCCTTGCATCCAGACCCGAGAGATGCCACGAGTCTCGGACAGCTTTCAACATGGCTTTACTTTGTTTGAATTTAATATTTCTTTTGGCTTTTTTTTATGTCTGAAAATAATTTCTCTTTCTTTTTTTTTTTAATAATTTCTCTTTCTTTAGTGGCAATTCAAACACAAAGAGAAATCAACATTTTAAAATTCAGATAAGCAGGAGTTTACAGTTGGAGATTTTGAGCACACTGCTTTTGTGTGATAATATTTGAAATTTATTTCCACAAGTTATTGCACATTCATTTCTGGAGTTTTCATTGCGGAAAATTGCCAGAAGGAATGGATTTTGTCTTCTTCAGCTGGCAGAACAATTTTCCACCTGTCACCCAAATATTTGATGAGAAGGATTATGTTGCCGGCTCTGAAAGTTTATACTGTGGATCTTTGGAAGTGAGAGGTCCCTAATGAAACTACTACCCTGATATCAGAGTCCAGCTTGCAAAAGTGTCTATGAAGCTGTGGAAGGATTCCTGGTGGTGAGGGCAATTTCCAAAAGCCTAGTTTCAATGACAGAAACAGATGTGCGTTTGCACCGACAAGCACATGCGCATGCGCACGCGCACACCCCTCCCTCTCAATTTGTTGTGTGGCAGTTGACGTGTTTCTTTTATGCTGTAACAGTATTCTTGTATTCAGCAAAACTCTTGTGGCCTTGCCAAAGATCTGAATTAATCGCCTGAAATTATTGCTGTTCATCTTCCTGGTAAATGGAACCAAAGAGAGGCACTGGTGCATGGATATAAATGAAATTGTCGTTTGATTTCAGGTTCAAGTAATTGACTGTCTCCACTGAGTTTTATATCCCTCTGTAGTTTGTTAGGTA
The DNA here is from genome assembly GCF_002201575.2 of Neomonachus schauinslandi. Classification (NCBI taxonomy): domain Eukaryota; kingdom Metazoa; phylum Chordata; class Mammalia; order Carnivora; family Phocidae; genus Neomonachus; species Neomonachus schauinslandi. The sequence goes on from NC_058404.1 coordinate 32,652,159, forward strand.
TATAGCCAGCATCGTCGGTACAATCAACAAAAACAGATTTCAAAAATACATGCATAATGGCAGCAACCTTTTAAACTGTCAGAATAAATATAAAACTGTTTTTCCCTTGTTTCTTCAAACACTTTATGGACGTCGTAAGTAACAATAATATCGCTGCCGTCAGAAGAATTTTTCTGAAGCCTGGATTTTGCTGGGCTGTATCAGGACTCCTCAGTTACCTCAGAGGAAAGGCTAACGTTTGTGGCCTGCGCTCCTGTCCCTGGATAATGAGCCCTTCTCTTGGATTTTCTATCTTACCTTCCTCTATCCTCTGTACCTTGCAAGCCAGTCAAGCCCAACTGTTTCCTGCATATTCCTTGCAAATTACCGAAATCGCCATGCTTTAGTTCTTGCTGTTTCTTATCCTATTTATCAAATTTACATTTTAACTACCCATCATGACTTAATACAAATTCTCCTCTCTCCAAAAAGCCTTCCATGAAGCATGCAGCTGTAAATAATGCCTTTGTGAACTCAGACCAGGTCACAGACATTGTTTAGGGAATCCTTTAGCTTATGTTTTTTTTATTCCCTTCAGTTGCATACAAATCTAGAAAAAGATGGATTCGATCTTTAAGAGCATTTTGTTAGGTTGTTTGCGTGGACGCAATAGCCTTGCTCCAAACTGAGTTCTGTGTATTTTCTTCTGAAAACCTGTTCCGGTTGGTCCTGGATGTTTGTACTTCCCACAGCTCAGTAAGGTCACCTGGCTTGTCATTTGCTATTGGTGTGCTGAGGGCTTCAACAATCTGCTAGAAGCCAGTGCTGATCATAATCTGTCCTTAGAGCATGTTGTCAACTGATGGAAACACAACAACATTCACACAAGGTGTACCCAAGACGCAGGGTGGAAAAGCTGACCGTATATCCTTCAGCTCACCTCCTCTCTATGTCCCCTCCCAGGTGTACCTTCCCAGATCTTTCCCTTCAGTCTCAGCCTCTGGGCTCCTTCTTCCTTCCTCTGTCTGGGTACAAATCCAATGAATATCTTTGCTTCCCTCTTTTGTGCTTCCCAAGAAGAGCTATACCATCCTGAGTACAGGTAGTGTGCAAATGTAGGAGGAATCCATCTTTTTGGAGCATTAATTTTACTTAAAAATACGAGACCATTTTTTGTTTTCATTAACTAGATATATCATCAAGTAAAATCAAAATTTGCCCAAATTTTAAGATGAAACGGGTAATAGCAGAGAAATGCCTTGTGTGTGGTCCCACTGTTCTCCTCATTTGACCCTCTTAAGAGATCTTCATTCTTCTCTGCCTTTAGGATTATTTCAGTAAAATAATTTAAAAAGCATTAGGATTAGGATTTTGAGGTCATTTAGTCTTTTTGTAGTTGATAGATTTTGTTCCCTCTTTACCTTCTTTTCCAAAACTTTGTCTTCTCTTCTCCCCGAAAACCAAAGGTTCTGTCCCACGTTCGGGAATGTGCCTCTCTTTGATTTCCCTGACCAAGATAGCTGGATGGTTGATAGAGAATCTATGCTGTCATGCAGTCTTGTTCAAAGAATTTGCGAACCAGATGTATAGGTGGAAAACAGTGGGAAGGTAGTAACTAGCTCTTGCTGGTGGCATGGTGACTCTGTAACAGAGTAAATCCTGACATGGGAGTTAATTGAAAACAGGCAATGTTTTTGTTGTTTCCTTTTATTTTTAAAGAGCGGGAAATGAGATTGGGAAAGTCTGATTACTTGTCTGTGTGTAGACCTGTGCTGTTCCAGAGCTGGAAGATATGTAAGAGAGCTTTGCTGTCGCCTTGACTTTAACCTAGGATGCCATGGGGTTGCAGAGCAGTTGGGGAAAGCGCACTATTTCCAGCGTTTAACAAAGCATTATGAAAAGTGCGCATTTACTCATAACACATTTTTCTGATTTGGGCTGGAACTTCTGAAATTCAGTGGAGTTATACTGGAAATAATGGATTAATCAGAGATTCTAATTGTTGTCTGAGAATTTTAAATAATATAATAAGAATGTATATCTATCTTTAACTGTGGTTATTTTTAATTATTATTTATTAAGTGGTATTAGTTTTCTATATTTGCTTGGTGTATTTTTAACAAGAAAAATAAACAGTATAGATAAGATCAGAGCACTTTTTTTTTTTCCCATACCTCTTTCCATCATCTTTCCCTCCTCCATTTCCCCAAGAGCAGCTTCTCTTGGTAATTTAATATCCTTCTATTTTATTTTTATATTTTACATACATTTATGTACTCATAATATTTATTGCATTGCTTTATGCTTATGTTCTATAAAATTTTATAAACATGGAATCCTACAGATATATTCTTCTGTAATGTGTTTTTTTCTTATATGTTGAGATTTTTCCATGTTGGTAGATAGACTGATGGTTCCTTCTTATTGCAGTATAGTATTCTATTCCACAAATATGCTTTACTTGATTTATTCTACTCATAGTAGATGAGTATATTGATTTTACTCTTTGTCTAAAAAATACCTAGAACAAATTTATTCATGCTTATTTTGGCTTATGTTCTGGTAGAAATTTCTTTATGTCTCTAATTAAAAAACAGTGGGGGAAATTATTACTTAACAAATACTGGTTGCTAGGCAGAATCTTTTAAATGATATACTCCAAAGGAAGGAATGGTCAAAGGAATTGAATATCATTGATATAATGTACCCCTCTCCCTATAAACAGGGCTAAATTTAAGTTTTCTTAGAAATTTTCTCTTTACCCTTTGAAAAAATACCAGACTAGTGATGCTGGATGGACCAAACCCTCAAGATGGGGGCCATCATGCCCCTCTCCAAGAGCTGGGGCCTCATGCCCCTCACCAAGAGGGTTCTTGGATTTTCATGAGGAAGAATTCAAGAGGAAGCATTTGAGAAAGGGACAGAGAGTTATTAAGAGTTATAGAGAACTAAGGGGCTACTTCATAGACAAAGACATGGCATCTCCTCTCAGATGGAGAGGAGGAACCTCCCCCCTTTGCCTCTAATGAAGGGTTTTATAAGTTTTTGTTTGTTTTTGTTTTTGTTTTAATTAGCTAACCATATAGGAGGTTAAATTTGGGTTTATCATTTACGTTGAGCGGTGAGTTTTTCCATTGTCTTAGGGTTGTGTAATTACTGACAGGGAGCAATTTTAAGAATGTCCAGCCTATATGGCTTTTACTTCAAGAGGCAGTGAGATCTTGTGGTTTTCCGTGAGCCAGATCTTGTGACTCTTTTTATGACCTGCTGACTTTCAGGTTAAGGGTCAGCCTGAAACCAAAATGGCTTCCCTTTGGTCAACTTGTCTCCCTGGTCTCCCTTCTATCCTGCTTCAGTAGGAGTCCGCAGATCCCTTGGTTACATATTTTAGTATCTCAGAACACTAGAGTTGGAAAATTTTTCATAGCATTTGACCTAAAATCTTACTTCTCTAATTGAAGTCCCATTCTCTTGTTTTTCTCCAGAAGTGATGAAGACCAACTATTTGCCTCTACCCTTAAAATAACCATGTGTTCCCAGATGCTGATTTGAAGGTTTTTTTTCCTTTAGACTGCATGAGTCTAGTCTCTTAAGTCATTCTCCTAGGATTTCTTGCCCTAGGTCATTTGTGTAGTTCTAATCAAGGATTTTTCAGATTGATCCATATCTTTTTTTTTATAGGGCTCAAAATTTAAAAATATGATGGCCTTGAACAGGGCTGACCTTATTACCTCATAATTTTTATATACAACTTTCTGAATTTATATTTATGTATAGATATTTATATATCTATTGCTTTATTCAGGAAATATATATTGTGTTCCTTCTTCTGAGCAAGGCTGCAAAAGTTAGAACAAATATATATACGTATACATCATGTACTAACAGTACTGGGTGGCTGGATTACATTTAGCATGTAGCCTATGAGGTTGACCAGTTAGGCCTTTTGATATTTTGCACAAAGGCAGTTTTTACAATTAGGCATTAATTTAGTTGATAAAAGGGGGAGGATATGATTATTTAGAGTATACTAGAAGATATGTAAGGAAAGTTCATAGCAGGATTGTTTTCAATAGCCGAGCAAAACAAAACAAAGTGAAATGGCCATTGACAAGAGAATGGATAAGTAAATCATGGTATATTCATGCAATAGAATATTGCAGTGAAATGTGTGATCTCCAACCACATGCATTGACAAGGATGGATTTTAAAAACAATGCTGAGTGCAAAAAGCAATCGGAAGAACAGAAATGGCCAATAAACATATGAAAGATGCTCAACATCCGTAGCCATTAGGGAAATACAAATCAAAGCCATAATGAGATACTACTTCACACTCACACTAGGATGGCTATCATCAAAAAGAAAGATCCTAAGTTTTGAAGAGGATGTGGAGAAATTTGAACCTTCGAACATGGTTGGTGGGAATGCAAAATGATGTGGGCAGTATGCAAGAAATGGCTGTTTCTCCAAGAGTTAAGCCTAATTACCATATGACCCATCAATTTTATTCCTAGATGTAAACCCAAAAGAAATCATATGTCCATACAGGGCGTATATGTGGCTTAGTCAGTTAAGTGTCTGCCTTCAGCTGAGGTCATGATCCCAGGGTCCTGGGATCAAGTCCTGATTCGGGCTCCCTGCTCAGTGGGGAGTCTGCTTTTCCCTCTACCCTTCCCCCCCTTGCTCATGATCTCTCTCTTTCTCTCTCTCAAATAAATAAATAAAATCTTAAAAAAAAAGAAACCATATGTCCACACAAAAAAGTGTTTGTGAATATCCATAGCAACATTATTCATAATAGTGAAAATGTCCCAAATGTCTATGAACTGATGAATGGATAAACTATGGTATGTACTTGATAATTTAAAGGAAGGAAGCCCTGAGCTATACTACAATATGGATGAACCTTGAAAACATTCTGCTAAATGAGAGAAACTGGTCACAATCCATGTTATATGATTTCATTAATATAAAATGTCCAGAATAGGCAAATGCATAGAAACAGAAGTATATTAATGGTTGCTAGGGGCAGGGAAGGAATAGAACTGCTAATGGGTACAAAATTTCTTTTTGAGGTGATGAAACATTCTACACTTAGATTGTGGGGGTGCCTGGTTGACTTAGTCTGTAAATCATGTCACTCTTAATCTCAGTCATGAGTTTGAGCCCCATGTTGGGCATGGAGCCTACTTTAAAAAAAAATAAACTTAGATTGTAGTGGTGGTCATCTAACTGTGAATATGCTAAAACCATTGAATTAGACACTTGAAGTAGGTGAATTTTATAGTATAGGAATTCTACCTCAAAGATATTTATTTTTTAAAAGCAGTCTGAAGAATGCATGTACTCTATTGTGATTTTTATGAAGTTCAAAAACAATCAAGTAAACAAAATATTGTCTATGGTTATATACCCATAAGGTAAATCCATAAACCTAAAGGAGGGAGTGAGCTAAAAGAAGAAAAATGTAGCGTAGAGTGGTGGTTGTTAACAGTGTGTTTCAGACAGGACATCATATCAGAGGGGAACATGGAGCCATGGTGTTGGGAACATTCTGTTTCCTTAGGATGAGTAGAGCATTCCTTTTATTCCCATGCTTCATCCCTCATATTCACATTATGCATATTGTTTTAACCATTGCTTACTACTAAAATGTTTATATGCATCAAGAACTGTATAGTAAAAATCTGAATACAGCCCTCTTTACCCCTTTTTTTAAAGACTTTTATTTATTTTGAGAGAGAGCGAGCATGTGAGAGAAAGAGGGAGAAGCAGACTCCCCGCTGGGCAGGGAGCCCAACTCGGGGCTCAATGCCAGGACCCTGGGACCATGACCTGAGCTGAAGGCAGACATTTAACTGACTGAGCTACCCAGGCGCTGCTTCTCTACCTTTTGAAGGAGATAGTGCACCTGCTATTAGTGGAACTGTATATGTTTATACTATTTCTATTCCCTCAGACAGACTGGTAGGGAGGGACAAAGGGTGACATCCGGTGGAGGTGGCCCATTGCTTAGCCAGCATGCTGATGAGTTTTGGGTTATAGGAATCTGAATTGTTTTGTATTAGAAAATGGAGGGAAGGCATTTTTTTTTCCTAAAAGGAAAGATTTTGTTTTGTTTTGCTCTTTAAGAGGGATTAGCAGAGGAGAAATAGATGAGGGTAAGAGGTGAGGTGAGAGAAAAAGGATAGAACTACATGGGGGAGGGGGCCCTGGGTGGCTTGGTTGGTTGAGCTTCCAATTTCGGCTCAGGTCAGGCTCCATGCTTGGCAGGGTGTCTGCTTGGGGTTATCTCCCTCTCCCTCTCCCTCTGCCCTTCCCCCTGCTCTCTCGCTGTCTCTAAAATAAATAAATCTTAAAAAAAAAAACAAAAACTACATGGGGAGTTAACAAATTCCTTTTATGAAAATGACTACCTGAAACCCAATTTGGTTATTGTCCTGGTACAGAAGAGGAATTGCATCAATGACACAGAGAGGAGGTAAACTGAACTAGTTTAGAGTGGGAGAAAAATATAGGAACTAAGAAATGCTCAGTCTTCCAGACTTCTCCCAATGGCTCCTTGTAGAGATTAGGAACAGTTGATCCTAATGCTGTGATTTCCAACCCCATGAATGGTTTGGTTGGTGAGAATTTCATTTGAAATCCCATTTGAATCTTAAAATATAAGATCTATATAAGCCATATATGATATATATGTATATCCATCCTTGGGTTGTCAGATCATTCTGCCATCTGAAAACATCCCTATTGGCCTTTTTAAATATGTCTTTCTCTTTGCATATATGTCCATTTTTCAAAATTGTAGAAGTGACATAGTATTTTAAGCAACTGCTCTAATGCTGCCACACACTTATCTAAATTGGGTCTCATCAGCACCTTAATGAACAAACTCTCTATAACCCAGCCTTAATCAAAATGTTTTTTAAAATTAAAGCAATGATCAGCTCTATGTGCTTCCCTTAGGTATTGAACTTGAGATGCCTTGAGGAACAATTCACATGATTGTTTGAATATCCAAAGTCTGAGATTTCATGACCTCGTGATACCCAGCCCCCAAAACATTGTACATAGCATGCTTTACTAATCCTAATATCCTCATGTAATATCTGCTAATTCTAAAAATTAACATTTAAGTATGTTTATTTTGTTCATAGACCATTTTTGGAAGAAATTCTGTGACAATGCTTTAGAGAACTGGTGTCATACTTGGATGTCTAAAATCAGATGTGAGGAATCATTTTTCTAATCAGTTGTGCACCCACTTGGCAGTAATCTGATCTAAACTCAATTCTCTTAGTCTTTGATGAGCTCTCATGTGGAGCCAAATCTGAATTCCCTCAAAGAGCGATATTTCACTTGCCCTTTTTCTGATCAGTGGAGCCCTCCCAGAATTCCGAGAGCTTGCAAAGATGATTACAATGAGCTCTGCGATTTCAACCAATTCCTGAAATGCCTTGGCATATTTTTACCCTGCAAGATGTTTATGCAAAGAGAGGACGTTTCAGCTAGAAGGAAAGAAATACTTTAAGGTAACTTTGGGTTTAAATGTCAGTTTTTTTTCACTTGAATCTTGGTTTCAGATGGCAGAAAGAACTCTATTAGGAGATGTGTTTCTAGTTCCCTGAACTTGACTTAATCATTAGCTAGTTGAGTAAACTTGGCCAAGTTACTTAGGTTCTATGATTGGCACTTTTCTTGTCTGTAAAAGGAGTTAAGTGGGATGATTTCAATAGTACTTTCTATCATTAACACACAAAGATTCCTAAGATAGATTTGGACTACTCTGCCCCTTTTTGCCTTTTCCATAACAAAGACGCTGCAAATGTCCCTACAAAGTATTTTTCTTAGGCACATATCTCCAAAACAGCATAATATTGAATTTTTCCCTTGCTCTGAATACTTGCTGTAGAAACCTGATTAACAGTTATTTACCAATTAGTGATTATCTTTGGTATCTACCAGCTTTGTTTAAAACAGATCTGTATTAAACAAATTATATTAAACAGATCTAGAATTATTTCCTTCGAGTCCTTTTGTGACTTAAGAACTATTTTTACTCATAATTACGATGGCATTGTTATGTGGGCTTATCTAAAATGTAACGTCACAAACAAAAAAAGCAGCTATGAAGAGATACTGCTATATCAGTAGTTTTTAAGGAATGACAGATCTGGGGTGCTTGGGTGGCTCCGTCAGTTAAGCGTCTGCCTTTGGCTCAGGTCATGGTCCCTGAGGTCCTAGGATCGAGCCCCATGTCAGAGTACCTGCTCAGCGAGGAGTTTGCTTCTCCCTCTGCTCCTCCCCCTGCTCGTGCTCTCTCTCTCTCTCTCAAGTAAATAAATAAAATCTCAAAAAAAAAAAAGGACAGATCTAATTATTCCCTTGGACAGTCACATGGATAAAATTAGAATTTCAGAGCAACTTGAAATTCCTTTTAGAACCTCTGATATTAAGAATGCACTCTTTTGACTCTTCAACTTTTTTTTTTTGTTTTAATTGGGCAGAAAAGCAATGTATTACTTCAAAGATATTTAGTCATAGTAAAATCCAGTGTAGCTATTAAAAAAGAAAATCTTTTCTCTCCCTGCCCTAGAGTGTTCATAAAGAGTCTACAAATACAGCCTGTTATTTTGTGTGTGTCTTCAAATATAACTGGCATAATTATCTTCATATTTGGCTCATTAAGCATTACATTCTTCTGTGAATCACTACAGTGTGACAATGGCCCAGGAATGAAATAGTTCCCTGTGAGACAAAGGGAAAAAGCACGATTCTGTTCTAGTGGTTTTACCTTTAAGTCTACCGTTGTCAATGGAGAACATGGCTTTGATGTATAATTAATCTAACCGAAGCCTACTGTCTTCCACTTACTAACAGAAAACCAGTAATCTGCATTTGCGACAAGCCCAGACCTTCAACCAAACCAGGAGTCCACATTTATCTTGCAGGTTTATGTTGTTCCCTGCAGTCATGGGGAGAACAGCACATTCTTCAGAAAGTGGCTTCTTGAGTCCTTGGACACCGGAGTTATAATAAGTGTGGGAGCTCGCCTCATCAATCTCGGCTGCGTCTGTAACGTGCACCCGGCCTCCAAAGTGTGTGGTGCCTTGGAAGCCAAGTGGATTTTCCCCATAACCCCAGTCTTTGTGGTTGTCCTAGTGGTTTCATCTGGGATTAGTGTGAGGTGGGGACTACAAGTGTAGGGTAGACTGGAAGATGAGTGAATTGTTTTTTTTCAGTGTTCATATTTTAATCTCTACAGGATTATGTCCAAGAACTTCAATGTTAAAAGATGAAGGATTACTTTTCTTTTCCCATATGAAAATCTAATTTCTGCCATCCAAGAAAAGGGAATTATCCAAGAGGGATAAATGCTTATGTCACTTATACTGGTTTTCACTGAGTATTCAATGTGCCCTATACTCCATAATTTTTTATTTTATTTTGTTTTGTTATGTTAGTCACCATACATCATTAGTTTTTGATGTAGTGTTCCATGATTCATTGTTTGCGTATAACACCCAGTGCTCCATTCAGTACGTGCCCTCTTTAATACCCATCACCAGGCTAACCCATCCCCCCACCCCCTCCCCTCTAGAACCCTCAGTTTGTTTCTCAGAGTCCATAGTCTCTCATGGTTCATCTCCATAATTTTTAATGATGGGTGAATGCTCAGTTTGCTCCATTAAGTGCGTATTGATATATCTCATCTTTCATCACCCTCTATAGTGACATTTGTTCCAGCCCCATAGCCAGGCATGCTGTGTATGAGTAACTGGTTACTCGTATTTATTATGGGTCAAAACTTTGTGTGTCTTCACTTCTGCTTTTATCAAAATTTATTATGGGCTTCTATCTATAAGTCACCTGGACCAAAAAATAAATAAATAAAACACCTTAGTAGTTTCACACTGAGACCTTGAATAGTAAACCATTGTAGGATCCTTGGTTGTTTTTTTTTCTTCTTCTTTGTTCTGAATTGAGACTTTCAGGGTCTTCTCTTATCCCTTTCTCCCAAGGACCCTGATCTTGCCAGTGGCATTCCCTATAGCAGGTAAATGAGGAGGTGGTGTTTTGATTGGAATCCCTTGTATGTGGTGATAATGGTTGTATTCCAGAGGCTCCTTCCTGAAAGATGGACAATGTCCAGTCAGATTTACTGTGACTTCTAAAATCATCTGGTCACTTTTTAAAGAAGATTTTATTTAATTATTTGAGAGAGAGAAAGACAGAGATAGCTACAGAGAGCACAAGTGGGGAGGTGAGGGAGAAGCGGGCTCCCTGCTGATCAGGGAGCCGCACATGGGGCTCAATCCCAGGGTCATGACCTGAGCTGAAGGCAGACACGTAACTGACTGAGCCACCCAGGCACCCCTCAACTGGTCATTTCTATAGACAACGTAATATATTATCATCCATCGAGTGGGAAAAAATCATTTCTAAGTCTCTATTTACTTTCACATTTTGCATCTTAGGGATTGTATAATAGGGATGTAATGCAGCATGGGTCTAGGGGTTTTTCTGGAGTGGATTCTTTTTTTTTTTTTTTTTTTTATTTAACAGAGAGAGATAGCGAGAGCAGGAACACAAGCAGGGGGAGTGGGAGAGGGAGAAGCAGTCTTCCCGCCGAGCAGGGAGCCCGATGCGGGGCTCGATCCCAGGACCCGGGGATCATGACCTGAGCCGAAGGCAGACGCTTAACGACTGAGCCACCCAGGCGCCCCTCTGGAGTGGATTCTAATGTCATACCTAATAGCTTTCTCCAGGACTGCTGTGCCATTGTATACCTCATTCTGTCAGCTTTAAGCACGGTCTTACATTGATTTCTAACGTCTTGACTTTGTTTTCTTCTGATAAAAGTATTTAGTGTGCTTTCTGTCCACTTTGCAGTTATGGTGTTAAATTCTAATTCTAATCAACTATAAACATCTTTTTTGGTCTCGTGTTTGAGAGCCCTTAGGTTGATGATTCTAGAGTTACCTAAAGATCAATTCTAGGAGCGCCTGGGTGGCTCAGTTCAGCGTCCCACTCTTGATCTCAGCTCAGGTCTTGATCTGAGGGTTGTGAGTTCAAGCCCCACGTTGGTCTCCCTGCTGGGTGTGGAGCCTACTTAAAATATATATATCTATATCTATATCTATCTATCTATCTATCTATCTATCTATATATATCCATTCTAAACAAGTATAAGTTAAACTATTTAGAGAAAACTGTATCTGAAAAGTACACAGATCCATTTTTAAAGGAAGGATACCAGAACATATTTCCTTCCCCAGATTTTGCAATGCTATTGCTTCTGTAAGTTAATATTTTATTTTTTTAATGTTTTTTTAAAGATTTTATTTATTTATTTGAGAGAGAGAGAATGAGAGAGAGCAAGCACATGAGAGGGGGGAGGGTCAGAGGGAGAAGCAGACTCCCTGCCGAGCAGGGAGCCCGATGCGGGACTCGATCCCGGGACTCCAGGATCACGACCTGAGCCGAAGGCAGTCGCTTAACCAACTGAGCCACCCAGGTGCCCTGTAAGTTAATATTTTAAATGGCCACATAAACTGTATTTGACTAGGCAAGTATTGTAGTCAAACTTGCTTTAATGTATATTTGCGCTTCAAAAAAGATTGAGACAGGAGAAGGAGTAGAAGAATGATAGTGAAGTGATCTCAGCATCCGTTCTTTCTTTTCTCCACTTACCTAACAAGAAAATTTTGATCCTCTCCAGGGCTCCCTACATCTTTGCCCTGGAAATTACCTCTAACCAGTAGGAAATGTTTCATTCCTTCTAGGGTACATGGACCCATTTGATTGATGGTTTAATATCTTCCCCCAAAGTACCAACTAGTACTGGTTGTTTCTTTTAATTTCAAAACCTGTTCAGTAGTAACACAGGTCATTACCGATCTCCTGACCCAGATCCTAGGTGCCAAAAAATTAAATGCTTGCTATAAGCCACAGATACCTGTAAGGCATCAACCTACTGATGACAAATAGCAAACTGGAATGGCCCTAGTGATATGTACATGTTGCCAGATTCGTAGTCATTTGCATATGGAGGTAGGGTGCTGAGATAGCTAAATAATTAAATCACATCATGTAATTAAACTTACTGTTAGAGTGCTCTTTTTCCTTCCATTGTTCTTGCTGACAGCATGCAGACCAGGTTTCACCCCAGTGCAATTAAGCTGATTAGGTAATACTAAGCTGCTCAAGTGTGTAGTAGGCTTTTCTGTTGTTGTTGCTTCTTTTTTTTTTTTTTTTTCTTAAGCTTCGTAAGTCAAATGCCAGATTCTCAACGTACAACTTTAGGTTTTTAAATGATGTACATAAAGCTCTTTACCAAACACATTACAGCAAAGCCTAGTGGCCTTAATCCTCAAAGAACATTCAGGTCCTAAGAATTGGTCACTGGGTTGTGATCTTAGGGAAGGAAAATTTTTCCTTCTCCCTTCTAGGTTCTTTGGCTGGTCTAATCATTTAACTGACATAGGGCAGAGTTACAGGAGGTAAAACACACACACACACAAATTTAATTCTGTACATATGGGAACCCCAAAGTTCTGAGGCTACCAGGCAGATAGGCAGTTGAGGCTTATATGCTATCCTGAGTTAAGGAGAAAGGGTTGTGGTCTGGAACTACAAGTGGGGGAAAGACAATTCATAGGAAGATGGGAGGAACAAGTGTTTGGTTAAAAAAATTATTTAGATAAATAAATAAATAAATAAATAAATAAATAAATAAATAAATATATATATATATTTTTTTTTTCTCCCTGTGCTGCAGGGATAAGTATTTCTGACATAAAAAGTTATCTATGGTGTTAGCTCTCTTCATGGTACAGGCTCTCTACCCAAATTCTTATAGAAAGTTAAGAGAGAGGTGTAAAAACAAAAACCTCTTACTGAATCTGTTGGATCTTGATTGCCTTCAGCTCAAAATAATCCACGTGTTATAGTGTCATATTTTGGGGTCATGTATTCTCCCCATGAATCTCACCTTTGAAACTTCCCCAAGAAATTTCACAGTCCAGATGTTGAGTTGGTAGATTGCTCTCTTTGATCCATTGTCTAGTCCTGACAATAGGTCAATCCAGTTAAAGTCATTTCAAGCAAGGAGTCAGGTATGCATGAGGAGATAGTTCTATAGAAACGGAAGGACAGCAGTTAATGATTGGAGCAGGGAACAGTCCTGGTTTCAGAGTTTTGAGGGTAGCCGGTCAAGAAGATTTTTAGCTCTCAGGGTCAAGGCATCTTCAGATAGAGTGAGGGTGGGCAGTGGCAATTCGACAGATTTTCCTGGTTTGCAGTTTGAATGTCTCGGGTGATCTGAGTGGCCCACACAGCAACAGGCATGAAGATTGTCTGTACATGACCTGTTGTGATTTCTTTGAAGTGTATATCATGTCCCAACTTTAGCTTACATAGCTTCAATAAAATGGCAGTGTCCGTTCTCAAGGATTTCAAGTCAGAAGGTTGGAGAGAAATTGAAGTGCTGGTTTAGGGAGTGGTAGCTAAAAATTGGAGGAAACTACAATCATTTAGGATCCAGCCCAGCTTACAGGTGGAAAACAAAACCTCAAAGACAATGAACAGAACTAGAATCTCCATGAGTGTGTATTCTACTGAAACACTATTTTTCTGTCTACAGCCACCCCCATTTCCATCAAAGATAACCGTAGTTAAGACTAATTTGTTTGCCCATCATGTCTAGTTTCAATAAAGTTGGCTTGATTATTTACATAAGGACAGCAAGAACAGTGATTGACTATAGAGAATCTTTTAATCTGTTGTGCTGGAACTTTTTAGAAGGAACCTCAGACTTTTAAAAGCCTTTCAAGGGGCGTCTGGGTGGCTCAGTCATTAAGCATCTGCCTTCGGCTCAGGTCATGATCCCAGGGTCCTGGGATCGAGCCCCACATCGGGTTCCCTGCTCGGCGGGAAGCCTGCTTCTCCCTCTCCCACTCCCCCTGCTTGTGTTCCCTCTCTCGCTGTGTCTCTCTCTGTCAAATAAATAAATAAAATCTTAAAAAAAAAAAAAAAGCCTTTCAATGCTTGCAAATATCCTGAGCTTCTTGTACCTATCAGGAGTGACCTTCTTACTCACCTGCTAAGACTAAAACAGGGGAGCCCTGTTTTCAAGGGGTCTTATTAACTCCATAAAGTCCACTGAAGTTCCTTAAAGCTGTCTGGTTATATCCGACTCTCTGCATGGCTCTCTCATGACCTTCTAATCAAAGCCTTGGTAATATAACTAACATTTTCATTTGTGTGCTGTTAGAAGGAGAATAGATTCTTAGGGAACTTACACAAATAACTATATTGCCATGAATATATAACTATATTGCCAAGAATACTAAGAGTTCCTGAATTCTGGAGGGATCAGGTAGGGGTGAAAAAGGTGTTTCCATTCTGCTTATAAAGGTATGTTTTACCAAACTGCCGTCATTGTTCACTTAGCAGGAAATGTTTCCTTATATCTGGAAAACAAAATATTAAAGAGCCAGGAGTATTTCAAACAAAAAGTCATAACAATGATCTTTCTCATCACTTTTCTCAGTCCCTTGTAATTCTTGTTGATCTTGATCTTTTGGTAGCAATTTTATGAAGCCATCAGTGTTGTTTGTTTGTTTTTTCATTAAAGTTCTGTAATTTCTTACCTAGGTCAGTGATAGAAACTTAAAATTCTTAGAAACCTGTATTTTATAGTCCTTGTCACAGTCCTTTCCATGAATTTCTCTAAAAATGAGAGCGATGCTGGCAGGAACATTGTTGCAAAAGTGTCAGGGTAAAACAATAAACTTCCTATAAATGACAAAAAACTTAAAAATGACAGTCATTGACGATCAGGGGATTACTCACCATTGATAAGGAAATTTGGTTATTTCTGTGATGTACAACATTTAAGATAATAACTAGAACTCCAAGAGATAACATCAGACCAGGCCATTCCAGATTTTTTAGAAATTTCATGTAATTTTAGAATATTTGTATTAATAAACATTTACCCATATAATATAACCTAATAAGGTATTTAAGTAATCTCTGTCCCCAGCCTGGGGCTCGAGCTCACGACCCCAAGATTAAGAGTCAGATGCTCTTCCCACTGAGCCAGCCAGGTGCCCCAAATATAACCTAAGTAGATTTATTACCATTTATTTGACAATATTTCCCATGTAATTAATATACCAGTAAGCCTAATTAGTGTAACCTAACTCTTTTTCTTTCCACCCCCCTCCTTTTTTAATATGGAGAGAGAAAAAATGTTTTGAGATATTCTAGGGATTGCTCTGGAAAATCTGAAAGTTAGTTTGAGGCCAAAAAGACTTCATTTAGAAATTGAATTTTGGGAATTTTGTCAAAAACATAAAAAATCTTTAGGCATTTAACTAAGATTACTGATAATTATGAAACAATACTTAATTATCCATTTAACCAAACTGACAAAAAGATTTCAAAGGCACGTATAGAAGGTACATAGTCAGAGCAAAACAGCTGTTTCAATTATCAAGAAGACTTGGGTTTACTTCAGTAGTTAAAGACCTGATGATAAAGGTAATATGAAGTACAGGAAATTAATTTGATAGAACACTAAATATTTGTTTCTAGGCGAATTACTTAAAAGGTAAAGAAAAATCTTTCACAGTATCTTATCAAGAGCAGACCAATTGTCCAGGAAACTTTGTCCTTCCAGCAGATTTAGATTTATATAAGCACACTGGTGGTATTAAAGCTTGATTTTAAAATTCCTATAATAGCAATTCAATTTTTAGCCAACTTGACCATACAAGGTTTCCTTTTTTTTTTCTCTCTCTCTCTCTCTGGTCAACTTTCTTTGGCCATAGCTGGTCCTTCATTTTCCTTCTTCCCATTCTGAAATAGCCATTTAGGCAAAATCACTTTCATTTTTCTAAAAAAAAAAAAAAAAAAAAAAAAAAAGCATCTCTGTACCTCATACCTTTTCTAACAACAAAAAAATCAAATTTTCCTTGCAAACAGAGTTTTTTGCCACCTCATTTCTACTAGCTTTAATTATATATTAGAATTCTTTTTTAAAAAAAGATTTTATTTGAGAGAGAACAAGTGAGCAGAAGCAGGGGGAGGGGCGGGGGAAGAAGAGGGGCAGAAGGAGAAGCAGACTCCTCATTGAGTGGGGATCCTAACACAGGGCTCCAACCCAGGACCCTGGAGTCATGACCTGAGCCTAAGGCAGAAGCTTAACCAACTGAGCCAACCCAGGCGCCCATATATATATTAGAATTCTTAACCCTTAGAAGCCTTAATTTCTAGTTAAAACTAAGTAAGCCCTTGTGAACTGTTTGTCATACCAGCATTCTTTAAATTGGCAAATTTGGGGACGCTGGGTGCCTCAGTCTGTTAAGCATCTGCCTTCAGCTCGGGTCATGATCCCGGGGTCCAGGGATGGAGCCCCACATCCGGCTCCTTGCTTAGTGGGGAGCCTGCTTCTCCCTCTGCTTGCTGCTTCCCCTACTTGTGCTCTCTCTCTCTGACAAATAAATAAAATCTTTTAAAAAATTGTCAAGTTTGTGAATATATTTCATATCTTAGAAGCATACGTTTTCTTATAGTACAGTTTCTTTTGTGTGTGGCACCAGACATGTATACTGGCAGATGCAAGTATCTTTAGTTTCTCTGTAATAAGCCAAAAGTGGATAAACCTATGTTCAGTAACCAATATTTCTGTATTTCATTGTATTTGGAAATGACCTAGATAGTCAATGAAGTGCCATCACTTAACCTGGCACAACTCTTACCAGTGGAAGTCCAAGAAATTTAGCTATTTTTAGGTAGATATACCATAGAACAGTCATTGTTGAAATGATTACCCAAAAAGTCTCCTCCTATTTCTATTTAATACACTTTTTTTAGCAACCATTTTTAGATTCCTTATGAAGATTTCATGAGACATTAAAGCAGTTAGCCATCGTCTTAAGTTATCTTTCTTGCTGACAAAGTATGTAACAGAGATAGCTTGAGTTTAGTTGACTTTTAGTAAACACAAGTAGAATGTAAGTATTATACTTAATGCTGATAACTCTAAAATTAAACGAACCAAATTAAACTAACTTTTACCAAAGAATTATATGAGAGCATGTGAACTTGATAAACATTTGAGTTCACTTCCATTATATTTCTGAGATTTAGAAATACTTAATTTGATAAACACTCATTTGTCTGTAAGCCCATTAAATAGACTTCTTTACAAATTTTGACAATAACATCCAGAGGTAGAAAAATGTCGTGTGTGTGTATATACATACATACGTATGTATATATCCTATATCCATAAATATAAAAAGGCAGACACAGGGACTCCATAGCTTCATTCTTAAAATTTTAGCTATAAATCAGGTGCAATCCAAAACTCACTAGTTTATGAATCCTGGTGTCTCTGGCAGATGGAACAAGATAATGTTACCCACTTAGATGGTTCTAGTTTTTTACTAATATTTGTGGAGAAGTCTTTTAAGATTTGTCTTTGTCCTTGACAAGTGATATTATGATGACTGTGGACCAGACTGTGCAAAGGAGCTTTTACATCTCCCTTATTTTTAGTCTTACAGTATAGTTTTCCTTCCTCCTGGGGTGTTTGCTCTTCAAAGACATGGTAAGATTTACATCTTCAAGGGACAAATAAGAACGTAAGCTTTCTCCTAGGATTTTTGGAGTGTGTTTGTCTATCAGAAATCTGGGGTAATTTCTCCTTTTTCTTAAGTGCATGACAATTTTACTTTCAATGTCCCGATTATTTTTATGGTATCTTCAAATGTCTGAAGGCAAATAGGAAAAGGTGAGTGGACTTGGAGTTGCTCTTAGAGTTACGATTTTGTATCTCTAAAGATTCAAGTCATAAATCAAGAACTATTTATTCTAATTCTCTTTTTTAAGATTTTTTAATTTTTATTTATTTGACAGAGAGAGACAGTGAGAGAGGGAACACAAGCAGGGGGAGTGGGAGAGGGAGAAGCAGGCCTCCCGCTGAGCAGGGAACACCATGAAGGGCTCTATCCCAGGACCCTGAGATCATGACCTGAGCCGAAGGCAGAAGTCTGCGTAATGACTGAACCACCCAGGAATTATTCTAATTCTTCTTTTTGTTTTGTTTTTGGGGTTTTGGTTTTTTTTTCCCCCTTGGTCTACATTCCTGAAAGCTATGTTCAAAGAATTAGGTAGTTTTTTTTCCACTATAAGAATACCATTATTAAAGAGTTTGAGTAGCCCACCCAAGCACACTATTTTGATTTTGTCTTTTTATCAGGGAAGAATACTGTGTATTAATACGTAAATTACAAGACTTTTGTGTTCTGGAGCTTCAGGGTTTAGAGCAGTATGCCTTTGAAAAGACTGTACAAAGTGTTCAGCAAAGGCGTTTGGATGTTCCCCTGCTTTTTGAGTGCCCAATTTAACCTTTGATCAATTCACCTGAGGGGAGAAGCCTCTATTTATGTTTCTGTCAGTCCCTGAATATCAGCCTCCAGCTGAACCATTTCCTGGTCATGTGCAGGAGGGCCTGGAGATTTTCTGGACTACTGTTGCCTCTGTGAGGGAGATTTTATATGGGGGGTGGGGGGCTGGCTTGTGTGATAACTACAGGATTATCATGGTTGTGAAGAACACCCCTTAGCAGCCAAATATATTCCCTGTGAGTGGGCTTGTGAATGGCCATTAATCTTTTCAGTTCCCCTTTAAAACTGGTAGGATCTAAAAGTAGGAGTAAAGGGCTCTGTAATTTAGATGTGCTGTTGATCAGGGGACACAAGTTCTTTGAGTGGAGGTCCACGACATATCCACAAAAGACATTGCTTAGGAAGCCCTGCAGCTCATACAGCCTGATTACAGAGCCCAGCAAAAAGAGCCTTATGGTTTATCCCAGATGCTTCTCATAAATTTGCTTCCTTGTCTTCTGCATTTATATGAGTAACTTCTCCATTTGGGGCCTAGAGAAGAGGCTGGAGGCTCTGTAAATCTTGTCAGAAAAGGGAAGCTAAAATAGGTGGCTGAGTGTTTACCTCATTTTCTGGGAAGGTGGGGGAAACCTTTGGGGAGGTAAAGGAATTTGGGGAGGCAGTCAGGCCAGGTCTTAAAAAGGGAAATTTATGTTGGTTGTGGACTTTAGTTTTTGTTCTGATTTCTGTTCTTTCATCTTATTAAGGAAATCTCTACTTTTTCTATGGTCTTTCCATAGGAACCAGTAAGACAATTGCTTTATGATGAGAGCTTTCTATTTTTTTTTTCAAATATAGTTTTCCTAAGTTTCCTAAGTCAATCAATCTATTGATGGGTAGGATCTATTGATGGGTAGGATCTAGTATTCTTAATAGCTACTCAAACCAGTAAGCCTTTTTATGGCTTAACCAAGGATGCAATAGGTAGTCCAGAGGAAAGTGCAAAGGGTGTGGCCCATAAGATCCAGAAAGTTCTCTCCCTAAGTCAGCCTAAGAAAACAAAGATCTTTGTTGTCTTGGTTGGTAAGAAAGGTGTAGTGGAAACTGTCTGTGGTCTCCCATGGGATCATGAGATGCCTCCAGTCATAGACCCACTGCTCTGTGACACCAGGCAGGTGCTGCTGGAATGGGACTTCTCCAGCACTAACAAGACAGCCAAGGTTTAGATGACAAAGGCCACTTATTGGCTGCCTTAAGACAGATTTCCCTGAGAGCTGGCATGGCTGGACAAAGAAAGTGCTCTTGTGACTTTGCATTTCAGAATATCAGAGTATTCAACTGGCCACACCATACGCACCTGTACTTCCCCCTTCCAGTGGGCAGGGACCTGAGAAAATATTCTCACTGGTCACAAAACCAGACTCTCAAGATGTAAAACAAGATGTAGGGAAACCTGATCTGGTTTTTACATAGGAGACCCACAGCAAATTTGTCTAAACAGACACCAATCTGGTGAGAACCTTGAACTCACCAGTCTGTGTGGCCGGTTGGAAACACAGGCTAATAGGACCTCTCCCTGTGTTCTAGCCTTTGGTTTTGTCTCTTAAGACAATGACACAAAAGACTAAGATAGAGGAAAACAATGGCCATCTCTTGGAGGAAAAGGATTGATAGAAAACAAGAGTACTCTTTTTTTTTTATTATGTTATGTTAATCATCATATATTACGTCATTAGTTTTTGATGTAGTGTTCCATCACTGTCTTTTGTTTGCGTATATGACTGCACATGATCCAGTGCTCCGTGCAGAACGTGCCCTCTTTAATACCCATCACCAGGCTAACCCATCCCCCCACCCCCCTCCCCTCTAGAACCCTCAGTCTGAAAACAAGAGTACTCTTAATAGATTTTTACCGGAGTTGCTATATCCAAGGAACTAGTTCACACTAATGTTTTCTCCTGCTAATCTGAATTTGGAAAAAAAAAAAAAGAAAGAAAGAAAGAAAAGGACTTTCACCACTTTCATTTCCACCAGATCCCACAGCCAGAGATCTGGGAAACTGACGTGGTAAGAATTTTTACCTTCTGCCAGCTTCTGTCAAAGGTCCTGGGATCTCTCAACCACAGAAGCTCCAGAGGGAGCAGTTCCAGTGAGTGGAGGGTTCTATATTGGGGCACCATATCTGCAGGGGAAGAACACTTTTTCCTTCTTTCTTCTAAGTTCCTTGCCTGGACTAATAATTAAATTGGTATACGACAGGTTAACAGGAGAAAACAAATTAATTTCCTGCACAGGGGAACCCCAAAGAGATGAGGCTCCCAGTCTGCCTTAAGAAATCTGTCTTAAGGCAGCCAATAAGTGGCCTTTGTCATCAGGCAGTTGAGGCCTGTATGTCATCCTGAGCTAAGGAGAAGAGGTGAGGCTGTGGGACTTCAAAGGAGAGGAAGATAATTCATAGGAAGATAAGCAAATGCTTGATAAACAAATGTTTGCCATGTCCTAGGAATCAGTCTTTGTGATGTAAAAAGCTATCTCTGGCATTAGCTCTCTTCCTGGTCCAGACTCTATCTAAATTGTTTTAGACAGTTAAGGAAGAAGTAAAAAGCTCTTCTTGAGTCTATTGGCCTTGATTGTCTTACCTTCAAACAATCCATATGCCAACATAGCATATTTTCAGGTCATGTATTCTCTTTTTTTTTAATAATTTTTTTATTATGTTATGTTATCTGCTCCCGTTGACTTTGTAAGGAACAAGTATGTAAAATTTTTAGGTATTTTTTGAAGTGCTCAGTCCTAGGGGTTCTTGACGTAGCCATTTTTTCTCACAAATGAAATAATCTACAGATGGAAATCTACATTCATCCTTCGCCCATCCATCTATCCCTTAATTTCCATTCAATAATTAATATGCTAATAATAATTTCTATTATATAGTGAGTGCTTATTATATGCCATATAATAACCTGGTCAATTTACACTTACCTACTTGAAGGTATACAACAGTTTTGTAGTACTATAGTACTATAATACTACAATATTCCTTTTCTATGTGGAAGAATTTGGAGGACAAAGTAGGTTAGATATCTTACCCAAGATATTATAACTAATTGTAAGAGAGCCTGGATTTGAATCAAGCTCTAACTCCAAGCCCCCATTTGTTCCCTTGTATCAAGCTGCCTCTTGATGAAAGATATCAGGAGGAACAGTATTTTGTGTTTCTAATACAACTTGGAATAAATCTGTCTCTGACAGTGTCTGACATCCTCTCTAAGGAGGATAAGGAAATTAAGCCCCCTCAAATGTACACTCTCCACCTCCCAGTCAGATGACTGTCAGATCGAATCAGGGCACAGCTTCTATTGCTGGTCACTAGTGCCATGTGGTTTATTGTCAGTCTTTACTAAATACCGCATCTCAGCAGGATCAACTAAATCTGTGTATTAGGAAAAATAACAAAGGAATTAAAGGATTTCATATGAGCATCAAAACTTCATCCTCATATCAACATCCTATGTGATTTCCAGAAGAAGGACTTTGTTGTGCAAAGAAGGTCATCTCATTAAGAAATGGAAGACAAATCTTATTCCTCTTACTTTTCTTTATTAATCCTCCTCATAAAATATTGATTTTTTTAAAAAATGTAAGTTCTTCCCTGCATAAGACCTTTTTTGTCTAGAGCTAACCATTTTAGTCAAAATTCTGTTGCTTTTGGAATAGTGGAACTGATCTTTTGATTTGTGTAAGTCCAAACTGGTGATGAATGAAGGATTTGATGGATTGGAAGAAATACCGTAAAATTAGGGTATAATTGGTATGATTAAGCACCTGATATGGAAATAATGGAATCTATGCATTTAAGTTATGTTTGTACTTATTTTTAGAGCTTCTGTAGCTATATTTTTCTTAAAAGTGTAAAACAAAATCGAAATGGTAGAAACTATGAGTTTGAAATTTGTAAAAGAGTAAATGAAAACAGTTGATAAACATGTTTTAATATTCAACTTGGCTGGTAACCAAGAAGTATATGTGAAACAATATTCATTTTATCCATCAATTAACAAATATCACCAAATGTTTAATGCTGGTGAGGATGAGGAAAATTGGTAAAGTCCTATAATGCTGGTGGCTATGTCAATTTGCAGAGTTTTCTGAAAATAAATTTAGTCACACATATGTACTTAATACATATTTGTTACAGAGAATGGTCACAGCATTTCATCATGGCTTCATTGAACTCTTTATTTAGATATGCTTGTCCTTTGCCTTCATTTAACCTACAGTCTAAAGGAAGGTACATTGGTATACATAAATAATTATGTAGTAGTACAAAGTATTATGGAAGGACAAAGAAGGAATGTATCCTGGAATTTTTGTTGTTTCAGTAGGGCTTTACATATGACATGTCAACTAAATAAAGCCTGAAAGATCAGAGCAGGCTATAAGCCAAACAAGGAGGAATTAGTAACGTAGGCAGAAGAAAAAGCGTGGCGCAGGCAGATCCCAGGTTAAGTGTTGGACCCCTGAACGAATTGACAGTCCCTGGAGCCTCCTGTTGGTGAAATGATTCAGTGTGAAGGAGGGCGAGCAAGAATGACGATGAAGCCTGGACCAGTGGTAGTCATTCAGAATAGTGGTGATGACTAGGGGCAGGGTAGTAGGAATAGGGATGAAAAGCAGTTACTGAATTACAAAGATATTTAGGAGACAGAACCAGTAGGGCTTAGTGATAAATTGGATATGGGGTCCGAGCAGAAGAAAGTAGGTGATGCCCAGCCCTGGGGGAACTTGGAGAACTCAGTGACTGCTAAGGTTACGCTTTCATTTGGGGAACTTAGGCCAAAGAACAGATCTAAGGGTCCAAGTAATTCTAAGCTGTGCTTTAGGCATAAAAAGTTTGAGGGTTCTACGGGTACCTGGGGGGCTCAGTCCGTTGGGTGTTGACTCTTGGTTTCAGCTCAGGTCACGATCTCAGGGTCCTGGGATCAAGCCCTCTGTCCTGCTCTGCCCTCAGAAGAGAGTCTGCTTGAGGTTCTCTTCCTCTGCCCATTCTCCCACTTGCACGTTCTCTTTCTTTCTCTCTCTCTCAAATAAATCTTTAAAAACATTTTTTTTGAGGGGTCTATGGGGACATTTATGTGAATATATCTTGAGGCAATTTCTTATATAGATTTGAATGTCCAGAGACAGAAATGAGTTTAAGATACATATTTGAGTCTAATCAGAATATAAGTAAGTGGAGCATTATAATATCGATATAAAATAAAGTCTGGAAATACCTGTTAAATAGTAAGACAATGGCAAGATCAAAATTGACATCTACTCTCAATCATTAAGAATCTGGTTAATGAAAAGTAATACCATGACAATATGAAATAGCATCTCACAAATATGCACAGAAAACCCAAATATTCAATATACATCTGATAAAGAAAGATACAGGAATGAAATATACTGAATTATGAATAGTAATAATCTTTGGGAATTTGGTGACAATGGACAACAATGTGTTCAAGAATATATGTATTATTTGTCTTTTTCTCTAGTGTTTCATAAGACATAATTTTCAGTAGAAAACATCATAAAAGTTAAAGATTATATTTTTTGTTGTATTTGATTTTACTAGAATGTTTGCAAGTTACAAGGTCATCCTAAGAGAGATTTTACAAGGTTGTTTTCTGCATATAATTTCTCAGTAGATGATAACACAAGACTTAGTCGTATATTCAGTCTTTTGTCTCCTGTCCAAATGAAAGCAGAATGGGGAAAATATTATTGTGTCAACAGAGATTTCAACCTAAGTTTGCTCCTTGGAGCTCTTTGACAAGTTGTTTAACCTCTGAGGGCCTGAGATAAGAGTTGGCCCAGATTTTATCTAAGATGAACTCCCACTCTGTTTTGCTTGAGTCCAGATCACCTACAAAAAATGTATCAAACCATGTTGCAGTCAAATTGGCCCATATTAAAATTTTGAGCTATGCAATTTATGGGTCACCATCTGAGTTTTTAAAATGTGACCGACATGTAATGGAAGTGTGTTTATTTCAAAGGGAATTTAGTGTTTGTTCCTTATGCTTTTGTTTCCCACCTTTTGTTTCTTCTTTTTGTCATAAAAAGATTGAAAGTCCCTACTGTATTCGTGTGCAGAACATAAAACATGAAGCTCTTCCTGAAAGGTAATTTTCCAAGAATGAAAAATATGAGAATAGTGTTTGATTGTTTGGTTTTCTGTCATTCAGTGTTGCATTAAAACAACCATTTTTCCATAACTATGAATGGCCTCACTCTCGAAAACTGTCAGTTACAAATGAAAAGCGATAACACTTTGAAAAGCAAAACCTTTCCCAAATCCCACTAGGTTTTCAGAAGAATTTGAAAACTAGTCAGTGGTACATATTCATAGACAAATGTATCCATTGTTGGGGGAAAAAATTAAGAAACAATTTCTAAGCTTCACCTATCTACTATTTTCAGCAAAATATTACTCTTTTTTTTTATACTTTAGAATGAATAATTTTTATAAATCTTATAATCTAATCCTTTACATTTTTTCCTAGGGACATATTTGTTAGTTTTTTTCTGATTTGTGAATTTTAATAAGTAGAAGTTAGACATCATGAAGTAAAGTCTAGAAGTTGCCATCATTTACGGAGCCTTTTATATTCCTTTACTCAACAGATAATTGTTTATGTATATGTATATAAATATACACACACTATATATATGTATATATAAGGATATAGTTATATATTGTGTTTATTTTTGGAACATATTTTGAAAATATAGTGAAAGCAAAACAATAAAAATTTAAATCCTTAATAATCTCATCACAGGTAGAGAACCATTGGACTAAATTTGGCCTCTTATATCGGAGTCCCATTGGAGAAACTGTTATCGTGGGAACAAGGGTCTTGTGCTAAATCTGGTTGTATGTTGCTTGTTTCTGTTCAGGAACAAGTCCTGCCATCAGAAATAGTGTGAAATCTCTGACTTAGACTCAACGTCAGAAGTCTGTTTTGTGTATAAGTCAAGGGAGAACCAAAATGGTGTTCATTTTAAAAACAAAAAGAACTTTCCCTGTGGCCTTGGGAGATAGGCCACTTGTGTTGGTATGGCTTAAAGAATAACTCCATCCCATGTATCAGAACAAACATGGTTTCTCCCTCATGAAAAGCATACACAAAGAATTACTTTAACCTGACTTTGGGACCCGTTTTGTTAAACCAAGAATGCTATCTCTCTATAGTTTGGTAGTTTCTTTGTATCTACATCTCAGAAAGCTCTTAGTCAAAGGCACATAAAAACAGGGATGTTGGGGGAATGCCTGGGTGGCTCAGTCGGTTAAGCATCTGCCTTCGGCTCAGTTCATGATCCCAGGGTCCTGGGATCAAGACCCACGTTGGGCTCCCCACTCAGCGGGGAGTCTGCTTTTCCCTCTCCCTGCTCATGCTTTCTTATCCTCTCTCTCTGTCTCTCAAATAAATAAAATCTTTTAAAAATTCTTAGAAACAGGGATGTTGGAGCCAAGTAGGGCCAATGATTTAGTATAAATGTTAAAGTAAACTCTAAAATGTGAGTTCTGATGAAGATATATTTATATCTCCCTGTTTTCAACTTGTATTCCGTGACGGCACATGCCATGACTTAGGTTGGAATGCCTTCTCCCATTTGTTCCCCCCTTCAATTCCTGTGTCCAAATTGTGCTGAAATGTTTTCTTCCTTGTGATGTTTGCCATGAACCCTCCCAAGGAAAGTCAGGCTGGCTCTTTCCACAGTGCTCCTATGACATTTTGTATATAGTTCCAATATACTGTTGGCTTGTTTATCGTTGTTCTATAATTTTTTGTCTCTAATTTAGTGTGTGAGCTCCTTGAGTAAATTAACTATGTCTTAGTGAACTTTGAATTTCCAATGCAGAGAACATTGACTAACCTTAGTAGGCATGCACATGTACGTCAATTAAAAAAATGAACATATGAACGTAAATTATGATAATTTGGAGAATAGTGAATGTCCTTTCATAAGCTCTACTGAAATCTAAGGTTTCTTGTTTGAGGAACAAAGAGTGACCCTTCATATTTCTTTGACTGTGTTGTAAGCATTGTTTACTATCTTCCACTCTGCAAAATTTAAGATCTGCTCAATGGAATAATATCCTAGGTTGATGAGATAGAAGATCGACACAGGTGAAGTGAACTATGCAAATGCAGTGATATATAAAACATTTCCATTTTTATGAGAGGTTGGGAAGAAGGCAGAATAGTTTGAGTTAAAAAAAAAAAAAACTCTTATTGAGGCCTAGGGAAAGAGTCTGTGTTTCATAAATTGCATTAAATATTTGCTATGTAAGATTCCGATTGTTGTTCTGCATTCAGTGGGTGCAGTGCATTCCCTATCTAATTAAATAACCATATGGAGACAAGCCACATTTCTGTAAACAAAAGCAAAGAACCCAGCTCTTTTGTGCTGTGTTAGATTATGTAACTTGGTTTCCCTCCTATGGCTTTCTGCTCCGACTTGCATATTGCCATGGACCAGTATGCTTACAGACACTGAGTGGATTTTAAAGAGCTATTTCTAAGGTGCCTTGCTCATTTAAATATTACAGAGAGAGGGGCTCTGGAATACTGTGAAATTTCCTATGGTTAATAACTGCTTGCCTATTAAAGGCAATGATTTTGGGATCTGGCCAGCAGGAAATCCATTGTATATCATCCTACTGCTTTGCAGGATGACCATGTGCCTGGTGTATGGTATAAGCATTTGCTACGTGTTTATTGAATAAATAAATGCTTCACAGCATGTGTTCCTGGGTTTTGACCTAACAAAATTATACTAACATACATATGGGTAGTAAATAGTAAAAACACATTACAAGCAACAGTTCCATATCATGAGGGCTCTGGGTTGAAAATAAGAGTCGTAATCACAAAATTGAAATACAAATATTAGGATAATAAGCTTGGGAATGGAAGTCCTAGAGATCATAATTATAAATATCTTTCTTTTGTTTGCTGTTCTTTATCCAGGCGGTGGAAGTGGTGGCATATTGTATTTATGTAACATTTGGGCATTTACTGTGTATTTTTTATATATATTATCTCACTTTAATGTCACAAACCGCTGACTAATAAATTTCAGTTGCTCATTTTTTATGAATGAGAAAATTGGAACCTCGTAGTTAAGTTACTCACCAAAGTTCACAGAGGTAACCCAGAGTTTAAGTCAGATTATTTGTTTCTAAAGTTCTTCACTCTTGCCAGATTTAGTCTTTGATTAATGGCAGAATTATTGGTTGGACATTGAAACAAATAGGAATGTTTTGTTCCAGTGAGAGTACAAGCATACTTTGGAGAGAGAAGAGGAAAATAAGGGGCTCCTGGGTGGCTCAGTTGTTAAGCATCTGCCTTTGGCTCGGGTCATGATCCCAGGGTCTGGCATCGAGCCCTGCATCGGGCTCTCTGCTCAGGGGGAAGCCTGCTTCTCTCTCTCCCACTCCCCCCGCTTATATTCCCTCTCTCGCTGTCTCTCACTCTGTCAAATAAATAAATAAAAAATCTTTAAAAAAAAAAAGGAAAATAAAAAGAAGAAATGTGTTTCAAAGTACTCTTGTGGGTAAAAAGTGTGAAAATAATTTGGGATTTCTCAAAACCTGTTAAAGCTCAACTCCATTTGTACTCTAACGCTGTGCAATGCCAACATATTTTGCCGATAGCCCAGGGTCTTATGAATCCCACTTCGGAATGACTCTGGCCTCCAGTGTGCCCAATCCTGTTACAGATTTAACAGATCAACCAGTGGAATAGTGGCAGTTTTGCATGGTTAAACATGATAGAATGGCATTGCCCTGATGCCAGTCTCTTTCTTTCTGAGGTTCACTGTTTCCTGTAATACTCCTTGTTATTTTTTTTTAAGATTTATTTCATTATTTTTATTTTTATTTTATTTTTTTAAAGATTTTATTTATTTATTTGACAGAGAGAGATACAGCGAGAGAGGGAACACAAGCAGGGAGGAGTGGGCGAGGGAGAAGCAGGCTTCCTGCCGAGCAGGGAGCCCGATGTGGGACTCAATCCCAGGACCCTGGGATCATGACCTGAGCCGAAGGCAGACGCTTAACCACTGAGCCACCCAGGCACCCCTATTTCGTTATTTTTAGAGAGAGAACAAGGGTGTGTGCCTGAGCACAGGGGCAGGGGCCAAGGGAGAAGGAGAAGTTTAAGCAGACTTACCGCTGAGTGCGGGGCCCAACATGGGGCTCAATCTCAGGACCCTGAGGTCATGACCTGAGCTGAAACCAGGAGTCTGATGCTTAAGGGACTGCGCCACCCAGGCACCCCTACTCCTTGTTATTTTTAATTGGAGTTTCAGTAGTTAAATATTCCTGCTCAGAGATGAAACAATTTCCAAATGAAATATTGAAAAAGCTTTCTCATTTTATTTTCAAACACATATTCTTCAACTTCGTTGTTTTCTAACTTTAGTGAAGATACCTAGTCATTTGATCATAATTAGTTGAGTACTTTCTGTGCTCTTCTCTCAAGAATATTTTCTCAAGACCTTGTCTAGGATGTGCCCATAATATACCTGAAATCACAGTCCAACTAGTGGGGTAACTGTGTGAGTGATCTTTAAGATGAATATTATACTTAATTGTAGGCTGTGAGGTACCACACAGGTAATGTATCATTTTATATCTTTTTTTGGTTTTATGAACTGCGTGCTACTGCCATAAGGCACTCACTAAATTACCGCACCAGACTTCGAAGGGTCCATTCATCTGAACTAAAATGGAATTGTGAGGTGATTGGAGTCAGAGCTCTGTTCAAATTCTGAGCCCCATTGACTAGCCGGATGACCTTAGACAAGGCACAGAATCGAAGCATTTCCTCAAATGTGAACAGGATACTGTGCCCACCACAGAGAGTTGATACGGAGCTTAAGTGACTTAATCCACACAGAAGGTGTATCACCATAATCTGTAATCATTCAATACCTAGCTGCTCTTACTTTACTGTCTGATATCCTAGTTTCCTTGGTTTTTAGCTGTCCAAAATCAGTGACACTGAGAGCATTGAATTTAATAAAATGAAGCTTGGAGCCCTGGCTTTGTTGAAGAAGGAAGATCTAGTTGTATCAGTGAGGAATATCTTCTAAAGAAACAACAGAAAATCTGAGTGTTAGTAGCTTAAATAAGTAAAGATTTAAAAAAAATTGTCTGGAGGTGGATGCTCTGTGGTGTTATTTCAGCCTCTATGTTGTCTGCTCCTCTGGGACTTTTTTTCCTCTTGATCTTCCCTAGTTAAGGCAGGGACAAAAGGGAGAAGGGACAGAACCTACCAGACCTGTTTCCTTTATCAGGAAAATGAAAGCTTTCTCAGGAATCTCTGCTTATGACTCATTGGCTAGATGGCTGTCACTTGACCTTTCCTGCCTGCAAAAGAGTAAACTGAGTCCATGACTTCTCCAGCCTCTATTGTAAAAGCAAGTATGGGAAAAGGCAGTTGACTGGGTCATATAGTTGCCAGCATTCATCACACCAGGTTTAAAACTTTTCTTTGAATTAGAAAGCAGGGGCAGACGTATTGAGGTCAGTAGGTACATTTACCCTGAAGCCCAGAAGTATTCAGGCAGGCTTCCATAAAACCATTTATTAAAGTAAATTGCCCTCCACCCCCAACACCTCCAAAGAAGAGGATTTGTTGGCAAATTCTAAGCCCCTGAAAAGTACTCAAGTCACTTCCTTTCTTTCAGTCACATCCCTTTTGCTTTGATGAATCCCCTGAGAATTTCCTGAGCAATTACGTTCTAAGCCAGAAGGTGGGGTTGAGCACAGCGGGCCTCCTTGGGGCAAAATGGAGGTAGGTGACTCCCAGCCTTGTGCGGTAAGGAAGGGGTATCATCCTGGAGGTCAGCCTGTGGGGAGAACCCAGCCTTCTTGCAGCACCAAAGCCATCTGAAGGGCAGGGCATTATTGTAATGCGAACTTGATCCTGAGCCCATGGTGAGACTTAGGGGAGGGGAAGTGGGACTAGGGGAACAGTGTTAGGTAAATACCACTCCCAACACTTCACTATACAAAACAAAAAACAAAACAAACAAAAACAACAAAAAACAAAAATCAAAACAAAACAAAAACCAAAACGAGCAAACAAAAAAATCACTTATTTCATTTCTTTGTTGGAAGGATACAAATAAATGGTAATATGTATGCAAATATACCTATGATCTCACCTTCCCACTGCCACCCTTGATAAATTGATTTTTTCCTTTGTTCCTTGTTTTCATGGATCCTGGCCCTTTTCGTATACATATATGACTCTGACATGGCTTCAGTAATAATTAAGATGTAATGTTACAATTTGCCTCTCCCCCCCCACCTCCTCTGAGCATTAGGATTGAATGATTCTTTTTTTTTTTTTTCCTGATAAGGATCTATTTATTTTTTTAATTATGTTATGTTAATCCCCATACATTACATCATTAGTTTTTGATGTAGTGTTCCATGATTCATTGTTTGCGTATAACACCCAGTGCTCCATTCAGTACATGCCCTCTTTAATACCCATCACCAGGCTCACCCATCCCCCCACCCCCTCCCCTCTAGAACCCTCAGTTTATTTCTCAGAGTCCATAGTCTCTCATGGTTCATCTCTCCCTCCGATTTCCCCCACTTCATTCTTCCCTTCCTGCTATCTTCTTCTTCTTCTTCTTTCTTCTTCTTCTTTTTTTAAACATATAATGTATTATTTGTTTCAGAGGTACAGGTCTGTGCTTCAACAGAGGATTGACTGATTCTTAATGGAGGTCCTTGAGATAGTCAGGACACTTTTCTTTTTTTTTTTTTCCTAGAGATTTTTATTTATTTGAGAGAGAGAATGAGATAGAGAGAGAGAGCATGAGACGGGGGAGGGTCAGAGGGAGAAGCAGACTCCCTGCTGAGCAGGGAGCCCGATGCGGGACTTGATCCTGGGACTCCAGGATCATGACCTGAGCTGAAGGCAGTCGCTTAACCAACTGAGCCACCCAGGCGCCCCCCCACCTACTTTTCTATTCCACTCTTCTGCTCTGTTTCAGGTGAAAGCTGAACTTGTTACTTTATTTAAAGGGTATTTATTAAAATAGCAGGAGGGTAGCCTAATTGCTTTTAGATCTCTGTTTTGTGAATTGGATGGTTTAAACTTGATTTGTGATCTAGTGCCTTCATCATTTTATTGATTCTGAATAAATGTGGCCTTACTATTTATTTAGGGTTAGTTATGATGCTCCTTGCCCCTGTTTTAGTAGTTACTTTGGACATTGGTGCATTGTTACTAGTTAAGCAAAATTCATCCTTCGGAATGTATGTCTGTGGCTATTCATTCAGGCTACCGCCGTATGGTTTAGATATTCTTTATCAGGTGACCCTTTTCTGCAGCAGTGAATTACTTTGGACAGAACTCAAGCCTGTGATGGGAGTGTGAGCTGTTTGATGTCCATATAAAATCTTTTAATACCTTTGTCATTTCCTCTAATGCATGGATTTACAAAAGCCTGAGGGGACTTAGTATTTATTGAAGATGAAAATTGGCATGAGCAGTCAGTAACAAAATGAATTAATATATGATCTATTTTATGAAGTCCATTGTAAATGTAATTTAAAACATTAAAAAAAAAACCCTCTCAGATTCTGTCCTGAAACCCTTCTTATTCCATATGGCATATACACGTTTTATTTTCTGAGTGACTGTGTTGGTACTTTTATGACATAAATTGTTTATTCTCTTGCTATTTAGGGCATTTGCTTTCTGATGAATTTTTGGTACATCCAGTTACGTATGAGCTGACTTTTCTATTACAAATGCATTTTAAAGCTTATAGTATCTTTTTTTTTTAAGATTTTATTTATTTATTTGACAGAGAGAGACACAGCGAGAGAGGGAACACAAGCAGGGGGAGTCGGAGAGGGAGAAGCAGGCTTCCTGCTGAGGAGCTGGATGTGGGGCTGCATCCCAGGACCCTGGGATCATGACCTGAGCTGAAGGCAGACGCTTAATGATTGAGCCACACAGGCGCTCCTGAAGCTATAGTATTTTAAACTCTTTGTTGTGTGAGATTTTCCCCCCTTATGTTGATGTATTTAGTGGAAAAAACTAGTTTGGAGATTCAAACTCTTGTTTAATTCATTGTGGGGGCATGAGTGGTGCTCGTGTGTTCCCACTGGCAAGGCATGTTTTTCATAACTCACTTCCTTTTATTTCCTAGAATTAGAGGCAACCATACCTCTTGTGCCCTAGTCCCTCCCTCTTGATTTGCATTTGAGAATGCCCCAAGTCTTAAAATATTACCCCCTAATATTGTGGCTTAGGTTTACCTTTGACGGTGCTTACTTGATATAGCTGATTGGCTTAAGTGTGAATAGTAAGAGGCTCAGTTGTTTGTTCTGAATGACACTGAAGGGGCACAGAGAACCAGGTGAAATCACAGGACGCATCCTGTCTGTCACCTAGGCTTGCGCCGGATGAACTGGGTTGTTCTTCCAGGGCTTTCGCTAGGTTCCTTTCCCAGCTTCCTCCTGGAGAGTGGTTTGCTTTGAATATGAATAATCCTTTTCAGGGCATAGTTGATCTCAATACTGTGAAATTCTTGCTTTCTTTGTTCGTTCTTTGGAGTGGCCATGGAAGGCACACTTGTTCCTTCTGGTCATTTCCACAGTGCTTAGTGTTCAGACCTTGCTCCCCTTGACTTTGCCGTAGTTTCCCAGGACTTAAGTCCTTGCTAAGTGTAGTGAAGAGGTAGTGAAGCAAAATCTTGGCTTCTGCTTTTCCCTTTTTATTTTGCTTCTCTCTACTCATCAGTTCCCTAAATTTAGGGGAGAATCATGTCCATTTTTTATCTTTGAAGAAACATAAATATAGGTCCCAAAGTAAAACCTCACGGCTATTTTAGGGATTCGTTTTAGTTTGTCACCTTGGAAGTGAGATTCGCAGTATATCGAGGGGAATGTTGGGGGCAGAGAATGGAGCTGTGGGCCAGTGGAACAAATGTACATTCCTTTTAGAAGGTTCAGTAAGTTGGTAGGTTTTGGAGAAAACTCTTTCTAAGGTAGAATATTAGCCAGCCTCCAGTTTCAGAGGTAAAGAAGGCAAACGATTTGGAATTTTTTTCACATGTCTTAAGACTAAGTACCCTCCAACAACATGGTCATTATCCACACTCAGTTATGGGAGAACAAAAGCTATTTCCACCATTATTTCAAAGTTTTGAGGCAGCTCGGGGCCTCATTGAACCCCTTGAGGTAACCACTCACCAGACTGAATCTTAAGGTTCAGCCTCTCATCCCCCAGATGTTGTCTCTGTTCTTTCAGCAAAGACCTGCAGACTCAAAAGTGTGGTTTGAGGATGTCTCCTATTCATTATTTTCCCTTGTCTCATGACCCTGAAGGTGTGTCCAGCTAGAAGTACCATATTATACTAGTTCAGCCTCTAGAAGAGAATTCATCTGCATAGGTTGTATCGATAGGATGCAGTATTTTTCAGCACAGATTCTTAGAGCTGGTGTGGGTTACGCTTTGCATCCTGATGCATGTGCTGTTGATATAGGCAGTGTTCTCATGGCCTCTTTGATTTTGCAGGAACTGACAATGGCGAAGCCCTTCCTGAGTCCATCCCCTCAGCTCCTGGGACGTTGCCTCATTTCATAGAGGAGCCAGATGATGCTTATATCATCAAGAGCAACCCCATTGCACTGAGGTGCAAAGCAAGGCCAGCCATGCAGATATTCTTTAAATGTAATGGCGAGTGGGTCCATCAAAATGAGCATGTCTCCGAAGAGAGTCTGGATGAGAGTTCAGGTAAGAATGTGAAGCCATTCTTATATCCTCCCCTGGTATCCTCACATTGTCGTATGGCTGGGAAAAACTATGTGAGCCACCCACCAGTGATTTATTTGAATGAGGTCATAATAACATCATCCAGGAATATTAGGTGCTATCGTATGCTTATTTTTTTTTATTTAAATTCAATTAGCCAACGTGTAGTACATCATTAGTCTCAGGTGTAGTGTTCAACAACTCATCAGTTTTGTATAACACCCAGTGCTCTTCCCATCACATGCCTTCCTTAATGCCCATCACCAGTTACCCCATCCCCCACCCACCTCCCCTCCAGCAACCCTCAGTTTGTTTCCTAGAGTTAAGAGTCTCTCATGGTTTTCCTCCCTGTCTGATGACTTCCCATTCAGTTTTCACTCCCTTCCCCTATGGTCCTCTGCCCTGTTTCTTATCATATGTTTAAATGACTCCACAGCTCCTTTGCTAGCCTATTCTAGGAGGGTAAAGGGGCATTTTTATCTCCCTGCTCTATATAACTTCAGCACCCAATTTTGTATGGAAGTTAATATTCTTACTGGAAATAAAACCTACAAGTCACTGCTTTCATTTTCTCCATTCTAAATATTTTGGAAGGCAAATCTTCCACCGAACACCTCTTTAAGCAATATAATTTCAGTTAATTTAATCTTTCCTCCTAGATCTTATTCTTGTATACGTCATTCTCCATGGTCAGTGGTTTCTGAGTCTCCTTTAAGTTCTTTTGATTACTGTGTAATGACAGAGCCCAAATTTGATTGTCAAATTTGAATAGGATCTCCAGTATGAAAGAATTTAGGGACCATCTTTATTAATATGGCTGATTTGGTCTATGAGTGGGGGATGATGAGAATAATGACCATATTGGTTAGTGTTTATTGAGCACTTACTATGTACCAGGTCTCATCTAAGCATTTAACAGACCTTATAGACCTTCCTATCTCACTGTCCTTCCAACAGTCCTCTGGGATAAATGACACTATCATTACCTTCTTATAGATAAGGAAACTGAGACTCAGAGACATTAAGTAAACCACGGATTTGTCCTGATCTGAAAGCAAGATCATTTGACTTAAAACTTGCAAAATTTAGGGGTGCCTGTGTGGCTCAGTCAGGTTAAGCATCTGACTCTTGATTTGGGCTCAGGTCATGATCTCAGGGTCATGGAATTGAGACCCAAGCTCAGCAAGCAGTCTGCTTCCTCTCCCTCTGCTCTTCCCCCTGCTTGTGTGTGCGCTCTCTCTCTCTCTCTCTCTAAAATAATAAATAGATTTTAAAAAAAACTTGCAGAATTTATAACTTGTTAAATTTTAGTGTGTAACAGAAACAGTATATGCTTTTGAACTTTGGCTTCTCAGACTAACTGAAAATTTAGCCTCACCCTAAAACCAGTTGCTCTCACCCTAGATCATTGCTCTTATTAGTCCCCATTCACTGTCTAGATAACAGAGTTCAAATAAGTCAAAAAGCCTGAGTATAATTAGGAAGTTTCAAATCAGCTTAATTTATTAATTATATGCCACTGCTACTCAATGCTAAAGGCCTTGCAGAGTGTTCAAAGAATGGTAAGATGAAAACAGCAATCTCTAGGACTTTACACCTATTGATAGGTAGAAGTCCAGTATACCCATAAGTGCACTTATCCTATGGAAGATTAAAAAAAAAGATTATGCCCAATTAGGATTATCAGGAAAAGTGTGGAATCCATAGCATTTGAAAGGGACGTCGATGACTACTTAATTCAAATTAAGTAACTGAATTAATTTATTAATTGATGCTACACTAAATGGGAGAGAGAGAGGGATCTCTGTGGCTTGGAGGTCAACATTAGCAAATGAAAGAAAGCTTAATATCTGTTCAGCAGGAAGTTTGATTTGGTTGAAATAGAAAATGGATGTGGAAACTGGCAAATTCAGTTCAATCAAGGGCTCAAAAGGCCTCAAATAGGAAGTGAGGGGTTCCTTACTTAATTTTATGAATCTTGGTGGTAGTGGGGATTGATTATATTGACATATGGGAATGCAGTGTCTGGAGCTCTGCTTCAAGGAGCGAATCTGGTGCAGGTGTTTGGGAAGGTAAGAAGAAATGAGAATGGATGAGTTAGGAGACTTTGATATTTCAGTTGAGGGAAGGAAAAGTCTGCCTCTAGAGTGGTGGCCACAAAAATAAGAACTACATTTCTGGTATGAGAAGCACTTTAACATATCAGACTGAATAGCTGACGGAATGAATGAATGAATGAATGGAGAATATGGAGGAATAACAATCCCAACAGAAGCAGAAGGGGGATGCTATTGATGTAAGTAATTATATCAGCAAGGAGAGAAGGCTGAGATCATTGGACAAGCTGAATTTGAAATATTTATGGGATATAAGGAAGAGGTGTAGATCTGGAGTTTGTAGAGCTCCGAGATAGAAGAGTCAGTTTGGTAGTCATCAGGAAAGGATGAAGCCATGAAGACAAAGGAGTTGTCAAGAGAGAATGGGTAATATGAAAAGGAAATGGATCCAGAGCGCTACTTCCTTAGGAGTCAGGAGGAGGAATATCAGCTGCCAGCAAGGAAGCAAGCAGAAAAGAGTATGCTCTCTTCCAAAGCAAAAAAGTGAAACTTGTTTCAAAAAGATCTTCGGGCAATACTCTGTTTCTTCCTGGGAATCGATAAAGAAGAACGCAAAGAACTAAACCTATATAAACAGTGCTAAACATTATACAGTTCTGAACTCATTTGGGATTGCATTATGGATGCATAACTTCAGAAGGTAAAGAAACACCTAAAACCTTATCACAATGCCCTGTTGCAGTTTGGAACTGGTATGAGGAAGGGAAAAAAAAAAAAGTGCCTGTTTTCGAGATGTTCTTCAGACCAAAAACATGCTCAGAATTGTGGAATTTAAATGTGAGAACTGGAAGGGACCTTAGTGATAACCTAACAGGCCTATTTTACACAATAAAAATCTTAAATTCCAAGAGCTACAACTAGTTTATGGCATAGCTACTTCTAGAACCCAGATATCCTGGGGCACCTGGCTGGCTCAGTCGGTAGAGTGTGCAACTCTTAATCTTGGGGTTGAGTTTGAGCCCCACATTGGGTGTAGAGATTACTTAAAAATAAAATCTTATTTTTTTAAAGATTTTATTCATTTGAGAGAGGTGGAGACAGAGACAGAAAGAGCACAACTGGGGAGAGACAGAGGGAGAGGGAGAAGCAGGATCCCCCACTGAGCTGGGAGCCTGATCTGGGGCTCGATCCCAGGACCTGGAGATCATGACCTGAGCTGAAGGCAGATGCTTAACCATCTGAGCCACCCAGGCACCCCTAAAAATAAAATCTTAAAGAAAAACAAAATAGAACCCAGATCTCTACTCTCTACTTTACATATGGTTTCCTGTTCTCCTTCCTAGTCAGAATATTGACAAATTCCCTTACTGATGTAAGGATGTGTTTCAGCACATGGCTCCTCATTTTCCATCCTGAGCCTGTTTCATATTTCTGTTTCCCAAGTGTATAATCCCATAGCTATTCCATTGGGATTTCTTTATCCCTCATCATTTCTTCCATCTCTGTGAGGGCTAATCCTTTATTCTAGGTCATGTTTCTGGCACTGTTAGGCAAGAGTTTATAGCAACTGAAGACAGAGATATACATTACAGGTATAGTATCCTTCTTAAAAAAAAAAAAAAAGGATTTGGCATAATCAAGGCAAAGGAGGAAGACAAATCAAATCTTGGTGTCACCAAAGTTTCTGCTTTTGTGCTCCCAGGGTTGGGATCTTGTATACTCCTTGTGTTGGGAGAGACTGAGTCACAAACAAAGCAGCCCCATTTATCTTGGTGTGAAAACTTCAAAGGAAGTCTCTGAAATCTGGGAGAGGACAACAAAGGGAACAGCATTTGCCATGTGGGCAAAAGCCTGTAAAACAATGGGAGAATATGAAAGGCTTATATATCTTATATTCAATTAGTCCAACTGGAAAGGACTCAAGTACCAGTGGCTCAGTGAGGCACTGTGTTTTATTGTCAGATGTTTCTGGCTTAGATTTTGTCCAGTAATGAACTCAAAATGGCAGAATTCCATTGGGTAAACTCCAAATGAAAGCTAGGAAGAACACTGAAAAATGGCCAGATATTTTTTTATACCACTCCTAGGAAATCCTATATCCATTCTCATAGAAAGACCTCTTGATAAGTAGTGCAAGCCAATTTAACACTGTGCCCTCTTGTAATTTTGCAATGTTCTGTTTTGCTATTGCTTCCCCCTTTTAATTCCCCTAGCATTGCTAGGCAACTCCATGTCTTGCAGATAGCAGCGCTGATTACATTCTCTGTTTCCATGTAAAAGTCTCCCCTCTCCACTTAAAAAAAAAAAAAAAGGAAAAAGAACAAAAAAGACCAATAAAAGTCACAAATTTCAAAGGAACTGGGAAGAACAAAAATTCATAACTGACAAAACCAGAAGAGATTATATACCAATTTTTTGTTGAGAAAGAATTTAAATTTTAGCAGCTACCTTTTTGAAAAGAATTTAATCAGCCCAACCTTTTCTTCCAAGTCATTTTGATTGAATCAATAGGAAAAAAAAAATGTGTCTCTCCCTAAACAGTTTTCTTCTGTACATAATGAAAATCGCTGTCTACTGCACACTGCAATTATGTTTCCTAAGGTCTGTATTAATAGAGGAATAGTGGAAAATGGAGCAAGATGAGTGGAGATGGTGTACGCCAAACCAATACATAAGTGCAATTAAGGCTGGAAACAAAATGGCCTCCGGTATTGAAAAATAGATGCATTACCTCCCTTGGGTTCTTCAATGCCAAGCTCAAGCACAGGGCTTGACTTAATGGCTTTGGATTGGGTCTGCAAAATAACTCTTGCCAGTCCAGTAGGAGGGAAGGATGCCAAGAGGCCAAGGACAGCAGGACCACATTTGAGCAGAGGTAGAGAATTGTCTGTGTTCTTTTAGGAAGTTGGTTGTAACTGCTTATGTATCTTCGGCCAACATATTCTCTATTTCAGCACTCCCAGAGAATTTTTATATCCTTATTGCTTAACGTTTTTTTTTTTCCTTCAGAGTACTAATGGGAAATGCATAAGACCTGGGAGTGTTTGGAGGAGACACAGAATCTTTTGTATTTCCAAATTGGAAGCAATAAGTCCTTGCAGTTGTTAAAGGCTGCAAACTGACTTTGGTCTTTCTGGTAATTTGGCCCCGTCATCTAAGAGTTCAAATAAGAAGAATAAAGATTGTTTGTTTTCACGCAATTTAGCTTGGAAAACCCAGAGCTAGAGTTCTTTCCTGCAAAAGGCACAATTTATTTGACATGAGTTACTGTGTTTGCACAGACATGGCTATACCTCTTAGTAATGTACACTTTCAGTTCTGTGCACAAGCCAAGGGGTCCTCTTTCACTTGTTCTGCCTCATTTCATTTGGAAATATGGGAACTCTTCTTCCTGGTGTTTTTCCTCTGTAAACATCTGGAGTTGAGAGGTAATCCCAACCCGGCGAATCGCACCCCTGAGAAACAGGCGGAGGGTTCAGTACCAGAGAAATTAAGAGATTTAACGTAACAAACAGGCAGACGCACACACAAACACACCCCGAAAAAAAAAAAAAAAACTAACAACAAGAACCAGTAAAACCCATCCTTGGCAATCAAGGTAATGTAGCCTGTGGGAAGCTTGAGTTATCAATAAGCTAAACCACTTCTTTATTGTTTAATAAAAACAGGAGTTCCCTTAACAACGCTCCATGGCTCTTATCTTATTCTACCTTGGAGATATTGAACTCTAATGAGTGAAATAATGCGTATTCCGATGTGTTATGGGAAAAGTCTCAACTCCGGTAAACTAATATTTTTCTTCTTAAAGAATATCATTTCAGGGCTTTCATTGTGTGTGATTTCTTTTTTAAACAACTGGAGTCCCTCTCTGGGGATAAAAGGTTAATGGATTGTGTTGAGCAAAGGGAGAAGAGTAGAAATAAAAATGTATTAAATCTTTAAAGTTTGTATCCAAGAATTTTGCTGTGCTAGTGATGGGGATTTGGATATAGTTTCTTTCCAGAAAACCATTAATTTGAAGTTACCTTCGATGAGTCACAAATCACCAAGGTACATTTGGGAAGCATATATTTT
The DNA here is from genome assembly GCF_002201575.2 of Neomonachus schauinslandi. NCBI lineage: Eukaryota > Metazoa > Chordata > Mammalia > Carnivora > Phocidae > Neomonachus > Neomonachus schauinslandi. The sequence continues at coordinate 32,692,521 of NC_058404.1, forward strand.
AGTTCACGTAACACAGAAATAATCAATCTCTTAGGTGTTCCATTGACAGTTTGTGGGTTTAAAACTCACCTTTATAGAAATGTTCCTCCATCCCACCCCAGATTTCATCTTGTTCATCACTCTGCTTCTCAGAGAAGGCTGACCTATTCTTAAAAGGTTTTCAGGAAAATAGTATGAATTCTTTCCATAAACTTGTGACAGAATATGAAGACCTTGTTTCTTGTGTCCAGTTTAACCTTAGCTACAAAAAGTTGGAGACTGTTTACACTCACTCCATCCTTAGCAGAGACGGAAAGCAGCTCGCCATTTATGTAATTTTTAATAACAGTTCCTGATAGGGACCAGAAATTAGTTGAAAACACTAAATTTTTTACCAGTGCCTTTGGACTTTTCCCATTTTTTTCTATTCATACAACACTCAGAAGTATGTTTTAAGTAGGAATGATAAGAATCTAAAAGAAAACCTGAAGACAGTAGTGGTTAAGAGCATGGGTAATCAGTGTTAGAGGGCACCATGTTTGTTTGAAATCTGGCTCTCTCTTTGCAGACTCTTTTTGTACATATGTTACCCAACTGCCTTCTACCTCAGTTTCCCCAAGTGTAAAAGAGCCATAATTTTATCTACCCCAAGGAATTGCTATGAGGATTACAGAGTCTGAGGGCTTGACGTCTAGCAAGTTGGTCAATCAAGGTTAGCCTTCAAAAGGATAAGTCTAAAATGGCTTATTATTCCTTTTTTTTTTTTTAAGTGGAGCAAGTGACTGTTAATTACACCTCCAAAAACAAATAGAAAATTGTGAACTTTTATAATTCCAAAAAGACAAAAGAGCTGATAATATTAAGAGGCAAATGTCGGTCTTTCAGAGAGGAACTTGTTCCTGGCTTGCGATTCATTGCTTCGGTTTGCATTCAGGCTTTATGTTATTCTCCAAGCCAATGCTAGCACTGTGGGAGGTAGAAGTTGTATGATACAGACCCTGACCTCAAGGCATGATCTACTCACAGCAGGTAATTTGAGTGACTGCTGGAAAGGAAAGTCACTGATGGGACGGCAAGGTTGGAAATCATGACTGTTGCCCACAAAGCTGTGAGTGTGATGTCTGAGTGAGTCATTCAGGGTAATAACCCTACTGTGTCTACTCCGGGCTCTTGAGTTTCCCTCTCTTTGCTATCAGACAACACTATCAAGTTAATTTGCTTTCCTCTGCCAGACACCTCTGTGCTGATTAATTCTAATCTCTGGTGTGGAAGAAACTGGAGAGCTTGAGTGTATTCTGAGTTTCTGTACTTAACACTGAACTTGTGGTGCTTCTGAGGAATACGTGGAGTAGTTATTATCTTGGGGAAACTAAAGAGTATTCATTAGGCATCACGCACATTCAAAGGATTACTATTTTTTTTTATTAAAATACATTTTAATCTTGTTGCTAGGATGAAGTGGCAAAAGACATTTAGCCCTAATTAAGCATCTGCCAGTAAAATGAAATATGGTCCTACCTTTTATTTTTATTTTTTTTAAAGATTTTATTTATTTATTTGACAGAGAGAGAGATAGCGAGAGAGGGAACACAAGCAGGGGGAGTGGGAGAGGGAGAAGCAGGCTTCCCTCTGAGCAGGGAGCCTGATGCAGGGCTCAATTCCAGGACCCTGGGATCGTGACCCAAGCCAAAGGCAGTCGCTTAATGACTGAGCCACCCAGGTGCCCCTGGTCCTACCTTTTAATTATCTACATTTAACTTCCTATTTTCAATAGTGTGTTGGCCTGAAGATATCTTATCTAAATCCCCAAAGAAATGGAGGCACACTTCCGTGGAAATGCTTCCCTAGTATTTCAGACTTTTGAGACTTCAAATACGTGTCCCGATTTAGGTGTCCTTACGAGAGCCTTGCTTTAGATGTCATCCTAACTAGGTAAGGGGAGAGACTTCAAGTCGCCGGTGGAATGAAGCTCCTGTTGCTTCGAAGAGGTAGGAAGCCACTCCCATGTGGTCCTGAGCCATCTGCACTCCCGTCATGGTGGTTTTCATGCCGCATTGTTGGGGCAGGTTGAGAGGTCTCCTGCAATAGCCTGTAAGCTCCTTCAGGGCAAGAATCTTGAGCATCTAATCTTAAAAAAAAAGGGGGGGCGAGAGCGGGGTGCACATGCATTGCCTCAGTCAGTTAAGCATCTGCCTTCAGCTCTGGTCATGATCGCGAGTTCCTCATCGGGCTCCCTGCTCGGCGGGGAGTCTGCTTCTCCCTCTCCTCCCCACTTGTGCTCTCTCACGCGATCTCTGTCACTATCTCTCAAATAAATAAATGAAATCTTTAAAAAAAAGAACCTTGAGGGCGCCTGGGTGGCTCAGATGGTTAAGCGTCTGCCTTCGGCTCAGGTCATGATCCCAGGGTCCTGGGATCGAGTCCCGCATCGGGCTCTCTGCTCCTTGGGAGCCTGCTTCTCCCTCTGCCTCCCTCTCTCTCTCTGTCTCTCATGAATAAATAAATAAAATCTTTAAAAAAAAAAAAAAAATAAAATAAAAAAAATAAAAAAAAGAACCTTGAGCATCTACTTTGTCATGGTCTCCTCAGCCCCTAGCAGAGTGGCAGGCACGTTTGATGCGCTGGGTTATTGTTTTCAAATAATGTATGTTGCAAACTGTGTAACATCTTTGATGTATTTCCTATGATGTGGGACCTGCGGCAGGATAAGAATAGAAACAACAATAATGTGGTGTTAGGATGAAATAAGGTCATGCATGTGATGGCACTAATAAAGTAAAGGGCTATAGAATGGTAGAATAATCAGTAATGATAATAGCAATGTTATTCAAAATATGGGGAAGCTTCTCATTGTGGAAGCCTGTTTTCGAGGCTCCAGCCCTGGATGAGGAAGAGGCACATGAAAAGCATTCCCTTCTAGAAATGGTGGATCCCTTCCTCCAGCAGAATGGTTGTTTTCTGTCTTCTCAGGAGACTGTGGAGTAAGGACGGACTGTCTCAGAGCCAAATACAGGCATCAGAGGGGACTGAGACACCTTGGCAAATGATGGTTCATCAGAGCAGGTTCCTGAATAGGAGATGGTTGCTTTTCAGGAGGAGTTTGATTTTTTCTTTTCCTCTCCTAAAGAAATGAGGAAGGCCCTATGCTACTCATGAAGCTATACTGGAAAGAGTTTTTTGGAGCTTTGTCTATGGAAAGCAATTCTCTTGGTAAATCCCCAATTGCGAAACATTACAACGTGGAAAACGAAGCACGGGGTTGGTCAAACGCTGAGCTACCCTGGCCCAGGGAAAGGACCACAGAGCCTCGGATGAGAAAACAATTCACCAAGACTGGTTTGCTAGTTTCTGACTTTGTCCGGGTGGTTTTGGGATATGAACAGTATCTCTGAGGAGGAAGAGGGATCCTTAACCTCCCGTCTTGAATCTAGTCTTATCCAGTGTAGTTAAGCCAAGCATCCAGCTACAGAGGGACCTCCAAATGATTGAAGGACAGGAAGCTGTGAGGGGTGGCAAGCATCGGAGAGCTGGGTCGAATTCCTCCCTAAGTGCCCATCACTAGGTGTATGTGAGAGCAGGTTGGCAACCGTCACAACAGCAGGATGCTGCCACTGGGCTTTGTGGAAGTGTGATAATGAGCAGTAGATAAAAGGCGTGGGACAGCTGTTAGGCACCGGGCTGCAGTTGGCATGGTGCTGAATGTTCTTTCTTTTCTACGCAGCAAGTTAAGACTAAGGCTATAGAGCCCTTTTCTTAAAAGTTGGCCAGGAATAAATGATTTTCCTTCTTTTTCTTGCAACATCTCCCTTCCTGCTGTCTTCTGTATTTCTCTTCTTGCAACGCTAAAGCGCATACCTTCAATTAGTTTGAAAATTCTGTAACTTTTAGTCTCCCAACAGGATTAGACCTGCTAAGAGTAACTAGTGTTTTCTATCTGATAAATAAGGGGATTACAGCAATAACTGCTGTCAGCATTTTTCTCATTTAAACAAATAAAGCTGACAAATGATGAAGTTCTTTGCTGCTCTGTTATGTTTAGTACATGCAGAGCAATTATTCATCTGCTGCCAACATTAGTCTCCATACAGCGGAACCATCCAACAGCGTAGAAAGCTTATTAGCATATCAGTCCCATAGTCATATTTTTATATTCTGGAAGACTCTAGTCCATAACAAAGGCCGACGGTTATAATTTACACAATAATTTAAAGGGTTGGACTTTTCCGTGCTTATTAGAGTTACACAAGTTATCAGGTACAGTGGTACTCTTATTTATGTGACGTCATCTTCTGTTTGCCTGGGATTTTTGCTCCTTGCTAGCATTTCCTACGAACAAGTTAGCTGCCTTCTCTGGAGATGTCGGAGGGGATGGCCATCTCTGCAACACTGTTGGATGAACCACAGTGGAGGGGAGTGGGTGGAGGTTTCCTTAAATAGAGCTGTCTCCGTGGATGTTTGTCACGCGCACACTTGTGTGTGCGTGTGTGTGCGTGTGTATGTGTATCACTAGACAGCTGTAATGGAGATTTGAGAGGGAATACACTACTTAAAAATTTTTTATTCAATAGAATTATTTCTTGTTACGGTAGAGATAAGTATAATAGATAGAAAGTATTCATGGTTTTCCAGGAGTTCTCTTAGAGGGAATGATTTGACAAGACTGAAGGCTTCCTATGGGAAGAAGGCCTAATCCAGACAGATAGTGTATTTGGGGGTGTGGGGGTGGTGATGTCACTTGTGGCCTTTTAAAGAAGCCTGCCACCCTGATGCTCCCTGCAGGGAAAATATACTGTGTTTAGAAATAGGTGGTTTATATTCACTTGGCTTCTCCAGTCCCCTGGGAGAGCGTCTGTGAAGGACTTGTAACTGAGCCATCCTAACGTTGAAACTGTGACTTCAACATCGGGCTTTCACCTGCAGTTAGTCTAAAGGAGGGGGTAAAGTCAGGTAGGACCTTCACGGTGACGGTCCGTGGTCTACAGTTTATGCTTCCCAAAACAAATATGCAGCTGTCTGTCTCTGTGTCCGTGTGTCCGTGTTTAGTTTCTGTATTTGATGCTCTGACATCTTGGGGTCTTGCTGCCCCTGGAGGGACTGTCCTGCCAGAGGGCTGGCTGATTCCCAGAGAAAGCCAACAATAGGCTTGTGAGAGTGCCTTTCATGTGCAAACCAGCCAATCCAGAGCCCATCCCCCTAGCCTCTTCTTTTATTAAGCTCTTGGACTGCGGGGCAATAGGCCCCTATGCTTGCATCAGAACCAGGAACCTGACAACTAGGGACAGCCATTATGTCCCAGAGCCCACTGAAATTATTCAAACTAGTCAATTCTAAGCCTGTTTACCCGGCCACTTTCCGTGGAAACCACAGTAAAGGCTCTTGCCCCCAATTTCCCCATACACCTCTGCCTCCTAGCATCCCCCAGGTGGTCCTGCGTGGTGTGTTGTGCCTGTTTTTTCTAGTGCTTTCTGAGTGTAAAGGTCTCCTTTCAGGTGTTTCTGTTTCGTGTGCATCTTACCATACCTCAGTAAAACAAAATCTGGGTGTACTCTTAAAACACCATGGTGCTCATCTAAAACTAATGAGGTAATGTATGGGGATTAACATAAGAATTAAAAAAAAAACAAAACACCATGGTGCCTAGATGAAATCATAGCAAGTTTTGACGTTTGGATGTGGAAACTCCCTATGTCATAAGCTTGATCATCCTGAACCATTTTGTGGTGGTGTTTGTCTCCATTTCCAATCTAGAGGAAGCTGATAACTTAGATGTCCTCATAAGATGGATAAAGAATAAATACATAGAATAGAACTGAATAGGCCCACCTTAGCTTGAACACATTTCTAGATTTTTTTTTAAATTTTATTTTATTATGTTATGTTAATCACCATACAGTACATCATTAGTTTTAGATGAAGTGTTCCACGATTCATTGTTTGCACTTAACACCCAGTGCTCCATGCAGAACGTGCCCTCCTCAGTACCCACCACCAGGCTAACCCATCCCCCCACCCCCTCCCCTCTAGAACCCTGTTTGTTTTTCAGAGTCCATAGTCTCTCATGGTTCGTCTCCCCCTCTGATTTCCCCCCCTTCATTTTCCCTTCCTACCACATTTCTAGATTTTTAAAAATTTATTTGAAGGGGGGTACACCTGGGTGGCTCCGTCGTTAAGCATCTGCCTTCGGCTCAGGTCATGATCCCAGGGTCCTGGGACCGAGCCCCGCATCGGGCTCCCTGCTCAGCAGGGAGCCTGCTTCTCCCTCTCCCACTCCCCCTGCTTGTGTTCCCTCTCTGGTGGTCTCTCTCTTTCTGTCAAATAAATAAATAAAATCTTTAAAAGAAAAAAAGAGAGAGAGAGTACAAACAAGTGGGAGAGGAACAGAGGGACAAGCAGACCTCTTAAGCTTATAATTGAATGCTTCTCTGAGAGACCCCTGATTCCTAAATGGTGGGCATATTCTGTCTCAGTAGGTCCCTTGGTCCTGTGACAGGATCTCTGACACCTGGATGTATTGATTTGGTGTTCTCTCTCTTCCCTTCCACTAGTCAAAGTAAATCATACACCATTTGCCTCAAATCAAAGAGAAAAATAGAACATAAGCCCACTGCTCTACAGCCCAGTTCCTTACTTTTGTTTATTTCAACTTATTTTCAAATCCCCAGCATGTGTGGCCGAGCTCTGGTCTGCTTTCTGTCCTAAGCATTCCTGTTTTGTCCGGTGGCTTAATTTTGATTCTCCTTGTCTCTTTCACCTGCCAACCCCACCTCCTCCTAACCCTTATCCTCCCACTCAGACTTTGTATTTCTTTAAGTGCAAAGACGAAAACACCACCGTCCATCAAAACCCCTCTAAGGCTTCTTTCCTCTTCAGTGTGGCGCACAGCTTTGGGGACACCCACATCTCTGCCAGGGAAAAAAGTATACTTCTGCCCTGGCCCAAACAGGGAAACGTGGATTATCAACTGTCATCAAGATGATTTTCTATATGTGGTCCCTCTTCAAAATTGAGAGAATGTAACTCCAGTTGCACACTGGTGATTTATGTGGTCATAAAACTCTCTTTCATCACACACTGTAAGTAACATGCTATGGACTGGGGAGAAGGAAATGTCTTCCCAACCTTGACTAATCCAACACCTCTGTTCTTGTTCTTTAAATGCTCTCACCACCCAAGATAGAATCCCATTCCACCTCCTCCCTCAGGAGCCCCTGGCTCATTTAGTTATACTGATGATTCTGTCCTGTGAATTTCTTTTGAATTTAAAGGAAAAAGCATAATCATGCACTTAATATTTCTTTAAATGGTCCCTGCGTTAGTCTTATTTGCATAATGAAGTGTAAGTACCTAAAATACAGGGACAGAATTTTAGTTTTTGAGACGGACCTGCGCATGGTGCTGGTTTTGCTGGAAGACAGATCTAGGTTCAAACCGCAGATCTTCCATTATCAGACCGTGTAACTGTGGACAAATGAATTCGTCTCTCTAAGACGGTTTTTCTGTGTGCATAGTGGGGATGCGATAGTTTTTCCTGCATCAGCGTGTTGTGAAAACGTAGTGAGTGAGTAGATTAAAGGCTTATCGTGATGCTAAGTACGTAAGTGGAATTCAGTAGGCATGACCCCTTTTTCTCCCACACCACCTGTCCCAGAGCAAGGCACAGCCTCAGCATGTAGGGTGGACGGAGCGAGCACTCGGACTGTCAGGGCTGCTATATGGCTCATGATGATTGAACTGACATGGCTAGCGAGGGGTGTCCTCTTTCATCCTTGGCACTCTGTGCAAGGTGATCATTCTTCCCAAAGAAAGGAAGGCTGATAGTCCTTGGTCAGGGGTTTGGAAGAAACTCACACTCCCTTGTAAGAAAAACCCAGCACATTTTCTGTTAGGAGGATGCAAAGTAATGAATAATAATAATAAACATTAAGAGGTGGCTGTCTTAGTTTTATCTTATTTTGCAGATGCCTCAGCTCCTCTTTCAATAAGAGCCTCTCCTTCCTTTCCTTCCAGATGGCTACGGCTAGAGGAGCTTTCCTGGGCTCTCTTGTCAGGGCTTTGAGACTAACGTAGTTCAATTTGTCTGCATTGCATTTGTTGTCTGAAGCTTTTGAAGCCAAGGCTTGGCCTTTCCTCGATTTTCCTGCCTGTTCACACATGATCATGGTTCCCTCTTTCTCCTAAGCCACACTGCTAGACCCTTGCCCACGGCCATATCCAGGGGGAGGGCCATGTAGAACCACCTGGAACTACGTCTCTGGGGTCCGTGTGTTGAGGCCTCTTTACCTTCTAGAATCCCAGAAGTTAATTGTGATACTACATTCGTCATAGTAGGTTTTACCCCAAGGAAGACCAAGAAAGAGCACCAATCAAGGTCCTGTGAAAATTATACTGTATTGGAGCCACGTTGGTGGGTAATACTTAACACTCATGCTTTCCAGCCTACTCAGCTGTTGGAATTTAATTGGCAGCAATATATTATTGCCAGAGTAATTAAAACCTCGCCTTGATTAAAAACAGAATTGTTTAATTAACAAGAAAAGGTTTGGCTCGCCTTAACTTCCTGTTTGAAAAATACAAGTGGCCTCAGTGGATCTGCTCTGTCTCCCCATCAGGCTTGAAGGTCCGGGAGGTGTTTATCAACGTCACCAGACAGCAGGTAGAGGACTTCCACGGGCCCGAGGACTTCTGGTGCCAGTGTGTGGCCTGGAGCCACCTGGGGACCTCCAAAAGCAGGAAGGCCTCCGTGCGCATAGCTTGTGAGTACATGAGGGGGGATGGTCTCGTCTGGTAGGAATGCAGGCCAGAGTTCAGTAGAGCCCAAGAGGGGCTTGGGATGCGCCGGGGGCTTCTGTAGACTCGAGACCAATGGACATCAAGAAACTATCACAACCATCTCTGTCTCTGCTAAATTTACTGTTTTAAAGTTGTATTTTAAGTGTTTGATACTTTCCTCTGGCATGCAATCAGCCAATCAGTTAGGCTAAGCGATTCTGCCTAGACCGTCAGAGTGCAGGTGTCTTGACAATGCCAGGGAAATCGGTTCCTGAGAGAAAGAAACCCAGGTGAATGGTTTCTGCTGTTCGTTGTCAGTGACGCAGTTCAAGGGGCATTGATGGAAAAAGGTGAGCAGTGACTGTTTACTGCTCTTTCCAGCAAATCTGCAAAAATAAGACATTAAAGATTAAGGGATTTTTTTTTAAGATTCTATTTATTTGAGAGAGAGAATGAGAGAGAGAGAGAGCACATGAGAGGGGGGAGGGTCAGAGGGAGAAGCAGACTCCCCGCTGAGCAGGGAGCCCGATGCGGGACTTGATCCTGGGACTCCAGGATCATGACCTGTGCTGAAGGCAGTCGCTTAACCAACTGAACCACCCAGGCGCCCAAGATTAAGGGATTTTTGTAGCCTACTATTGAACCTCTTGCTTCTGAATCTTAAAACATGGAAATGGGTTTTAAAACTGCATGTGTTTGACCCACGGAGAACTCCAAAAAAGACACTTGGTGGGGGTGCGGGGGGCGGGGGAAGAAGAAGAAAATTGCTTTTCAGGAGAGTCCCAAGATTTCTTCATCATATTTCAGCATCAGTGTTTTTATCATCTCAAACATATTTAGAAGTACAGAAACTTCCTTTCTCCTCCCTTAAAATGTCTTCATTCCCCTACTCCCATTCTCCCACCCTGATGGGTCCCCATAAAACCTCCTTTGTGAGCCCAGGAGTGTAAAAGCTCCTCCGGAAAGAAATTGAGAGAAGGAGGGCAGACTTGGTTATTGAAGTTTTATTCAAATGCTGCCTTTTGAGAGTGCCATAAAGAATACGGGACAAGGGGGATTTATTTGAGGACTCAAGGAATTCATAGCAGATGTCGATGGTTTAGGGGTTGAGAATAGGAATGAATTGCTATTTGCAGAGACATTTATGTTTCTTGGGATATGAAATCTTCTTCTCAAAATATGCATTTCACCTTCACTATACTGGCAATTTGGGAGGCCCTTTCCTGGATGTTGACTGAGCCCTAGTAGGCCAAGGAGAAGAGGTCATTGCGTCAACTGTGCTCTTGATGGAAGAGCCATGGGAAACCATTTTCCTATAGTTATTTAGTTAATTTTAGCCAACAAATATTTTATGACTCGAAAGTAGCGGTCAGCTGAAAGGGAATAATATGTTCAGTTTTTACTCTTCCTTCCTTAACACCACCGGCTCTGTGATCCCCACGTGGCTTGGCTAGGCTAGTCTTGGTATTTGGTCCTGGTCAGGGGGAAGTGGATTATCTTCCAAGTTCTCTCTCTCTCTCTCTCTCTCTGAAAAAAAGAGAGGCCAGACAGCACAGGGGATTGCAACATGACCTCCCTCCATGTGTGGCTTCTCCACATCACTTTTCCCGGTCCCCGCCTTCCTCCACATCTCTGAGGCCCACGTGACCTATTCTAGGATTTACTAGAAATAGCATCTCACTGATCTGTCACCTCCAGGCTCTCTCACCTCCACACCTGCTCGCTTCATTTCTGATTGTCACCTGCTTGCTAGAAAGCTCCAGGGGTTTTCCCCTCACTTACAAAGTTTGGCAAAGAATAGCTCCAGTTCTCCTTTGTTCATGTCCCATAACCTTTGATTATGTACACCATATCCTTCCAGGCACTTGGCTATTCTGAATATCAGCCTCACTCCTCTGAAGTGGGCCTTTGCGCCTATAATTTTCAGGGTCACCATGTGTACTGTGGTGGTTAAGAAGCCAAGGACTGCATTCCTCTCGGTTTCTGGTTCCACTAGTTGGTTTTGTGATGGTGGACAAGTTATTCATCTCTCGTGTCTTAATGTCTCTAAGGATAAAAGGGTGCCTACTTCAAGAGTTACAGGTATTGATAACTAGAAAGTATTTAAATCTCTACCTGGCACAGAGAGATTTATCAGCCTTATCAGTTATTAGCTGTTGTTTTATGACATAATTGAGCCTCCAAAGAACTGGCATCTCCTCAGTAGGTGTCTTACTACTGACTAAAACTGATTGTACTGAATTAAAATTGTAGTGCCTTAGCAAATTTTCTGCAGATTATGGCTATATGGACTCTAAAAATCCATTCTAGAGCAGCCTTATGATCCAACTCTGCCAAGCATGATAGGATCAAAGAACGTTACAAATGGAAAACCCTGTTCTATCATTTCCTGCCTTTTTAGAGTTGTCTGATACTTTTGTGGTAATAGTCTCATCATTCTCTTCAGGTATTAAAAAAATCATTTTGTCATTCTTGTATAGGATATGCACATGTGAATATGATAAGCATGTGATTTTTAAATTAAAAAATTATCATTAAAACCTGTATTATGCAATTAATGCAATTTCCTGTATTTAACACATTTTTAAAATTTTTTCCTATGTATCAAGTGACACATCCTTTATTTAAAATTATTTATGCAAGTCAAAACATGATTTGTCATTAAATATTGCATTTGACTTGGGGACCAGTATACATTAAAATGTAAATTGAAATTTAACTATGTTTAATGGCATCAAAAGTGGAGGGGAAAAACTGCCTTTAGGACCTTGCTTGAAATTCTTTTCATTTGCTTGTAGGGGGGAGAAAAGGTGCGGTCTCTCTCTCTCTCTCTCTCTCTCTTTTTAATAACTTTCATGTTTTGTTGAAATAAGATTTCTGGCTGCTATTTGCAAGTACTTCCCAGGAAATAACACATTGCACATGAGGATAGTCTTTATTCCCAATAAATGAAAAGCCAAATTGGATATAATTGTCACTGTGTTTCTTCTTTTTAAGATTGGTTTTTGAAGTACTAAAGACATCTTAATGTGCTAAATAAGGATTTTGATAGATGAATGTAGCTTATGAATCAGATGACAATTGTCTTGAGGGGACTTTGCAAAATTAGTATCATTTTTATATTATTCATTAAATTATTGTAGTTCAACATCAGAGCTCCTTATGCTTCCTACGTTTAACCGACGATGCATTCAGAATTTAACAATTTCAAAACTGCAACAAGCAAAACCTTCATGGCAATTGGGGCATTCAGCCAAGGGGTGTATTAACTGGAGTGCCTTGACGTGATCATATTAGGTAATCTCTGCAAGAATATCAGGAAGCTCACTGGCATGATATCACTTAGACATCATTTGATTTTAAAGGGAAACAGGATAAATACAATTATTTGATTTATTTAACTCGTATTTTTATTGACATGGACCCACGTGGGTTATCAGTTAAATGTGCAGATTCCTAGCTTCTACCCCAGGCCTGTTGGATCAGATTCTTGAGGAGGGACCGAGGAAGCTGTGTTTGTATGAAGTTATCCAGACAATTCTGTGATTAGGTAACCTTGGGACATCCTGCCCAGAGACAGTGCTTCTCAAACTTTAACATGCATGAAAATGGGGATCTTATTAAAATACAGATGATTCAATTAAAATGACTCAGTAAGTGCGGTCTGAGGTCTGAGATTCTATTATTTGTAAGAGTTCTTAGATGATGCTGCCAGTCAGTCCGTGGGCCATACTTTGAGTAGCAAGACCCTAAAAAAAAAAAAAAACCTTTATGAAGCACTATTTGGGAAATGTTGATTTAACCCATTTGTCCAACTGCATCCTTTCATGCCTTTATAAGTGATGTTCAGAAAAGTTAGGTTGGCTTGACTGAAGGTCCACCCAGCAGATGGCAGGTGTCGTGGAGCCAGATATCACACCATTTCACCCCTCCTCCCTGCTCTTGCTACTATGCCATGTTGATTCCTTTCAGATGGAATTGGAGAACCATCATAGAAAGAAAAGTTCACGTGCATTTAAGTGTTTCCTTAAGGAGAGCGGTGATTGCTTTTCCATTCTGTTTCTGAGTAAATTCTTCCTCATGGTAAAGTTATTGCATTTATTGAATATATGTCAGTGCATATAAGTTGTGTGTATTATATATACACACACGCATGTATGTGTGTACACACACACACACACACACACACACATATGAAGCCACAACACGTTGCTGCCTTCGCCTCGAGAAAACATTATGGGCTTTGTTTTAGTAGCCAAAGTGCCTGTCATCTTAAACTATTGTATTTTCCTTAATAATTCCACACTGTGTCAGGGAGATGTTGGCCTCCTTCCAAACGCCTGGGGCTGCAAATAGCTGAGGCCCCGTTTCAAAAGTGATCTTCTAAAGGTAAAAATAAATAAATAAAGCCACCCCCCCACACCACCCCCACCAGGTTGGCAGAAGCCCGTCTCCAGGGAGGGACTCCCATGGGCCTTCTCTCGTTTGTCTGATTCAATCCAGCTGGAGGTAGCCGGGCCGCTGCGGTATCTGTTACTTCTGCTGCTGGACCGTTGTCAAAACTAGGAATATTCAATTATCCCTAGTTGTTTACTTTCATGTGTGAACATTTGGCTGCTTAGCTATTGCTTTTCTTGCCCGCTTTTCTCCCTCTTCTTCATCGGCTTACCAGATGTTCTGCCAGTATCATTAACCCTTGGTTGGTCAATTGATGCTTGAGACGTGGGCCTTTTCTCGACTACAAGAGCTGGGGCTGGAAAGAGGGGAAGCCGGTGTCTGTTGAGTCACATAGCAAGCTGCCCCCCTGGAATGAAACACAGCAGGAAACCACTGTTTTGTTGATTTTTTTTTTAAAAAAAGATCTATAAAATATACATCCTGAATATAATTTAAATAGGCTGCTTCTAAAATATCTGTGCCGTTGTGCCAAGAATGAGTGGAAAGTTTAAAGGAAAACCTCATTTAAAAGCTAGGGAACTCTCTACCTAATTTTATAGGCACACAGTAAAAACAGTATTATTTTTATTTGTTTCTTTTTTGGGGGTGGTAGTTTCTTTTTGGAAACTACAGAATAGAGACAGCCAGTTAAACCTCCATTATGGATCTCAGCTCCATGGCGCTGATAATTTCACCTGCTCAAAACTGTCAATGACCCCCTTCCTGACAGCACATTAGATATAGGAATAAATATAGGCACATTTGCCTGATAGTCACAGGCAGCCTTAACCTACATTTCTAGCCTTATCTCCCACCACAAGTCATGCAAGTGTGCTGAGCTTCCACTAAGTTAGCACAGCTCAGATTCTGGGACATGAGACCCACTTTTCCCCTCTGTGATGTGCTCATATTCTTTCTCCTCCCTGGAGCGTATTTTCAGCCCCACTTTGCACTCCTACCTCTTTCCACCTAATTCCCACATCCAAGGCCCATCTTGTATGCTGTCTCCTTTATGAAACCTAGTTAACAAATCCTTTAATGCTAATTGACCTCAGCACCTGACAAGCCAGCTGAACCATTGACAAAGACACCCACCCCCCACCCCACCCCCTCCCCGGGCCCCATAGCATCTCCAGCTTCAAAACTGATAAGATCTAAATATCCACTTCTGAGTTCTCATAGCAATTTATTTAGTACTTGTCCCATGGTACTTATTATAATTGGCTCAGAATCATAGTTATTTTGAAGTTATTTGGGGATTTATTTCCCTTCTTAGAATGGAACCTGCTTTAAGATTCAACTGTATCACCCTCACTGGCTTGACTTGTGAGCCTACTACGGAGACTGATAGATAACATTCCTGGTATTAGGAATGTTTGTTTTGGTTTGAAAAGGCGACCTCATCAATGCCAGATCTGACTCTATGAAAAGGACATTTGTTAGTAGTTTGTCACGATTGTGCCCTTGTACTAACGGGGCCTCTGGCTTCTTAGCGAACCCATAGCTCAGCAGGACATTATTATAAGGATCATATCTGTCCTCCCTGCCTTGTGCATACTCCTAATGATCTTTACTGCCATAAAGAAAGGGTCAAAAGGGATTTGGGAGTAGGTGAATCATTACAACCATACAACTCCATGATATGCGGTGTGTGGCTCTGAAGGAGGCCAAGGCCACCAGCTCTGCACGCAGTGTCCATTCCTCTCTTTTCAGCACATGGAATTTACTCACAGGTTATGGGAAAAAATTGTTAAGACCGCTCAGTACTTGGTAGAAATTGCACAAAAGCTGGAAACCCTCCTTCCCCTCTTCATGGAAGAATGTGGCCAAAGTAAAGAGAAAATATTATTTCACTCTGCCAAAGGCTGATCCTTTCCTTTAGACTGAAATTAATTTACAGTTCACCCTTCAACACCATGGAAATTAGGGTCGCTGACCCCCCTCCGTGCAGTAAGAAAATCCACCTGAGAACTTTTGACTCCCAGTAACTTAGCTGCTAATAGCCTGTTGATTGGAAGCCTTACGGATAACAAAATCGACTGACAAGTATTTTGTATGTTACGTGTATTATACACTATATTCTTACAATTGAAGCAAGCTAGAGAAAGGGAAATGTTATTAAGAAAATCATAAGGAAGAGAAATTACATTTATAGCACTGTACTGTATGCATAGAAAAAATCCACACATAAGTGGACCTGCGCAGTTCAAACCTATGTTGTCCACGGGTCAACTGTATATGAATAGTATTGAAGATATGAGAGTCAGGGCCTCCAGACAAAGCTGGACACTGTATGGGAGCATCTAGCCAGGGAAGGGAATAGCGGGTGAAATGCAGCCTGCACCCCACCAGCCAGGATGTGTACCTGGACCATGGTTGCAATCACCTGAAGGCAGGGGCTGGTTTTTCTCAGCACAGAGGTGATTTTTCTCAAGCCGTGCGTTCACGTGTGTCTGATTTACACAAAGGTACCACATAGGCTTATGGCAGTAGGACTAGGTACATAATCTGCGGGACTGAATGCAAAATGACAGTGTGGGGCCCCTTGTTCAAAAATTAAGGATTTGAAGCCATCCACATGGGAGCCTTCAGTCAAGCAGGGGGCCTCGGACCACCTGCTGGCCCCATGCCCATGAAGCCGGCTGTGAGTAGCAGTAATGTGATGGTTCAGGAAATCACTTCATATATGTAATGTTTATATAAAAAGGGAATAATTGGCCTAGAAAGATCAGAGACTCATTCATTCTGATTCCATGCAGAATTGGGAACAGGATTATTCTGCTTTACTCCAAAGCCAGAGGTGGCATCATAGGATCTAGGTTTTCAAATGCATATTTGGGGTCAAGTTGGCAACTAGAAATGTTCGTTGACAAAGCGTTCCTCTTTTGGCCATGTTCTCCTGTAAACTGTGCATAGGCCGCCAGGGGGCACATGTCTGGTGGGGATTCTCTAGAAGGAATTACTGCACTAGGTGAGTAGGTAAAATATACACTAATAGAGGTTTTTAATTTTTTTTTCTCTATTTTGACATAATTTCAGACTTCAGAAAAGTTACAGTGTAGTACAAAGAATCCCCTTAAGTCTTTTACTGAGACTCTTGAAATGTTAACATCTTACCACATTTGCATTGGCATTAGCTCTCTGTGTTTATATATGTTTTTGTATATAGACTATTATGGTTTATTTTCTGACATGTTTCAGATTAAACTGCAGACATGATGCTCCCTTTCCCTTAAATACTTCATTGTGTGTGTTTTTAAAGAACAAAGATATTTTCTGACATAACTAGTAGTATAATTATGAAGAATAGTTATAGATAGTACAATTATGAAGAAATTAACATGGATACAATACTGGCATCTAATCCTGAGACCTTATTCATAGTTCATCAATTGCTCAGTAACATCCTTTTCTAACAATAACAAAAATCATCATGGGTTATATTCAGTTGAAAGGTCACTTTAGCTTTCTTTAATCCAGGTAATTCCTCAGTCTTCCTTTGTCATGCATGACACTGAGTGAAGTGTAAATCTCAGTTATTTTGTATAATGTCCCTAATTTTGAACATGTAAAGAGGAGACATCAGCCAACTAGAAAAGACTCCCACTGGCCAAATATGGGACAATTTGAATATCAAAATAATTGGTAATGATGGATGATAACTCAGTACATAACCCAAAAATCCATACTGGTATTTTGAAAAAATGACTGAATGAACATATAAATAAATGGGTGCAAAGGGAGAGCTCTTCCCTTAGAGTTAAGTGGATAAATGAAAATCATTATTTAGCACCATCATAATATTCACTGATTCAGACAAGTATCCCAGATGCTTAAACTAGAGGGTGAATGTTTCAGGAGTAACAGGATATTGATATAATCTCCAAGTATCTCTCCTCAAGATACTTAAGAATTACCAAGGGGAAATGCATAGCTTTTCAGTGAAAAATCCTGCCATCTACCATCTTTATCAAGTGATGGGTGTTGACGTCACCAACAATGGGACCCGTTGGCAGTGTATGTCTCCCGATGTGATGGACAGAGCAGACTGAATCACTTAGTGTTGTTTCTTCCGAAAATGTCTAATCTATATTTAACCATAGGAAAACATTGGACCAAACCTAAATTGAGGAACATTTTACATAAGAGGTCATTTTTAACTTCACATGTCTCTCAAAATGCCAGCCCTGCATGTAACACTGCAGGGATGTTCTGGGGAGACAAGAAACCTCAGAGTAGACATGCTGCCTCTCTCTGTAGCATCAGGCATACTCCCCTTTTAGGTCAGTCGAATATAAACATGGATTCAAGGAGTAGAAAACAAAATTTTCTTAAATTGTGTGAAGATGCAACTTGAAACTTTAAGACCATTTCATGCATGTGTCCTATCTTTTTAGGCCCCACCCATCAATGCAGTGCAGATTCATATCTGTTCTCCTCTGCCCGCCTGTAGGGACACTTCGGTAGAAAGTGTGAGAAATACTGAACAATAAGACATGTGATTCTGTGAAAAGAGTAGAATGGTTTGGATGGAATTGATTAAAATGGTGTTACTTTGGCTTTACTTGTGCACAGTTGAGCACACCCACCTGAAAGATGGGCATTATTAGTTAGCAGCACGTTACTTCACAACATGACCTACTGTGAACGTTGAAAAAAAAATTCCCCAAATACTATTCCTTCGTGCTACTTTTTGCCTCCATTATTTGAACAAGAAGAATTTGCAAAAATATGGCCACCACCTTTTCAGCACTACCAGGCTGCTCTTCTTGTGGTAAAAATAAACCTTAAACTTCCTAGAAAATGGCCATTTCTGTAAACACGTCCATGTAGTAGGGAAGAGGATACAGATTTTATTTCATCCCTCATTTTCTCTACTAAGGAAATCTTCTGATGGATAATGAAAACAGCTGTTAAGCAAAACAAAAGTAAAGCTTTATTAATCTTTGAGGACTCTGAGCTTTGGCATAGTATTAAATTAGTCTTGTATCCCTCCTCCAGAATAAGGACATTCTAGAAATTTGATAAGTAGCAAAGGAATGCTAACTTAGATGTAGAAGTGTTAGCCATCCTTAGCCGTCCATGAATAATTCTCTACCATGTTCTAGATAGCGCGACCATAAATCAAATTCCATCCCTTCCTGTGAAGAGTTTACAGTCTAGGGAAGAGCTGTGTTTGAAACAAGTATTTTCAATGAGGCATGATAGTGGTAAGCTCAGTGTGTTTTGGGAGGGGCAATTTGCTGCTTCTCAAGATCTTAGATACACTTCCTGAGTTAATATCTGAGCTACTTCCTGAGAAAGGAGGAGGGTTAATAATTTAAAGAACAGGGCAAAAGCACAGAAAGGTGGAACGGTATGTTCTACTTGGGAAAACTAAGAGATGCAGCTAGAAGTAGATAGGGTCACATTACGGAGGGTGTTTGAATTCTCTGTTGAGTTTAGACTCATCCAGGATGTGGCCTGGTACCATTGAAGTATCTTAAGCAGGGCAGTGATGTGGCCTTGTTTTCTAAATCCCCTACCCTCCATTTCCCCAGAGCCAGAGAGATTTAAGGGGAACAAGACCAGAACAGCAGTCCAGGAGTGAAATTCTGTAAATGGTTAAGGGGTGAATGGAGAAAGAGCCACGAAAAAGACCGGGGCTGGGGGGAGAAAGGTTGAAGAGGCATTGGGAGACCTAAGAGGGGGTGCAGACTTGTATGAAGGAATCAGTGGTCGTTAATGTCCATGTGATCCAAAGATGAAGGTAAGAAGTGAGAAGAGTCAGTGAGATGTGATCACCTCAAGCCTCAGTGGATCTGGGCAAAGCAGTGTACTGAGAGGAGTTGTTAGGAGATCATAGTGGATCTAGGAATCCATAGGAGATGAGAAAGCAGAGGTGGTATGAACAGCCTTTTCCAAAAATTTGACCACAGAGAGAAGCTAGAACAATGACTAGAGTTAACCATTTGAGGAATGGATGGTGATTTAATATAAGCATGAAGATTAGAAGGGTTCATATTCTCAAAGCTTATGGAGAAGGACCAGGAGCAGCAGAAAGCATGAAGGAGAGGTCAGAAGAGCTGGCTTTGCATTCTGGGTTCAGCCAACTAGCTTTGTGCTCCTGTGTAGAGTCCTCCAAACCCGCTGCATGTGAGAGTCACACGAGAGACGCTTCGAGATTAAGATGACTGGAGACCCATGACATCTGAATCCCTGGGGGTTGGGACCCAAGCTTGCTTTTTATGACTTTTGCTGTCTTGTCTTCTTCTCAGTACCCACAGTTCTGTTTGCTGTGCAGGTTTCTCTTTCTCTTTCTCCCCCCTCTATCTCAGCAGTACTAGTACTGAATTCTAGATGGTGGGTATGGAAAGCTTCAGATTACTTTTAGGTCATTTCTTTTGAACCTCATTGCCAGTTCACATCCTTCTAATCTTCTGTGGAGGGCTGTGAGGGCACCGGGAAAGTCAGGAGTGATTCTTCATGTCTTTGTTGTTCTTAAAACTCTCCTCAACCGTGGAGTCTGTTTTGCATCCGAGTGTTCATCAGGATGCTGAGCTGTAGGAGCGCTAGTGCAGTTGGGAGCGGGGGTGGGGCTTAAGGGACACTGGAGATGAGCAGTGTGACCTTTCTTTATACTTCTTCGGAGCTGGGCAGCCCAGTCTAGTCAATGATTCCTGGGACTGCAGTTGTTTTTTTTTTTTTTTTTTCCTCCATCAAAAGCACTTTGGTCCGGTGTGTCCATCTGCATTCATCTAAGACTCACTGTCCCCATTAGCATAGCAAGTAGGACAATTGTACTCTTAAACTCATAGGATGTGGAGCTTAGGGGTACATTTTCCCAAGAGCATTCAGTGGAACATGATGTAAAGATACAATATGAGAGTTATTAGCTTTATTTTAATTTGATTTAATGCCTTAGAAATAAGGGAGCCAAGGATTTCTATATTTTCACCTAATAACTTTTCCCTAGTGAAGCTTATGAAGATCTGCTATTTAGGTCAAACTTCAGCTGTCCTCTATGAGCCAAGTCAATATAATCGATACACAGAAAGTGCCTTTAATGGAGCTTGGAGTCAAAGCAAACCTCAGAAATCCTTCTACAGGCATGGTTCCTTTGTATGGAGTCCTGCTCATATTCCTTTGTTGAGGGAGGTGGTGTTGATAAGCATAGGTGGCCACGCTGTGTCCCTCCTCGGCCCACTCTCACGTCCATCAGACCAAGAATGTATGCCTAGGTTTGCTGCATAGGAGTAAATTCAGTATGAGAGACCCTCTCAAGAAGGATTCACATGATTATGTACTTCTAGATTCTTGCTCTTCTGAGGATGACTTGATCCTGAAAGGGAATCAATCATTCGTTGACCGAGGCAAGACAAAGGGACAGACACCGACAAAGAAGCAGGTTGTGGTGGCCCTGAAACAGGCGAAGACATGAGTGCAAGCAAGAGATACGCAGAGGCCATTAAGACGGTAGAACAAGAGGCACTTGATTAGGAGGAACACAAGTGACAGAGGCCACATCTGTGCTAGGAGGACTATGCAGGCACCCAGTAGACAGAATTACACTGGATCTCTTCATCCCCTTGCTTGGCTGTGTTATGGTCTCTTTAGGACCTGCTTGTGTGTGACACCTGCTCTCTCTTTCAAGTCCAGTTTGTGGTCTTTCTTGCTTTCTGATCAGTCCCAGACTCAAAATGAAGATTCTTGTCCTTCTGGTTTTCAATAAATGTTCAATTTTTGATGGACTTTGAGTGAGTTTTGCATCCTTGTCAACCAAAGAGGCCAAACGCAATGGAATGTATTGACTTGAGAATAGCTCAATAGAGAGCAGGTTATATTAGTGCTCAAAGCAGTTTGTAAGACTGTGGCTGTTTCTCCCCGCCGTAATGTATCCCTACTGCTGAATGCAGCACCACTGGGGCCTGACAAACTAGGCTACTTAGTGTGCAAGGGGTAGTGACACAGAGGACTGGGTATAAAACGATTTATTGATAACAGCCATTGAACAGCAGAGGGATGGCAGAGCACAGGGCATCTAGCAAAGTCCCAGAGTTATTCTGTGCCCCTGAAAAACAGCCTTGAGGAGTCTCTGAGTGACAGGACCCCTGTGAGCAGCCAAATGCCTTCTTGCTCCAATAAACAGAGCCTGCTCATGGCTTGGCACCAGGGTGGGGCCATGGGGAATGCAGAGAGGCCTGTGCAATTCAACTATGGTCAAAGGTATCCCTCCTTCACTATTGCTGCAAGATGTACCCAGCAGGAGGTAAGCCTACAATAGTCACAGATTTTAGGAAAGAGAGACGTAGATGTGGAATTACGCTTTGGGGCCAGTTGTCCTTTGAGGACACATGGCAAAATCAGAACTAAAAGATCCACGGTGAAGACATGAAAGATAGGAGCAGTCTGGCATCACTATGGATCAGTGGTCAAGAAATGTGCAGAATGCGTAGATCTCAGCAAGGCAGAGAACTTAAGCCAGGCCGGCAAGGAAAGCATATAGAGAGGAAGGAATTGACCTGACAGGAAGCCTTTTATATGCTTCCTCTGGGAACTGGAGTTAGTAGCTGACTTCTCAGGCCATAACCACCTAAAGGCTAGAGGATTGAGGCAGAACCAAATGGGGGCACCAGGCCTTGACTTTCATTTTCCATCTGTTCTGCATTTGAACCAGCCCTTTTATTCCAACAAATGATCTGTATTTGGCTAAGTTACAAATTCCTTTTATGTATGACAAATGGGGTTTGTTGTTCCTTCCGAAAAATATGGGTGGGTGGGAGAGATTCAGAGCTGATTTGCATACCGGTGTCATTGGACACTAATGGGACATTGTACCATCCTCCTGCAATCTTAACAAATGACTATGACTATGACTATTAAAAAAAAATGACTATGATTTTTCACTGGCTGATTTGGTTTGAACGAGTAAATTATTTTTATTTCATTGCATTAACTGCCAGAACATTGAATGAGCCGATAACTCCCTGGTGTTGCTGAGCCGCAAAGAACTATTATTCGGAATTGAATTTTTATTGATTTTCTTGTGCTACAATGACTTTTCTAACATAGTAGCCTGAAAAGAAAATGAGAAAAAGGCCAAGTAGGGCATGGGGTGAGGAAGGGGAGGCTACTGTTTCCCATGGCCTCGCCCCAGATGGACTGCTTATTGGCAGGCGCTGCTGACTCGGGATGATCCTGGTGCTGATTAGATGATTTACAGGTTAGCCAAATACCTGGCTTCATCACCTTGCCCTCCTCTTCCGTCCTGCTGCTGTCTTTGCTTCCAGTCGCGTTGAGCCTGGTTGGCATTCTGCTGTGGAGCCGGACAGGGCGGTGGGGTGAAGAAGGAGCTGAGGTAGACGGGGAAATGCTCCACGTTGGTCAGAGCTGCTGCTGTTAACATCGTGTGCGTGTGTGTGCTCATACGCACACGAGGGTAATGAGTAACTGTTACTTTAACATCATTATAGTACATTTATCTCTTCATGTGTTTGCTTTTTCTAGTTATCTTAACTATTGGAGATCTAGTTGTATCTAAGTTCATAATCATTCGGATGAGTTGAAATGGAAACCCATTCATCGATCCAACGAATACTTATTGAGTGGCTACTTTATACCCTTCTAGGTACTAGAGGCAAGGCAGTGAATATGGCAAATGAAAAATTTGTCCTCGTGCACAGATTCCTATGAGTCAAATTTAAAAAGAATATTTTCGAATTCACAAAAGACTGAAAAATATGGTCCTTTTTGCTTCCTTTAATAAACATGATAAGAGTGAACCTTGCTACAATAAAATGAAACAAAATGTCCTTCTTCCCTGGTTTCTGATTCACTTTGATCTACTTTAGAGAATCTTGACAACTCCTAGGAAAGAGTGGCTTTTTTTGGACACTATTTTTTCTGGCTGTAAAAATAATCCATGTTCATTGCAGAAATTTTAGAAAATGCAGAAACAAATGAAGAAGAGAATTGGTACATCCAGGCTCATCCAGCAGCAGATCTTTGACATGTTGAACTGTTTCTCTTTAGGGCTTTTCCTATAACATATATAGTAATCCCACACCAGTTGCTATTTTAAAATTTTAAAACCTTCAATCTTGCTGTGTATGTATGCAGTTTGGTTCAGTTCCCTTATACAAAATAATGTGAAAATTATTATTTCTCTTCTTTCCAGAGACCATGTTAGCATGATTGTAAGTGAGATCAGAAGGTGGAAATCTATTTATATTCCACCCTCTCAATATATATGAATAGAAGACCAAGTCTAATAAAAGAGTGTCCTTATGTGATGTGATAACTTATGGAAAGAGAGGTAGCAAGACAGGCATTTTGCAGAGACTTGCAAGAAAGAAACGAGAACATCTACGTGAAAAAAAAAAGCCAGTAAAAGCCTGATTGAAACAGTAAAAGTGGTACAGTGTGTATTATGTAGGCTGGGTGATTCTCTACCTCTGTTTACCTAGAATTTTCTCTAAGAAACTTTACTGGAATCACTAGATTAAGGTAGGTCCCACTGTGGTAGATCCTTACAGAACTTTCTACTTCTCTGTCTCATCATTCATTTATATACATCTTAATTTCTTGTTTAATGTCTGTTCTCTCTGCTAGCATATATGCTGTGGGAGGGTGGGATGGTGTGTGTCGAGTTCAGTAATACACCTCACTGCCAGGCACAGTGTCTGGCCCATGGTCCACAGCATGAGTGGATGAAGGAGGCTATTGCACATACACTGAAAACCTGAAGGCAAATTAGGAGGCCTGCCTACCAAAGCAGGTTTTAATGCAGATGTACCTACTTTTATTTGGAAGTAGATGCATTCTATAAAAACATAATTATTACATTTTGAGGTGGCCAGTTCTCACATATTAAAAAATATATAAAAGAGACCATTCACTCCATGCTATTTTATCTCATGAGGCAATTTATTCAAATATTTAGTTGCAATTTACAATATTCTTTGAGCTTTTTAACATTCGCACAGTATTCCATTATATGAATGCACCAAAAGATACTATCCATTATTGTGTTTTTGAATATTTCGATTGTTAGCAAGTGTTCAGCATTATAAGTGATGATTTGAGCAATGTTGCCATGCCACATTTTTCTAGGCAGCTCTCTCATCCTTTTCTTAGAAAATTTTAGAAGGAGATTTCTTGAATTACGTAAATGAACCCTTTTAAATAATAACTTTATTAAGATATGATCCACAATACCTTGCCACCAGTTCATCTATTTAAAGTCTACATTTTAATAGTTTTTAGTGTGTTCTCAGAGCTGTGCAACCATCATCAGAGTCTATTTTAGAATACTTACATCACACCAAAAAATAAAACCGTTCCCATTAACCGCCATGTTCCCCCCACCTCCAGCCTGGTCGTCTGCAGTGCTAGGCAATACCTAATCTTTCTGGCTCCCTGGACTTGCCTGTTCTGGACATTTCATATAAATGGAATCCTACAATATGTGGTCTTTGGTGTCTGGCTTCTTTCACTGAGCATATTATTTTCAAGATTCATCCCTGCTATGATATGTACTTCAGTATTTTATTTCTTTTTATTGGCAAATAACATCCCATGGTATGGATATACCACATATTTATTTATTCATTAGAAAGTGAACATATAAATGAACTCATGAAGTGATTTGGACACATCTTCTAGCTTGCTCTTCATGTTGACCCATTTTCACTTCATCTAGCAGCGTTGACTAGTTTTCCACACTTTTCTTTTTTTAAAATTTGTTTGAGAGAGAGAGAGCGTGAGCAGGGGGAGGAGCAGAGGGAGAGGGACGAGCAAACTCACCACGGAGCAGGGAGCCAACCCCACCGGGGGCTCGACCCCAGGACCCCGGGATCATGACCTGAGCCGAAGCAGACGCTTGACGCCTGAGCCACCCAGGCGCCCCTCCACACTAATTCTGGGGATTAGTACTTAAAGAAACGGACAAAACAAAGCCTGTTTGGAAAAGTAGAGACCTGCTGATGCTTTTTAAATGGGCATTTCTTTAATAATTCGTGCTATTGGGCCTTCTAATTATCTTTATTAGCCATTTATGTCTTTTCTTTTGTAAATTTTGCTTAAATACCCCTTTGCCATTTTATTTTAGGGTATTTATCTTTTCTACTTCGTTTCAAAAGTGCCGTTTATGTATTAAGGCTGTCCAACCTCGGCCTATAATGCTGCTTGTAATGTTTGAGATTGAAACAATTTAATTTTAACAGTATCTCCAAACATTATCTGCCAAAACAATTACCTGCCAATCATTTCCTTAAGCGTTCTTCCTTTCATTTTGTTTAGAAGCATCTTCCCCATTCTATCAATATTCTTTTTTTTTTTAAGATTTTATTTATTTATTTATAGAACAGAGAGAGACACAGCGAGAGAGGGAACACAAGCAGGGGGAGCGGGAGAGGGAGAAGCAGGCTTCCCGCGGAGCAGGGAGCCCGATGCGGGGCTCGATCCCAGGACCCTGGGATCATGACCTGAGCCGAAGGCAGACGCTTAACGCCTGAGCCACCCAGGCGCCGCATCTTCCCCATTCTAACACCCAAGAAGTATTTTATTACTGCTATGGTTTTACCATATACTAACTTACACTTTTCATTTGAGTGTCTTTGAAAAATGCTCTAAAATTTTATAATTAATATGTATATCTGATTTATGAAAAAGCCAACCCCTTTTAATCATCATGGCTTTATAATAGGATTTAGTCATATTTGTGACCTTTTATTAAGCCGTGTTATGTACCCGGCTCTTAAAAGGATTTTGTACGTATTAACATTTAATTGTCACAGAAACTCTATGTAATAGAAATTATTGTCCTCATTTTACAGATGAGGGGCCTAAGGCGGAGAGAGCTAAAGATACTTACGGAATCAAGGTTCTATTAGGTGGCAGACCCAGAATTCAAACATACTCAGTCTCTAGCCCCACCTTCTTCCACTGAAGTGTTCGGTCTTCCCTACTGGAGTTCTGGAAGAAATGACCTAGGTGTTTAAATCCTTATCCTTAATTATCATGGATGGTTATGATGTCTTATGCGTTTCTCTTTCCAGAGTTTTTGGATAATTGCATGAATATTCCTTGCTATATTATAAAAAATTTTTTTTTTTGCCTGGGTGGCTCAGTCGGTTAAGCGTCTGCCTTCGGCTCAGGTCATGATCCCAGGGTCCTGGGGTCGAGCCCCGCATCAGGCTCCCTGCTCAGCGGGAAGCCTGCTTCTCCCTCTCCCTCTGTCTGCTGGTGTCTCTGCTTGTGCTCTCTCTCTCTGTCAAATAAATAAAATCTTTAGAAAAAAAAATTTAGATGTAAACATTTTAAGGTGGTTTTTATTGGCCACTGCCAAATTTTTAGAAACCACAACTTCCGAATACTTAATTCATTACTTTGAGCCTCACCTACAAAGGTGATGTTTTCAGGAAGGGTGTGTGGTTGATTCCAATCCCTCTTGGCCTTGTCATGTCTGAGACGATATAGTTGTTAGTTTGCTCACGTATAATAACTTGTTTGGGAAAAAAAAATTAGTGCCCATGCTTTTTTGTCCTCAAAAATAAAAACATAGATATGATTAATTATACTCTAATATATGCTAATATAGGAAAAAGTTTTAGTCATAGCCTGATTTTTGTTTCATAGTTACTTTTTAAAAAAATATTTATGTAGCTGTATTGATATATATCTGACAAATAACATTGTATAACTTACGATTTGTGATGATTTGATGTATTTTTATATTGTGGAATGATTACCACAATAAGGTTAGTTAACATATCCATCACCTCACATAGCTACTTTTTTTTTTTCTTTTTTGTAGTAAGAACATTTAAAATTTACTCTCTCAGTAACTTTCAAGTGTCCAGTATAACATTGTTAACTATATCAGCATCTTGTATGTCAGTTCCCCCTAATTTACTCATCTTGTAACTAGAAGTTGTACACTTTGACTGCCATCTCGCCTTTCCCTCACTCCCCAGCCCTTGGCAACCACCAATCTACTCCTTGTTTGTGAGTTCAGCTTTTTTGTATTCCAGATCATACAATATTTGTCTTTCTTTGACTTATTTCACTTAGCCTAATGCCCTCAAGGTCCATTTGTGTTGTCACAAATGGTGGGATTTGTTTCTTTTGTAATATGTATATTACATATACATATGTTTATGTATATTACATATACATATGTTTATGTATATTACATATACATAACATATATTACATATACATACATATAGTATGTATATGTAATATACATACTATATATAGAGTAATACACACACACACCTCCGCTCATCCATTGATGTACTCTTAGGTGGTTTCCATGTTTTTTGTTTTGTTTTGTTTTGTTTTTATTTATTTATTTTTATTCTTATGTTAATCCCCATACATTACATCATTAGTTTTAGATGAAGTGTTCCATGATTCATTGTTTGTGTGGTTTCCATGTTTTTGCCAGTAATGTTGAAATGAGCACAGGGTGTCAACATCTCTTCACGATAGCGATTTTATTTCCTTTGGATATATATATCCAGGAATGAGATTGCTGCATCCTATGGTAGTGCTGTGTTTAAGTTTTTGAGGAACCTCTGTACTATTTTTCGCAGTGGCTGTCCCAGTTTACATTCCCACCAACAGTGCACAAGGGTTCCCTTTTCTCCAAATTCTCATCAACATTTATCTCTTGTCTTTTTGGTGACAGCAGTTCTAACAGGAGTGAGGTGATATCTCACTGTGGATTTGATTTGCATTTATCTGATGATTGATGATGTTGAGCACCTTTTCACGTACCTGTTGGCCATTTGAATGTCTTCTTTGGAAAAATGTTTATCTGAGTCCTTTGCCCGCTTTTTAAATGAATTGTTTATTCTTTTGCTGTTGAGTTGAATGAATTCTTTGTATATTTTGGAGATGAACCCCTTATCAGAAATACAGTTTGCATATATTTTCTACCATTCCATAAGTTGCCTTTTCACTTTCTTGATCATTTCTTTTGCTGCACAAAAACTTTTTAATTTGATATAGTACTAATTGTTTCCTTTTGCTTTTGTTGCTTGTGTTTTTGTTGTCACATCCAAAAAGTTGTTGTCAAGGCCCATGTCGAGAATCTTTTCCCCTAGGTTTTTCTTTTAGTCATTTTATGGTTTCAGGTCATATGTTTAAGTCTTTTATCCATTTCTTTTTTTTTTTTTTTTTAGATTTTATTTATTTGAGAGAGAGAGAGCATGAGCATGAATGGTAGGGAGAGGGAGAGGAAGAAGCAGACCCCCCACTGAGCGGGGAGCCCCATGTGGGGTTCAATCCCAGGACCCTAAGATCCTGACCTAAGCCGAAGGCAGGTGCTTAACTGATAGCCACCCAGGCACCCCAAGTCTTTAATCCATTTTGAGTTAATTTTTGTGAGTGTTAAAATGTAGGGGTCCAATTTAATTCTTTTGCATGTGGTTATCCAATTTTCCCACTACCTGTTATTGAAAAGATATCCTTTCCTCATTTAGTATAATTGGCTCCCTTGTCAAATATTAGTTATCTGTATATTTGAGTTTTTATTTCTGGGCTCTCGATTCTGTTGCATTGATCTGTGTGTCTGTCTCTGTGCTGATATGATATTGTTTTGTTTACTATAACTTTTTGGTGTAATTTGAAATCAGGAAGTATGATGTCTCTAGCTTTATTTTTTTTTGTTTTTTTTATTTTTTCCAAGATTGCTTTGGTTCTTCGAGGTCTTTTGTGGTTCCATGTGAATTTTAGGATTGTTTTTTTCTGTTTCAGTGAAAAATGCCATTGGAATCTTTGTAGGGATTGCATTGAATCTATTGATGGCTTTGGATAGTACAGACATTTTAACAATATTGATTCTTCACATCCATAAAATTGTTAGTTATATTTGTTTATTTACTCCAAAGATACTTATAAAATTATTATGTTTATAATTTTCTTAATTTTGTTAAAATTCAAAATTTCAACTATAACATAGTTAAAGTCTTTCTTTTTTCTTTTTAAAAATATTTTACCTTGTATCCAGTGAGCTCTTTTGCAAACTCAAGTCTTTTTACAGCTCAGAGACGAATTATTATCATTATTAAATAGGTTATCATTTATTTTCTTTCAGCTTGTTATTCCTTTCTAAAATTCCTATTATATTTAATACTCTATTTCTCTATCTCAATGTTATCTTTTATTATTTATTTTGCTGGAAAATTTATTATTTTATCATTTTCCTCTTAGCTCTTTCATTCAACATATATTTATTAAGGACATGTTCTGTATCAAATGTTCAGTAGGTACTGGGAATATGTGGGTGACCATCTCAGAAATAAAGCCCCCCTCCCTAGAACTGATGATCTGGTGAGGAAAACAGATAAGGGGGTAAGCAATTATAAGAGCCCCACTAGAGGAAGTTTCTTAAACTGGGTTTTGTTGGTTACAAAGCTATTATCTCTCACCTCTAAAACCACTGGTCTATAGTTTGTAAAGGGCTGGGGACTTCTTTGCTAGTCCTGGCTCCCTGTAAGGTTTCACCAGCTGGAGGCACCAGAGGGGACTGAACAGTGGAAGTGGGAGAAAGGCTACTTCTTGTTAATTTTCTGTCCAGGTCAGTACACCACCCCTGCCCCCCTCACCCAGAGTTTCTTCATCCTAGAAGTGCTAGTTGCTTCTTGTTTCCAGGTTACTATTTTTCCCAAATACTTCCAGGACCAGCTTTGTCAGGCCCCACAGAAGTGCCAGCACTAAGCTGATGGGCAGACTTTCTTAGAGGTCTTGGTCTTGACTTGGATCCCTCTTCCAAGTTCCTGAGGTGCCAGGACCAATGCCTACTGCTGTGCAGCTCTGTTATCCCAACCTCTTCCTTTGGGCCCCATCGTCCCCCTTTGCCTTTTTAATTTTCCTGCCTGGATCCTCTCTCGTTTGATTTTCTGCAGTATTTAGGATGCTGTTTACAGTCTTCATGATATGTATATTTCTAACTCAGCGCTTACGTTGTTTTTTTCCCCCCCCTGCATAGTGGCAGTTTTCTTGATCTCAGATGTTATCCTATTTATAACTCCCTACTCTAGATTCTCAATTGCTATTTCCTTTTGATTTTAAAGAGCTTAAATTAGAAGTTATCCAAAAATGCCTCTTGTTTCTTGTCTTAGAGGAAACCACTCAGTTTCAGTTCTATGGTTTGCCTCCTTTATTTGTAGAAAAGTTGTTTTTATATGGTGGGGGATGGTTTCCCTACTATTGGAAGTTGCATAGGTTCCTGTCTGAATTTTTCAAGCCTTGGAACTAATATAGGTGACAAAAGTACTTAGTTTTTTTTTTTTAAGATTTTATTTATTTATTTGAGAGAAACAGAGAGAACAAGCAGGGGTTGCTGCAGGCAGAGGGAGAGGGAGAAGCAGGATCCCCGCCAAGCAGGGAGCCCGATGCGGGGCTCGATCCCAGGACCCTGGGATCATGACCTGAGCCGAAGGCAAGCGCTTAACCAACTGAGCCACCCAGGCGGCCCCAAAAGTACTTAGTTTTGTTGCCAATTCAGAAACTTAATTAGGTTGAGTGACCTATGGTGAGAATCGGAGGTAGAGTTGGAAGCAGGTACCTCTGTGTCTAAGAGTTTATTTCCGTGGTTTTTAATACATTTAGTAGTTAGCTGGAATTTGTCTGGTCTGTTTGCCCTCTTTGAGAATCAGAAATGCTAGAGTTCCCGCCTCTGGTATAGGCCAGGACTCGGTGATAGTTGCGTTTCTCCCTTGGTGTGATATCTGGTACATGGTCGGCTGCCTGTTAGGATCCTGATACATGACACCACACTTTTTCCCTGACCCCTTACTCCATTGCTGATGAATCTTTAATCTTTGTATCTCCACACTGAGGAGTGTTATATGCGTCTTGTTGGAACCCTGCCAGTGATTTCCAGTGTCAATGGGGAAGAGCAAGAAGTTGGGTAGGTCCCTTCTTTAGTTTGGTCCTGGCTGGAGGAGATCTACTAGAACTTTCTCAAAATTTCTTGACAAGTACGCTTTCCTACATCCCAGGGTCAATACAGGGTTTTCTTTTTTATATACATATTTATCTATTTTGTTGAGCAGTTTGGAATGTGGAGGGAAAATGATTTCGCCCTAGTTTTCTTTTCATCTGCCTCTGTATTAACGTAGTGGAGTGCAGAGCTAACCATAAACTATGCATTTTGCTACCTTTCCCATTTCTTCTGAGCAAAGAAAGGGAATAGGAGAGGAAGATAGAATAGAAATCCCCACCATCCATTTTCTGTGCTTCATCTGGTTGAATGCAGATTATTTGGTGTTGTCAAAGCTGCAACCATTATGTAGCAGCATGAAGTAAGGCTTCATTTAGAAAACAAAGCAATCAAGGAAAACAAAATGGCAAACAAACCAAACAAAAATAGCCACAAAAACTCAACCCTTTCCATTAGCAAAGTGAATGTTAGCAAAACTTGTGTTAGAGTCAATCTCACATAATATGCTAGACCAATTTCAGTGCGGTCCTGATGGAAAAATGAATCCTATGGAGGAGGGATTTTTGACTCACAGATTCCTTGTGGGAAAGCAAAGGAAACTTTGTGGTCCAGTTGTGCAGGCAGTGGGAGATTTTTCATTCCGGTGTTTACCCACAGTTCCTCACTCACTTTTATCATAAGTCAGCTGACCCTCATCACACTTGGAGTCAGACTTGGATTCTGAATCATAAGGGCTATGGCAGTTTACGGATCTCGAATAGAAGGAAGCTAGCTTTGCGAATCGGGGGACAGCAGAGAAAGGAGAAGAAGGTTCCTGCCCCCTGCCTGCCATGCAAGCCCTTTTCAGATCTTTTGTCTCATATATCCTCATGAAGATCCCTGAATATATAGCACTACTGACAAAAGACATCGGTTGCCTCTGGGAGGGAAAACATTACGAGCAGAATTCCGAAGAAAGTGAATTCATGGATTGCTCTGCTTGATATTCATCCAGTGTTTCTGACTTGCTAAAAGCAAGTTTAATGTATTTATACAATTTGTAAAGATGTAACTGATTCTGGAGCTCTGCTATTTACAGGGAACATATTTCATGTTATTGTAAGCACTAAAGAAAATTAAATCAATAAATCCACTGCCTGTAATTTGAGATACTCAATTGAAGAAAAATACATTGTCTGGGAGGGAGGGGGAATCATTTACTTCGAGAAAGACTTGTAAAGCTGTCTTCACTCTACTATCCCAGGATTTTGAGTGACGGCAAGAGTTAAGCCTGTGCTGTAAAATTATCAAAGGGTTGTTGTGACACCTCAGAACAAGCAGAGGCCAACTCCCACTTTGGTTCTTGAAGCGTACGCTCAAGTGGAAAGCCATGCAAGGCAAAGCTCTTTCTCTCTGAACTATCTATGTGTCCTTTTCCCTGAGAAAGTTGGGCTGGGCAGAGACTGAATGTCAGGAAACTCGGTGAATGTTTCCCCTTCGTTGCCATTGATGTTCTCTGTGACCACTGGCAGGCCAGTTAACCTCTCCGAACATCACCCTTCCATGTGTAAAAGGTTAATAGTGAAGCTTGTTTGCAAAGTGCCTTGAGCCTTCCATGAAGGGCACTACACAGATACCCAGCATTGCTGTTTGACTGGAGGGCGTTGTATTTTTTAGTTATATGTTTGGTTGGATGGGTTATAGATTTTGTTGTGGTTGGATGTTGCCCCATTCTCCCTGGTTACACATGACTAATAGGTAATCTCACTCTATTACCATCTTCTAGAGGGTTAAGAGAAAGTCAGAGGTTACAGATTAATAAGGCATTCTTTAGTTAATAAAAAAAATCACATGCATCTCAACTGCGTAATAGCTGTGGATAGCAATTTATTAGGCTAAGTGTTTCATCAGCTGCTAAACAGATTATATTGACAGAGACTCAGGGAATGATGAGTTGTTTTTTGTTTGTTTGTTTTCGTTCTGCTCCCCCACTAAATCTTTTCTCCTTCACGTCAGTATAGAGCATTAGGAAGTTCCGTTTAAGGTTTATTTCAAATGTGCTTGTGAGTATTTGGCAAAACAATTTTCTTCTTCTGGAATTCCTGAAATCCACTGACTTTTCTGTGTATATCTAGTTTGTGACATTAAGCTCGCGATTTTATTGTATTTGGAACAAATGTGAACAAGAGCAAATTGTCATGGACCTCACACTTTTTTTGCAGATTTACGGAAAAACTTCGAACAAGATCCGCAGGGAAGGGAGGTTCCCATTGAAGGCATGATAGTGCTGCATTGCCGACCTCCCGAGGGAGTTCCTGCAGCTGAGGTAAGTGACCCATGGGACCAGACCTGGGACAGAGTGAAGTTCTGTGTGGTCCTAAGTGAAGTAAAAGAGCCTGGGTCTGGCATTCTTACTGTCTGGACCCATTTGCTAAAGACAATGAAGAAATTGTGAAGGAAATAACTTGGAAAGGGAAATTGTCTCTCGTCTACTTTGTTGTTGACACAAAGCTCTTGCGAGGTAGCCTGAGTAGGATTTGTATTCTTGATTTTGGTGACCTCAGATGACACAGGTGGAATCCTTTGTGTCCTCAGTCAGTCACCTTGGATGCCGTGATACGTACATTGGGTCCTGGATCAACCTGAGCTCTAATAGGCAAAGCCACATGAAAAAGGGCACAGGGAAGGAGATCAGCCCCTAGTGACAAGTCTCACTGATGTTTGTACTTCGTTTTTCTTTACTTATGGAACAAACGTTCAGAGCATTTATTATGCTATAGGCACTCTGCTGGCATGGCAGATATAAAAAGTGATGTAGCCACAGGTCTCCTTCACAGTGGGAGTCTAGAATCTGGAGTCACTCTGGTTTTTGCTCCTTGCATGTTTTCTAGATGCTATTAGATTATAATTGTCAGGGATGACATATTGTGGTCATAGGAAAGCTTTCCTAAGTCTTTCAGTCACTCTTAAAAGATGTCCTGATAGAGGAGTAATACAGTCATGAAGGCAATATTGGGGGCAGGGACAAGCTAGGCAGTACCAGGAATGCTTAGTAGAATGATCATTTTTCTAAATGGAGGCCTGAGTTGAGCAATAGATAGTCCAGTTGTGGCTCTTCTGTGGGAAGCTAGGAAACCTGCCTCAGAGCAATGGTTTGTTTATTCGCTGAGAAGTAGAGGTTTTAAAAAAAAAAAAAAAGAAGGAGTCTTTGCCTCCCATTATTCGCTAAAATTGCTGTGGGATTTTGTAATTGGAAGGACAAAGGAATAGAGAAAATAAAGGGGAACAGAAAAACACACACACTTGCATGTTTAGATAGAAAGCATGCTGGCTGGACACTATTCAAAGCTCAAGTGGTTCACAGAAATGAAGTAAACGGACTTGAAAATTAAAGTGAACATTCCATGCATGATAGGAAATGATTAGAAAGGAAAATGCTTATTTTTAGATTTTTATTTAATGTGAAACAGAAAGATTTTTGATCTTCTTTTGCTCCCTTCTTGTTCCTTACAGAGCATGCTCTGGTTTCCAGGGCGGGGTGATGGGCAGCAGGGCGTTAAGCTCACAGGTGAATGTTTCGCTCCCATTCAGGACACCCAAGTGCTCCCGGGAGTCTGACCTGGGCATCAGCAGTTTGCTAAAGACACCACCCACCTCTGAAAATCCTGACTTGCAAATGTCCATGTAGACATGAAATTGGCCGGGGCGGGGGAGGGCGTTTTAACTCAGTGCGCTTCCCATTCTGCCTTTGACATCATATGACCCTTTTATTTTAACCATGTGTATGTTATTAGGAATAAATTTCAGAGCTAGGCTGGCTGATTTTAAATAGAGGGCCATTCCAAGGAGCAGCCAGGGCTGCAGGATGGTTAAAACAGAAATTCTGAGCTGAGGGTGAGGGGAAAGCTGTGTTTTGTACATTCTGTCTTGTAGGATGAATATAGAGTGTTTCAGCTACATTGTGGGTTAATGGGCTATTGTGGAGCCCTGACAAGCATTTATAGCATCATCATAATGTGAGAAAGCATCCCAATTCCAAACACTTGAGTTACTTTGGAATTTATGAGTTCGATATACCTATATCCACGCACCAATATTTACAGCTCCTTTAGCGTGCAATAGCTTACACGGTGGTTATTACCGCCAACATCAGTGTTTTTGCTGAAGGGAGGGCAGAATGAGAGAAGAAAGCTGAGGGAAGGACAAGGATAGGGAAGGAAAGGGAGAATATACATACCCTTCCAAGTGGGGTCTCCCAGGGTGGAGACATCTGCCCATGCCTGTCACATGGTCTTCAGATCTCCAGGAGTACACCGCTGTGGGTTCTGACCTCACAGTCAGGTGATGATCCTGCAGTTCATGACTCTCCAGGATGGCAGTGATTGGGAACTCTGCTTGGAAATTGATCCCAGTTATGTCAAAATTGTCACTGTAAAATACTACCTGTTCTCTTCCTTGAGGGCGGACGTTCTTCCCTTTCCACCACGTGGTTCCCTTCATGCCCACCTGCTGTGGGGCCCCGGGGTCATCACTGGAAGGGGTTGTGCCTGACAGGACCTCTGGTGTGTCAGCTGGTTTTGTCCTGCTGTGACATAGGAGGTCTCCTCCTTGGCACTTTGAAGACCTGTACAATTGTCTTCTCTCTGTGAGGTAGAACTTCCTACACAACTAACTCACCTGTATGAGCACAGAAGATAGTGTTGAAGCATAGAAAGAACTACCATGTGGATAATGTCCCCATGTGCTGGGTGCTGTGTTCAGTACCTTCTCTGTAGTATTTCATTTGATTTGCAAAAGAGATGCCAGAAAATTATAGGTGTTTTCATGTCCTTCTTATAGGAACTTGTCCAAGCTCTCAGATCACTAGCAAGTCAATCTAACCTTAAAGCTCAGATCTTTTTTTTCTTCTCTAATATTTTTTGTTGGTTTTTAATGCGACTGTGGGTTCTCAGTTTCCCCCAAGCCTTTTTGAAGCTTAAGAGCCCCTCGACCAGTGGAAGCCTCTCTGTTTGCTATGCTACCTGATTTTCCATCCTTAGAAATGGGCTTTTAAGTGAAAATTTCTTCTAGCTAATATGCCAATCCTAAACCTTGTGTAAATTGTGTTCTTTTGTTTGAGGTAGGTAATCTGGTGGTAAAACAAAGAACAGCGCCATGAAAAAATAGAGGCTTTGGGAGCTCAGGGGAACAAGGAACAGGGAGAGGGACATCTGTGGAGCCTCTGTGCTCCCAACGTCCAGGAGCCTTGGTTGGATGCGTCCTAGGAGATAGGAAAGTACAGGATGTCCAGAGTTACAGGGAAGAGGCCATGGAGGAGAAGAAAAGGGGGCATATAAAAGCGGAAGGGAGAGATCCTAGGATAATCTCTACCCTCATTACATTTTTCCTATGTCTGGCATTGGCCATGACAGATCTCATTGTCACAAAGGGTCAGACCCTGACTAGCAATTCCCAATGCTGTGATCTATAGCAATTTACTAGCTACTGTGAACCTCAGATTCCTCATCCAGAAATAGGAACCATATTTTCCTTGTAGGATTGCTATTACGCAAAGAAGGAAAAAAACCTGAGAATATGCAAAATGGTTTTTAAGTACTAAATAAATAGTTTGGATTATTGCGGTTTCTCTTCTTCCTCTTTATCCTAGTCTTTTATAAAGATTCACAAACCTTTGGTTCTCAGAGAAGATGTTAAGGCTCCATTGTGGTTGGAGAACCAGATTAAAACTGAGACCCTTAAGACATCTGGCACATTTTCAGCCCCATGAAAAAGCAGGGTGCTGCTAAGACTATCCCTCCTTATCCCAGACTACCCATGAGCTCTGCCTTTCCTGCCTGAGCCCTCTGTTCTTACTTCTCAAGCTCATCAAAGGACAAAGGCATGCTCTCCACTTCCCTCTCTTTTAATCTATCATATGGAGTGAGTAAGTGGTTATTGACAGAAGCTGGTGACTATCAATGTTTGTTCATCTCGCTTACCCCAATGGAGAATCTAATGTATGGTATTATGAGTAGTAAAATACTTTCCAAAAAGTAGCATATGAACTTGAAGATTCTCACCAGACTCATTTACACACTGGTTTGGATGAAATAATAGGTCACACACTCTGCAAAATACCTGAAATGTGAACAGATGATAATTCAAGTTTTTCTAAATGCTGTGAGCTCATCCTATAGCTGGGTGTATTAGAGCATATTTGTCACGCAGTTACTTTTAACCTTAACCTTGGGACAATTCTAACTAAAGAGAGCAACTTTAGTGTTTGACACTTGTTGTTTAGCTAAAACCAATTTGCTCCTTTCAAAACAATTCATTATCCCACACTGCACTTTTTTATACTCCCCAATTATATGGAAAATCTATCTTTCATAAAAGTTAGAAATTATGTCCAATGAAAATCCGACATTT
Source organism: Neomonachus schauinslandi (assembly GCF_002201575.2). Taxonomy (NCBI): domain Eukaryota; kingdom Metazoa; phylum Chordata; class Mammalia; order Carnivora; family Phocidae; genus Neomonachus; species Neomonachus schauinslandi. The sequence continues at coordinate 32,730,028 of NC_058404.1, forward strand.
TAATGATTTTCCACAGATTAAAATTGTAGAATTCTCAATAAACCCTGATTTACTGATGTTGGCTATAAAATGGTTATTGCTGTTAATAAAGCCTGTAAATCTTAACAGGTTATATTTGCCTTGGACAATAAAACTTGCCATAAAGGCTTAGTGTCTAAGGCTAATTCTGCTCACATCAAGGTAAACAACCTACTCAAAATAATTCAATGTCTTTGAGAATTGAGGCCCCAAAGCTAAGCAACTGACAGGGGATTCTAGCCTTGAACCAGGCACTATTCTTGTTTTTTTTTTTTTTTTAATTTTTTTATTGTTATGTTAATCCCCAGACATTACATCATTAGTTTTAGATGTAGTGTTCCATGATTTGTTGTTTGTGCATAGCACCCAGTGCTCCATGCAGAACGTGCCTTCCTCAGTACCCATCACCAGGCTAACCCATCCTCCCACCCCCCTCCCCTCTAAAACCCTCAGTTTGTTTTTCAGAGTCCATCGTCTCTCATGGTTCGTCTCCCCCTCCAATTTCCCCCCCTTCATTCTTCCCCTCCTGCTATCTTCTTCTTCTTCTTCTTTTTTTTTTCTTAACATATATTGCATTATTTGTTTCAGAGGTACAGATCTGAGATTCAACAGTCTTGCACAATTCACAGTGCTCACCAGAGCACATACCCTCCCCAGTGTCTATCACCCAGCCACCCCATCCCTCCCACCCCACCCCCCACTCCAACCCTCAGTTTGTTTCCTGAGATTAAGAATTCCTCCTATCAGTCAGCACAGTGTGGGTAAGGAGAAGGTTCCCTTCTTTCTGCTGGGCACCACATCATTGTCTGATTTGGTGTCATTGACTGATCACTAGGTTGGAATGCGTGTATAGCAAGGGGAGGTTCCGGGACTGGAATGAAAGAATGTACTTTCGGTTTCGTAAAGTGTGTCAGAGTCATACAAGTATAAGAAGCCAAATTATTGGTGGTAGGGGCATTTGGGAAGGGGGAGGCGGGGGCAGGGATTTGGGGGCAGGAGAGCCTTTCCTTTCCAGATGCCCAGGTGGAAATCAAAGGTATTTTGAGAAGCTCTATTAATCTTGGTGCACTTGGTGGACCATTTGATATGTTTTCTTATGTTTGTGGAAGTTTTTTTTTTTTTTTTTGTCTTCCATTTCTAAGGTAAAGGACAAATTTAAAAAAAAAAGGATTGTCTAGTCTTCTTTGTGGTTAGTCCCCTATGAGTCTGGTGTTCTTGCACAAATCGGGTGAAGAGGTGAGCAGTGTCATGTTTTTTGAACTGTCAGGACATTGCCAAGTGACTCTCCCTTTCCCTACGGTGTGGTTGAACATTTTCCCTGGCTGCTTGGCACCTGACCTGGGTCTTTGGCCTCCCTAGAGGCTCTGGATACTACTAATTTTTTTTTTAAATAAAGTTCTCTTCTGCATACACAAGCCAGTGCAGAGTTTGTTGTTTGTGGTCAAGAATCCTGACTATTACAGTGCATCTGCCATGTCTTTAAGGATGCCTTTGAACCATACCTCAAAGTGACCTTTGGAATAAAGCAAGTCACTATGAGCTAAAGTTATGGGACATTAATATATTTTTTCTTTATCTGCAAAATAATTCTCTTAATTATTCCTGATGTATAAACAGTAGAAGCCACATACTATCTATGACTTGTTTTAATAATTCTGCGCAGCCTCGTGCCAGACAGTTTTTGAGTCAGAAGCCCTTTGCTCTTATCCCCTGTGAGGGTATTCTTAATGAAAGGTTCATTTGTTTCAAATGTGTTCATTGGCATAAAACCCAGGAGAGAATCTTATGACATTGAACTGTTTAATACAAGAATCACTAGACTATTGTGTTTAACCTCAATCAAACAGACTATGAAATGAGAACTTTATTTTAAAAATAAGACTCTTAATAATTCACTAGAGAAATGTTAAGTGAGGTGCCCAAGTTCTGAAGCAATGGACCTCAGGTATAAATAATTAATCTAATTTGGTGCAGCCAAAGCAGAGAGAATGTCTAATAGTCCAGATAAACTTTGCTTTGAGGAGACTGACAATGAGGACCTTTGCAGAAAGCCACATTTGATTAGAATGTATCATATTGTAATAGAAACCTAATGGACTCTTAAGAAAAGAGAATGTTGAATTCGTTAAATACTAGTAATTAAGTGCCAGTAAATTACTTCTCTAAAAACATTTCTGCCAAAAAAAAAAAAAAGTTGCTATCGCAGGAGAGATGGGAAAATGAGGTTAATATAAGTTATTTAAAAAGTGACTATCTACAGCCCAAATACCCTCATCGTTAAAACTTGTCCTTAAGTAAATCTTATTAACATACTGACTTTTACTACATCCTTATCTGGGAGGCTCTCTTTCCTTACTGAGGAAGAAAAGGAGAGAAGACATCTGAAGTTCCTGATTTGTATTTATTTTCTTCTTTTCTTCTTGTTCTATATTCCTGCGGGGGGGGGGGGGGTAGGAAAATAAAATTGCATTTCTCAAAGCCAAGGGCAGGGACCCACAATGAGTTTGCAAAGGTTGCCTAGTTGTTAGTCTTTCCTTCCTTTTTCTTTTTATCTTCATCCCCTTGGTTAGCTTCACACACTCCATCTCTTTCTTACCAAGCACTACTCTCTGTTATTTACAGTCCTATCTCTGTGTCTCCCCAGTTTCTCCTTGCCTGGAATGCCCTCAACCTCTGACATGTATCTATAGTATGCATGGTATTGTAGGATCCATTTTAACCCAGCTGGTTTCTGACTTCTACCCTGGCCATCCCAGCTGACAGTCTTTCTTAGAGACCCCTAATCTGATTGGTGTGGACTGCTCAAGGAAGGGCAGCATTTTTTCCCTCCCTCCAAAGACTTTTATTAGCATATTGTTTTGAGCATTTTGTTTTCTCTCCCCAGCCCACTTCCTCTCATATTTAACTTTTCATGACTGTATGTCCTGTCTCCTTAAGGTAATTCCCCTCAGGATAGGAGATGCAAATTATACTTTTCACTGTCCTTTCCCACCCCCCTTAGCAGATAATACAAATGCACCTGGCAAGTGTTTGTGACTTAATGGATGGATATTTACACAATGGCTGTGTGGTACATATAAGAGTAACTCTTTTTTTTAAGCGGGGGAGGGGCGAGGGTGGGGGTGGGAGGGGCAGAGGGAGAGGAAGAGGAAGAAAGAGAACCTTAAGTGGACTCCATGCCCAGCAAGGAGCCGATGTGGGGCTCTATCTCATGACTCTGAGATCATGACCTGAGCTGAAATCAAGAGTCAGACACTTAACCACTTAACTGACTGAGCCACCCAGGCACCCAAGAATAAACTCTTAAATTTAAGGTATCACTTTAAAATTTACATAGATTTTCACATGTATTGACTCATTGGACTCTTAAAGCTACAATTTGTAGGTAGGCAAATATAGTAGTATCTCTGTTATTTATTTATTATTGAACTGTGGTTGACATAGAATATTATCTTGGTTTCAGGTACATGACATAGTGATTCAACATTTGTGTACATTAGGAAGTGATCTCAACTATAAATCTAGCTGCCATCTGTCACCATACAAAGATGTTACATGTTATTAACTATATCCCCTATGTGGTACATTGTATCCTTGTGACTTATTTATTTTATAACTGGAAGTTTGTACCTTTTAATCCCCTTCCTTGATTTTGCCCATCTTCCCACTGCAAACACCTCCCTCTGGCAAACACCAAACGGTTCTCTGTATCTATGAGTCTATTTCTGTTTTGTTCATTTTGTTTTGTTTTGTTTTAGATTCCACATATAAGTGAAATCATACAATATTAGTCTTTCTTTGATTTATTTGGCTTAGCATAATACCTTCTGGGTCCATCCATGTTATCACAAATGGCAAGATTTCACTTTTTTGAAGGGCTGAGCAATATTCCGTTGGGTATATTTTATATATACACATACATACCACATCTTTATCCATTTATCTATTGGACACTTAGGTTGTCACCTTATCTTGGCTATTGTGAGTAATGCTGCAGTGAACGTAGAGGTGCATATATCTTTTCAATTTTATTTTGTTTTCTTTGGATAAAGACCCAGAAGTGGAATTGCTAGATCATATGGTAGTTCTATTTTTAATTTTTTGAGGAACCTCCACGCTGCTCTTCCTAGTTGCTGCACCATTCCACATTCCTACCAACAGTATGTGAGGGTTTCTCCACATCTTCTCCAAGACTTGTTATTTCTTGTCTTTTAAATAATACCCATTCTAAGACAGATGAGGGGATACCTCGTTGTAGTTTTGATTTGCATCTTCTTGATAGTGGTGTTTAGCGTCTTGTCATGTGCATGCTGGCCATCTGTCTCCTTTGGACAAATGCCTACTCAAGTCCTTTTACCAATTTTTAACTAAATTGCTTTCATTTTGTTTTTTTGTTTGTTTGATGTTGAATTGTGTGAGTTCTCTTTATATTTTGGATATTAGTCCCTTATCGGTTATATTATTTGCTAACATGTTCTCCCATTCAGTAGGTTGCCTTTCCATTTCGTTCACAGTTTCCTTTGTTGTTCAAAAGCTTTTTAGTTTGATGTAGTCCCATTTGTTTATTTTTGCTTTTGTTGCCTTTGCTTGAGGAGACAGTTCCAAAAAATAATATTGCTTAGACCAATGCCCAAGAGCTTACTGCCCATGCTTTATTCTACGAGTTTTATGGTTTTGGGTCTTATATTCTGGTCTTTAATCCATTTTGAGTTTATTTTTGTATATGATGTATGAAAGTGGTCCAGTTCCAATCTTTTGCATGTAGTTGTCCAGTTTTCCCAACACCATTTATTGAAGAGACTGTCTTTTTCCTATTATATATTCTTGCTTCCTTTGATGAAGATTGACCATGTAAGCTTGGGTTTATTTTTGGACTCTCTATTTTATTCCATTGATCTTTGTTTATGTTTTTGTGCTAGTTTTGATTACTATAGCTTTGTAGTATAGTTTGAAATCTGGAAGTGTGTGATACCTCCAGCTTTGTTTTTCTTTCTTGAGATAGCTTTGGCTATTTGAAGTCTTTTGGAGTTCCATCCAAATTTTAGGATTTTTTTATTCTAGTTCTGTGGAAAATGCCCCTGGTATTTCAATAGGGATTGCACTGAATCTGTAGATTGCTTTGAGTAGTATGGACATTTTAACAACATTAATTCTTCCAATCTATGAGCATGGTATATTTTTCCATTTATTTGTGTCATTTTCAATTTCTTTCATCAGTGTCATAGTTATCAGAGTACAGGTCTTTCACCTCCTTGGTTAAATTCACTTCTAGGCATTATACTTCTTTTGATTCAATTGCAAATGAGACCATTTTCTTAATTTCTCTTTCTGAGAGTTCATTATGCAATGACTCTATTTAAAGAGTCATTTATTCCAGATATAAATTAATGCAGAACTATATAGCTAACATTTATTGCATATGCACTCTATGCCAGGCACAGTTCACTGAATCCTCCTGACAGCTCTCTGAGGTAGATGCTAATAATCTGCCAGTTTTGTAAACAAGGAAACTGAGGCCCAGACAGGTTAAGCACCTTACTGGAGGACACAGTTACTAAATGACTGACGCAATAATTGAACTCAGATAACCTGGCTTCTGAGCCTTTTCTCTTTAAATTCACCTGATGAAGCTTCTCTATGTGCCAGACATTGCATGCTGAGTACCAGCTGAGTAAGATCCATGCCTGGCAATAACTAGTCCACCATCTCATTTCATGCATACACAGCTAAAAGTATTAAGGTAAGATAATGGCATTTGTAAATATATATGAGTGTGCACACATGCAAGCCTACTGCTTTTCCTCCATGTTGTTGCTCATGTCTGTGATTACAGGTCTGAGCCTTATTGCTCCCCAGTTGCAGTTAAACCCCATCACCTGATGGCATTGGAATCCACATTGGTTCAAGTTCTAGAGATGGTTTTGCAGAGTGGCTCAGTGCCAGTGACAACTTTGAGCAGGCTTTGATGGGATGCAGAAACCCTGCTAACAGAATATCTCTTTATCTTACTCTTCATTTTTTTTTCCTTGACAGGAAATTACATCCTTTATCCTTTCAGAAATATAAAATTTGCATATTGTGTTTAAGGTTTCTCAAATTGGGAGAAGAAGCAAATGGATCAAGAGGGAAGGCGGTTTGGAGGAAAAATCAGAAAGCTAGCAATCAGTCAGTAGTAAAAAAGTTAAAGAAAAACACATAAGGAAAGGAAATGTATGATTTCTAAATTAACCTAATGAAGGCGGAGAGCTGTTTCTCTGTCCTGCACCTTTTTTCACAGTTTAGCGGCAATAAACAGTCTTTATATCTTGAATTATGCAGAAGTAAAAGCAGTCTGGGAGGCCTCCACATAAAGAGCTTTGGTTCTGTAATTCAGCAGTAATGCTCCATGGGCATGAATCAAGAACTCCATCCCAATCCTGCTGAGACAGCATGGATTTTAATGTTTCTGTGAAGCACAGCACACACCCTCCTGATTCACTTAGCAAATGCCTTTGTTTTGTAGGCAGACCTTATTAAAACAGAAACACACAGCCGCCACTTAATCAGCTTCTCCGGGTAATCTTTTGCCATGATCCCCAAATCCTACCCACTGCCTATAGGGTCTTTTTGGGGAGAAAGGGCCACCTTCTATAATGTCTTTTGTTTTTAGTTAACTGTGGGCGACTAGAAGGTACATCAGCCCCCCGGGCAATTTTTCATGTAACTGCTTGTAAAATAGAGCGTGCCCATTTCGGCTTCGTGGGGTAGAGACCTGCTGACTAAGCACCTGCCTGCAGGTACTGTTGAGCTACACCCAGCTGATCGGACTGCAGTTTCGCTTCGGTTCCATAATTTGTGCCTGCCGAAAGAAGCCTAGATGGCCTCTTACATTACACTGCACAGCGCTCAAACTTCCCCACTTTGTAAAATCTAAAGGAGCTGTGATCTCTCCTGTGGACCACCTTAGATTCAGTGCAGTAAGTACACTGAGTGAAGGAGAGTGACTTATTGAAACTCCCAGAGCTTTGGTTTGTCTGAATCGCAGTGGCTCGCACACCACAGATTACAGGCGCACCAGCTTAACAGCTGCTCGGCTCAAATCCGCACATAACTCAGATTCACTTGGTTCTATCAGTTAAGCTTCCAAAAAAAAAAAAAAAAGAAAAGAAAAAAAAATCCCCTGCCATGGTGAATTTCAGTTTAAATATAACCGAGACTTTCTTGACTCTGGTTTAGCTAAATTGGACCTGTTCCTTGAATTGTTGATTCAGTATTGACTTAGAGATCTGGCTGTCAGTCCCTCCAACAGAATCTCTGTAGACACGTGTATTAATCGTGTGCAATATTCCTCACCCTCCATGCACTGCCAGCCCTGGCTTGCGCTAGCTACAAGCGATGTTTTAAACCTTGATTTCCGTGTGCGGTTAAGTGTCAGACGGACGATTCATATGCTGGCTCAACAGTATCATTTGGAGATCACCTTCAGGAGGCAGCTCTGGCATGCCACTGCAGGGAAGCGGAAGAACAGGTCTGCATCATGCCCCCCAGATTTGACAGGAGCAGTCACTCTGGGGCATCAATTATGTATGAGGCTAGGTGGTCAGTTTAATCTTTCCTTTTAACATTGTCATCTACACACTGCCTGAAATGCTGTTGTTATGGATCTGGGTAAGGGGTGAAGTATTATGTGGTAATGGACGTTGTACATTTGCCTGGGAAAAAAATTGTCTCTTTCTTCATAGCCTGGGAACTCACATTCTCATTTTTAATTAAGCCATTCAAGTAATAGGCAGCAGGAATTGGCGCTATGGAGGGATAACAGTAAAAAGGATAACAAAGCTAGTGGGGAAAAGAAACCTCAAAGTAGAGATGGGGGCTAACCATGATGGGTTGCATTTATATGCCCTGTCATTCAGTATTGTGATTTGCCAAGACAATAGACTCCCCGTTAATGATCATCGTTAATTGCCATATATCGAGGACCACATGGCAGGCTCTCTGCTGTAGGCACTACCATATGTCATCCTATTTCATTCTCTCAGCTGAATTATCATTTCCATTTTATAGATGTGAAAACTGAGGCTTAGGTGAAGTAACTGCCCCAAAGTCCCTCAGATAGTAAGGGGCCAAGTTCTCTTTGATTACAAAGCCCAAATCTTGAGATAACCCAACAGTGTCTCTAGTTATTGGCCATATGCCATACACATGGTAAGCAAGGAAGAAGAGATCCCAGCAGGGATGGGTCTGATTCCAATGTTGCGTCCTTTCGATTGTATCACCCTACCCATGGGTGCTGGGTCAGCTTTGTGGTATCGGGTATCAGAGCATGACTTCAAGACAATACATGGACAGTCTTTTGTGTGGTCTAATACGGCTTTAATCTCTTACTACTTTCATAGATGGCTTCTTTGCTCAAGGCATACAACAACAAATGAGAGTTGGTCTTTATTCCTGACTAGCTCCAGCATCCAATAACTGGGATAAATATGTAAATAACGATCTAAGACAGTGTATTCCCTATAAGAATAAGAACAACAAAATAGAAGTTTTATAATTATTTCTGTTGGCCAGAGTGGTCAACCAGGACTTGGCAAAATGTAATTCCCATATGGGTTTTTGAAGGATGAAGAGATCATTGCACGGGACATTCAGAGAGCAAGATCAGCATGGTCAAAAGCACATGGCTATGAAACAGCATGATTGGCCAGGAAGTACAGTTAGTTTTGTTTTGAGAGAGCCTAAAGAACACATGGAAGAATCACTGGCGTGGAAACTCTAGGTTGTAGGGAGGATTCCGATCAGAGGAAGCCTTGTCTGCCATCCAGAAAAACTGACTTTTTCCTCATAAGTGGTGGGGGGAGCCACTGAAGGATTTGAATCAGAGAAGTGAGATACCACATTTATTTGCTTGTCTGTTTTTTCCTTGTCCATGCGATTTTTTAGTTCAAGGACCCAGACTGTAACAGGGACGCCTGTAGCAAGTTTTAAATACATGTGTGTCTATGTCATTGTTAGAACTTTTTCAAAACTACTTATTTGTACATAATGGGGAACTGGCAGAAAAAAGTCTCAAGAATGAGAATAAGAAATCCACAGCAGAAGCCTGTTTTCAACAGTACCCTGACTACCATCCCGGCCTCCATTGCCCCAGCAAGTAGCCAGCCGGTCTTTCCAAACCCTCGTGTCATTTCTGCAGACGGGAGGAAGTGCAGACAATGGAGACATTTGTGTTCACCAGCCTTGATGCTGGGACCTCCAAGCATGAGGGCCTGGACTCCCTTCGTTCACACTATGCAGCTTACCTAGTGGGGGCCCTCCCCCGCCCTGCTTCAGAACAAACATAGCAGGGGTGCCTGGGTGGCTCAGTCGGTTAAGCGTCTGCCTTTGGCTCAGGTCATGATCCCAGGGTTCTGGGATCGAGCCCCGCATCGGGCTCCCTGTTCGGCGGGAAGCCTGCTTCTCCCTCTCCCTCTGCTGCTCCCCCTGCTTGTGCTCTTTCTCTCTTTGTGTCAAATAAATAAAATCTTTAAAATAAATAAATAAAAGACCACTCCAGCTTGAGCATTCCCTATAAGAGTCACTCACCACTTCTGTTTAAAAAAAAAGAACAAAAGTAGCAGCTGAAGAGAGGGGTCGACATCTTTATGTCAGTAGATGCTTCTGCACCAGCCCTTCACCTCTGTATTCAGAGTGGGCTTCCCGAACTATTTGACAAAGCCTTTGAGGTATCATTTACCTCCTTTGTACTTGCTCCCCATTTTCCTTGAAACATGCTGGGCTCCTTCTCTTTGCCGGCGTCTTTGAGCCCATTAGAGGCATGAGTGCAACTCCAGCTTTTCAGGCTGTCCCACGTCGTATTTCACTAAAGCAGACAAAGGACAGTGGAGTGTTGTCATTATTGTTTCCAGGAGGCAGGATCTTTATATCCAGATAATGTGGATATCCTCTCAAAGGTTCTTTGGAACCGTAGTCGGGGAAAGAGCTTTTGTTTTCTCTTAGATTACCTCTGCAACTCCTCATGTGAAGTGAGTTTCTCCTCACATCCTCCCCTTTCCCCATTGTCTCAATTACCCTTTGCATTTGCTTTCGCCCCGTACGCATTTATTCAGTTGGGCTTTATTCAGTCAAGTCTCCTCATGCTATTTTGGCTTACCTTCCCTCCTGCATTTAGAGTGCAGGGACCATTATTCCTTTGATTTGCCTGCTTTAAAGTCTCAAATCTGCCTCTAATTCACTTCTGTACCTGGGCCTAATCATGCTCTTATTACTGGGTTTTCATCCCTGAGTTTCCTGGTTTCTATTGACTTTCTCGCTCCCGGAAGCCACTGTGGATCCTGAGGCAATTGAGGATAGCTTCTATCAAAGATAATTCCTTTCTCTCTTCTGGTACTGTTCACTCAGTACTTAACACTAACTTGGACACAGAGGAGCATAGAACAGAGCAGGGTTCTCAGCCTGACCATTGTTCACATTCGGGGCCTGACACTCCTTTGTTGGGGGGCCACCCTGCTCTGTGGGGGATGTTTAATGGCGTTCTTGGCCTCTACCGATTAGAGGCTAGCAGCACCTCGACCTTCACACCCCATTTTGTGACAACCAAAAATGTCTCCAGACATTGCCAAATGTCACTCCTCGTTGAGAATCCCTGAGACACAAAGTTCTTGCTCTAGGTTAGAATCCCACTGAGATCCTATGCACAGAGTCTAATACACCGGCTGCCATATAGCAGGTGCTCCGTAATTTTTTGTTGAATTGAGCCCAGCATCAACACATAGCTGTTCACATATGCCTGTTGGCCTGTGATCACACTGAGGCGGTGGAAACCATGCCATATTCATCTCTATAGCCAGCCCCAGCACAGTACCTGATATGTAATAGGCGTGCAGAACGTATATGTCAAGGGGATGCTTTCACTCCGGTGAAAGTGATTCTTAGATTTTGTTGATTAATCAAGGAAATACACATACTGGGTGGGCATGAGGTGCACTGTGAAGGATGAGGTGAACACAGGCAAGAAAAGACAGATAAAGAGGAGATCATTATGAGAAGCACGTTGAGTCGGGCAGGTGTAAGTTCTATTCCCTAAAGAGTGGTCATTGTCTACACTCTGCCTCTATGCCTCAGATGGTCCAATTTGCTTCACGTGGGAAAAAAAAAGGCCACGTCACACAACTGTAGACTGCATCTGTGGACTTAAACTGGTGGCTCAAAAATGTACACCCTAGGGGTACCTGGGTGGCTCAGTCGTTCAGCGTCTGCCTTCGGCTCAGGTCATGATCCCAGGGTCCTGGGATCGAGCCCCACATCGGGCTCCCTGCTTGGCAGGAAGCCTGCTTCTCCCTCATCCACTCTCCCTGCTTGTGTCCCCTCTCTCACTGTGTCTCTCTGTCAAATAAATAAATAAAATCTTAAAAAAAATGTACACCCAGGATGAATCCCATCAAGTCACCACCCTGTGGAGGAAGTCACCTCAGAGCAGAGAGCCTGATGACAACCCCAAAAGGTGCACAATGGAGACAACCACGTGTTCCTGGAGTGTGTGCCTCAGTCTCCACTAGGGTGGTTCCTTCAAAAGCCAAGATTTGCATCGTCGTCCTATGGCTCCTTTTGACATGATGGTAGAGGAGATGTGACGTGGGTCCCACATCCCCTTCTCAGCCTCATAACTAGGAAAAGTTAAAATCCCTTGGGGTTTCTTTAAATGGAGCTATTACCTTTCCTACTTGAAAGGCAAGGGGTTGGGAAAAAAAAAAAGCAGTCTTTTGGTGGTCCCTTAAAATCCAAGGGAGGCATTATTTACTATGAGCATATTATTTGAAAGGATGTATCTTGGAATCATAAGTCAGGCAGGTGTGGCTTAATCCAAGCCCTGTCTTTTATTAGCTGCATGATCTTGGGCTAATTCTATAACCTGTCTGAACTTCAGGGCCCTCATATGCAAAATGGGATGCTAAAGCCTCATAAGGATGCTGTGAAGATTGACTTAAATTAGATAATATCTTACAGCATTTACTTTAGTTCTTAGCACATCGCACAGTAAATGGCTATTGTTATTGGTTATTGTAGTATTAGATAGTGGAATCTATTAACACCTTATTTTTTTCTAAATTTTTCTCTTTGTTCACAGCATACCACTAGCAAGTTTGAGGATCTAGCCCTGCCTCCGTGTTACCCTCCCACTGTAACATGTTCTGGTATAAGGTCATGTTGAGGTTTGCCTCAATTATTCTGTCTTCCTAAAACCCTGTTGTCCAACTTCATCCCCACCCCCACTGAAGTGTAATAGTCCATCATATTCCAGTCAGGGCTAATGCATTCTTTCCAAGCCATCCCAGTCTCTCTCGATTTTAGGGATGTAGCAACTGTTGGAATCATGTTTTCTCAGTGACAAATCCATTTGCTTTCAAAGTAAAACAATGAAGAATGTGAACAACTTGATTTTGTCATTGGAAGTGCTCTGTACCAGTCAAGGTGGAAGATCTAGAATCAATATGACTAATGGATCCAAGCTCTAAGTGATAGAGTCAGCAAAAAGGATAAATTTTCACTTCCCCATGCATCCTGGATGGTAATTTCTTCTCGCCACCTGCTCTGTGATAGTCAGCGCTGTGTTCTCCATGGTGGCTGTCAGACCAATCACAAGCCAAGACCGGGAAGCACTTGGTCAATACATCCAGTGTGTCAAGCTTTGAGTCATTTTTATGTTTTTGTGTTCCCCTTATTACTTTCCTTGGCTGAGTAAAATCTCTATTACTTTGGGCTCAGGAATGGAGAATGTGCTGTGAACACCCAAGGTGTACATTTTATTTTATTTTTATTATTTTTTGTGATGACTTCATTATTCCCTTATGCCTGAGTTTTTCCAAAATTGTTTTTTCTCTCTTCCTCTCTCTTTCAACATCCTCATCTTTGGCTTCGCCATTTATTCATTCAAGCTGCATGGTAGTGAGCTTATGCCATTGCTTGGCCTCTCTCCTTCAGAGCAGTGAATGACTCCAACTTCTGAATTTCACAGACTGGTAAAATTACTCCCCACACCCCTCTCGAAGAGGAGGGACTGGCCAATTGTTGCCAACTTTCACCTATTTTTCAGGGAAGGACATTATATCATAACAGCCACTTTCCATAACCATTATTTCATTTAGACAAGGACATTTAAAAACAACATGCAATCTAAGAATTACACATATTAAATAAATTTTGCTTTGTAATAAGTTCATCGTATTGGTCTCATTTTGCAAAAGTAAAAAAAAAAAGTCATCATAGGTGATGGATTTTGTGAATGAACGATGGATGTTGCCATCTTCGGGGAACGCTGGTACAGAACAGTGCTAGAGGCCATCTAGACCAGAAGCAACAGTTGAAGGTTCCTTTTTCTTATCCAATTCCTATGCCTTACTCTCATTTTCAGGAGTACCTGTCTAAGCATTTTGTTGATATGTTTGCAATGAAATCATCACTGCGCAGAAAGAGAAATTATTTTCCATTTGCATTAAAAGCTGCACATCCGAGTTTATGTAGATATCCACGGGGACGTCACATAAAGCAGAGCCCATTAAAGTGACAGACCCCGTGGTAAACCTCTTGTTGCAGGTGTGACCATGATTTGCCTTTAAGATTGATACCGTGTATCATTCATTCACAACATGCATGACCTATGTTTGTTTTGCTTTTGCATTTGACTCGTATGTTCATTAACAAATGGCCTGGGCTTTTGGAATCAACAGACAAGGATTCACACCCTCCTTCTGACAATCACTGGCTGTGTGATCTTGGGCACATTCCTTTCTCTAAGGTGATTTCTTCACTGGTGTAAATGAAAGTGGCAATAATGCCCACCTCTGGATTGTTCTAAGATTTAAATGGAAGGAAGTATGTAGGAATGACTGGTACACTGCCTGGCACATAGTTTGATGGGATACATACGCATTCCCTTACTCTTGTTCATTTAACTTGCAAGCACTTTTGTTCAGGGAAAACCTAAATGGGGCGTCTTAAAACCATTCACAGTCTCTCTCCAAATTAACTAATTGCTGTGGTTCTTTCCTCTCCACAGTCAGCCCACTGTTTTGAGTCACATTCCATATATGTATATGACATTAAACCTCCTTGTTAATTTATTCTTTAAAATAGGGCCTTTTCAATTACGGGAATGTTAATTATTATTTATCATGCCTTAATTATTGTAATCGACCACACGCTTATTTTGAGTGTGCGTGTGTGTTTCAAGCCAGCAGTCTGTGAACGTCCGCCTCTGATAGCCTTTTATCTGTTTTCTCCCATTACTGTTTCATCCCCAGCCCTAACAGGGCTCTGCACTTTGATGTGCCCTGCAGCTGCTTTACCAACAAACATAAACTTGCCTTGATTTTTGAGTGTTCTGCAGAGGTCGGTACAGTATTATAAAATATCTTTAAAACTCTATCACTTGAAAAAAAAATGTTAGGAATGTGCCTTTCAGATACCCTTTTATCAAATGTTTAACACAGGATTTGGCACTTTAATGGGCTCTCCTCGGTGTTCTAGTAGATATCTACATAAACTCTGATGGTTTATTTACTACTGTAGCTTTTAATGGAAATGTAAAATAATTTCTCTTCTGGGCAGTACTGATTTCATTGCAAACACATCAACAAAATGTGAAACCCACATAAAAAAGCAAAGTTGGAAGTATCACTAAAGCTGGGAGAGTCATTGCTGCATATTTTAGATGGGCTAGTGTATTTATGGTTCTTATACACATACTGTAAAATGTAATGTGGCAGGATTGCTATATTGTAATAAAACAATGTGGTGCTTGCTGAAGAAAAAAAAAAAAAAGGACTGGTGAATTATAGCAGTCATTGTACCTTGTTTCCTGTTACTGAAAATGGGGTATGATTATTAAATGCGTGCAGTGTGCATTTTACACACTTAGTTACAGATCTTGGTTTTTATGTGTGCCTAGAATATCAATATTTGCTTTACTTTTAAGGAACATTAGTTACAAATACAGTAAGTGTGTTTCATTTTTCATCGAAGACATACCAGCTTCAGTTCTCAAGTCAGAGTGTGCACTATATGTCTCAATGATCATTGATGAAAAGCCCTGTTGAAAGTAAGTAAGGCTGGTTTTGTAATAAGCAAACATGGGTGCCGCTGCTGCTCTCTGAAACCCATGAAACTGGAGTGAGTGACAATAAATAAGAGTTTAATTAAATTGCTCCTTGGCAGATAGCAGGACTGTCTTTCAGCTGTGGTTTAGAACCTGTGGGGTCTTTTTTCCTCATGATGTCTGTGTGGCATTCTCATCAATACCAATGGGAACCGTGTGCACTAAGGGGGCAGCTGACTCCATGTTCTATTGTGTCTACAGAATACCTCATGGAATTTTCTCCCTTGGGCCACTCAGATTGCGGGGGGGTGGGGAAAGGCAAAGGAAGAAGGAAATCTCAACATTTAAGACAGTCCCAAGGCATAAACTTAGGCGTTACTCTCAGTCGCTTACAGATGCTAAAATAATCATCATAGTATCTTAGAAATCCTTAAAAAATGTCCACTTGCATTTTGTGTGGGACTTAGTTTCAAATTGTAATTATAACCAAAAGATTAAAATACAGCCTCCCGTTGGAATTTAACTCTGATTAGCTATATGCATATATGTGATTATGGTGCTTGGTAAACCATGGAAACCATGCTCCTAGGCTAGAAATGAATGAAAATGATTAATTAGATTCTGTAAGGTGTTGCGTTTATAACAGGGCACACGTAGTAAGCTCATTTAGGTTCAAAGCCATCTGAAAGATAGGAGTGCTTGAAAATGATTAAAGCAGAGCTAGCAAGGTACAATTTCCACTTGCTGTGTTGCTGTTACTTTCCCTAGAGCACCGACTAGGAATATGTATCATCCAGGCATCCTCAGTGCGCTAGCAAGAGATATTTCATTATTTCTCTGTATGAGTTCAAACGTTTTCAGGATAATACTATCAGGCAAACCTACATATACATGTAGAGCCCACATCTCTGTATGAAACTACCTTGCTGGTTTGTAATTGCTTGTATGTTCGCCCAGACATCTGACTTGTTGGTCCTAGAGATAGATTCACTTAGATTCTGTGGACCGGCTCTGAACACTCAGTACTTGTAACCTAGTGGGTGCTAACTCTACGTCTGTAGAAGCCTGATGCTCCACTCCCACCTACCCTTCAACACCCATCCCCTAGGAAGTGGTTAGGAAGGCAACGACTGCATTCATCTTTCTAAATTAAGCACAGGTATGAACAAATGTACTTGGGTATCTTTAAGCTCAAAAAAGAAGTGAAAAAAAGCTTTCCAGAGGTTCCACCATATTAGCTTCTTCTTCCCGGCTTTATACACACCCTCTAGAGTAAAACCCAATGACCTTTAAGGTAGAGATATGAGTTCCGAACAGTAATGTTCACACACAATCACCTGGATTAATTAATCTAGTAATTTCTGCCCTAATTTGTTTGATTCATCATCTTGCAATGACAGAGGAACGGGGGCGGGGGGCCTGCAAATTCTTAGTGCACTCAGGGCATCTTTATTGTATTAATTTGTCACCATTCCCCTCATAGTAGTCACACAGTCTTTTGCCCTGGTGAATAATTTATAGTGTGTTGGTTTTCTTTTGCCTGAGAAGGCAGCCATCTTTACTTAGCAAAATCCAGCCCTTTTGTTTCTGTGGAGAATAACCCAAGATTTCAAATATTCATCATTGCAGGAAATTTCAAATATCATTCTCTAGTTGATAGTACTTTATAAAAATAATATACACTCCTTTTGTATTTACTGTCACTCTCTATTTTTTTTTTTTTGGAGGAAAGGTGTGCATTTGGTCTTTATGTGACAGATAATGCCACATTTCATAGATTTTAAGATGACATCCATTTAAGAAGAACCATTACTTTATATACCACTGAATAAAGGCCACTTTTTAATTTTAAGATGTTAACTATAAGACCTGTCCTGATTTCAAAGTGTCAAAATGAAAAGAGCGCATGTACGTTGTAGAATCAGAGAAATACGTACCGTGTCTACTCTTTTGACTTTTCTCTTTCCTTTTCCTTAGTATTGAAGCTTAGAAACTTTGCAACTCAACAAACAGTTGTCTTTAAAAACAAAACACAAAACTCTGTCCTTTGTGTTCTAGGAAATGGATTAGGTATTAAAATACTAGGTACTACATAACCCTAGAGCGATAGGTTTTATAGGTTCAAAGAGAAGTTAGGTTTATGAAGAGATTAAAGAACAAGCTTGTTTTCATAGACACCATGATAAGCTGGCCTAACACTGTATCACAGTATGAGCCTTACTCTTGGTGATATGATGATTAGAAGTTTCCAACAGGTTGGCCCCTTTTGGAGAATATCTGTATATCTCCAAGAATTGGCGACTGTCAATTCTGGATAGAATTATACTAATTATCTAGAGTTGTCCAGCCCCCATTGTAGAGGTGAGGAGATCAATCTCAGAATGCAAACATGGTCAAGTTCCTGTCTGGTACTCTGTCCTCCCTGTGGGTATTCTTACAGGTTTATTTGGTGTAGAGATGGGGAGCAGACCTGTGGTATGGTTTCCATCCAGAACTTCTAACTCATGCCTTTTGTGTTTGCCATTTTTCTCCCAAACTCCTAGCACCCTTTCAATAGCAAACCATTTTTTTCTAATAAATAAATGGCAGCAGTGTTTTCTGTTGTTTTAAATCAAAGAGTAGAAAGCTACTTGGACATGAGCACTTTACTACATTTTGAATCACTCATTCTTCCCATAATTAGAAAAGGGAATGCTTTTGTTTCACAAAAGTGAATACAAATGCTAGCACACAGCTGTGACCTCTGTGCTCTAATGGATTGTCTGTTTATGACAATCTTCAGTTCCCCCTCTGAGTCGTAAAAGTGTTCACATCATTATAAATGAGGTAATCGTATGATGCCTAGACCCAGAGTTGTGCTGTCTTTTGAGGTAACCATAAGTTTTGTTTGTTTGTTTTCCGTCTTTTTCCATTTCCTTTTTAAAATTGAATTATTTATTTAGAATATTTTCTTACCTGATAACTGTTTCCTTGAAAAAAAAAACAAACGTAATAGATATTTACATGTGGAAAAGGCTTTAATTTGGTCTTTTATTTTCTGGACTGAATTGATTAATCCAATGAAATAAATTTAATAAATTGCTTCCCTGACAACAGACAAACTTTGGACTTTTTATACTGGACTTTACCTACTTCACACAGGCAATTTATTTATTTATTTATTTTTAAATGAAAATGGAATTAGTGGTAAAGATTTTATTTCAGCAACTTGGACCGTATACAACCACTCTTGTGTTCATTGATCTGCAGATTTTTATTTTTCTCCTGCTTGCAATTGCTTTGTGTGATCAGTGTATGATCTGGGATCACTCATATGCATTCTGAGCAGCCCTGATCTTAGAGAATAAGGCTCTCTTCATGGATAGTGCAGTGTTCCTTTGACAGTGACTTGAGTTGTCCAGACTAGTTATACCTGGAGCAGAGGAAAAGCCAAAGCTAAGTCTTGTTAACACCCAAGGAACAGTGGTGTCCTTTTCTGTTTCTGCGTCATCCAGCCAGGAATATCATGGCAATGAGGTATGTTTGACAGTGGTCTGGCTCTCTCTCGAGGGGGCCACATTGCAAATTCTTGTCTTATGTAATGTCCTGGGATTTTTGTCAGAATTTTAGGACTGTGCCATCTGATCCAATTTCTCACTCTCTTATCTAGTAGTTCCTAGAGAAAAAAAAAGTGGTTACTTAAATCTTCCCCATCTAAATCAGTTACCTGGTTTAAAGCTATCATGAGTAATTCAGAGCCAGAATAGCTGACAAGGGGGGAAAATCTGTCAGAAGTTTGCAGACTTCATCCTGGGGGCGGAGCAAGATGGCGGAGGAGTAGGAGACCTGGATTTCGTCTCCTCTCAGGAATTCAGCTGGATAGGGATCAAACCATTCTGAACACCTACAAACACAACAGGAGATCGAAGAAAAGAAGAGCAACAACTCTCTCATCAGAAAAGCGACCACTTTTTGGAAGGTCTTTTCTGATTTGTTTAGAGTATATTTTCTGGGGACGTTGTTACTCTGCTAGCATTTTGTTCTCTCATTAATCTATTCTCCTCTGCACAAAATGACAAGACGGAAAAAATCACCTCAACAAAAACAACAAGAGGTAGTACCGACTGCCAGGGACCTACTCAATACGGACATTAGTACGATGTCAGATCTAGAGTTCAGAATCATCACTTTAAAGAAAGTAGCTGGGCTTGAAAAAAATATGGAAGTTATTAGAGAAACCCTTTCTGGAGAAGTAAAAGAACTAAAATCCAACCAAGTAGAAATCAAAAAGGCTATTAATGAGGTGCAATAAAAAATGGGGGCACTAACTGCTAGAATAAATGAGGCAGAAGAGAGAATCACTAATATACAAGAGCAAATGATAGAAAATAAAGAAGCTGAGAAAAAGAGAGATAAACAACTACTGGATCATGAGGGCAGAATTCGAGAGATAAGCGATACCATAAGACGAAACAACATTAGAATAATTGGGATCCCAGAAGAAGAAGAAAGAGAGAGAGGGGCAGAAGGTATAATGGAGCAAATTATAGCAGAGAACTTCCCTAATTTGGGGAAGGAAACAGGCATGAAAATCCAGGAAGCACAGAGAACCCCTCTCAAAATCAATAAAAATAGGTCAACACCCCGACATCTAATAGTAAAACTTACGAGTCTCATAGACAAAGAGAAAATCCTGAAAGCAGCTCGGGAGAAGAGATATGTAACCTACAAGGGTAGAAACATTAGATTGGCAACAGACCTATCCACAGAGACCTGGCAGGCCAGAAAGGACTGGCAGGATATATTCAGAGCACTAAATGAGAAAAATATGCACCCAAGAATACTCTATCCAGCTAGGCTGTCATTGAAAATTGAAGGAGAGATAAAAAGCTTCCAGGACAAACAAAAACTAAAGGAATTTGCAAACACAAAACCAGCCCTACAGGAAGTCTTGAAGGGGTCCTCTAAGCAAAGAGAGACCCTAAAAGCAACAGAGACCAGAGAGGAACACAGACAATATACGGTAACAGTCACCTTACAGGCAATACAATGGCACTAAATTCCTATCTTTCAATAGTTACCCTGAATGTAAATGGGCTCAATGCCCCAATCAAAAGACACAGGCTATCAGACTGGATTAAAAAACAAGACCCATCGATATGCTGTCTGCAAGAGACTCATTTTAGAACCAAAGACACCCCCAGATTGAAAGTGAGGGGATGGAAAACCATTTACCATGCTAATGGACACCAAAAGAAAGCTGGGGTGGCAGTCCTTCTATCAGACAAATTAGATTTTAAACCAAAGACTGTAATAAGAGATGAGGAAGGACATTATATCCTACTTAAAGGATCTGTCCAACAAGAAGATCTAACAATTGTAAATATCTGTGCCCCTAACATGGGAGCAGCCAATTATATAAGGCAATTAATAACAAAAGCAAAGAAACACATCGACAACAATACAATAATAGTGGGGGACTTTAACACCCCCCTCACTGAAATGGACAGATCGTCTAAGCAAAAGATCAACAAGGAAATAAAGACTTTAAATGACACACTGGACCAAATGGACTTCACAGACCTATTCAGAACATTCCACCCCAAAGCAATGGAATACACATTCTTCTCTAGTGCCCGTGGAACATTCTCCAGAATAGATCACATCCTAGGTCATAAATCAGGTCTCA
The DNA here is from genome assembly GCF_002201575.2 of Neomonachus schauinslandi. Classification (NCBI taxonomy): domain Eukaryota; kingdom Metazoa; phylum Chordata; class Mammalia; order Carnivora; family Phocidae; genus Neomonachus; species Neomonachus schauinslandi. The sequence continues at coordinate 32,750,787 of NC_058404.1, forward strand.
ACTGGTACCAAAAGATTGGGATCATTCCCTGCCTATTTTCAGACCACACTGCTTTGAAACTAGAACTCAATCACAAGAGGAAAGTCGGGAAGAACTCAAATACATGGAGGCTAAAGAGCATCCTACTGAAGAATGAATGGGTCAACCAGGAAATTAAAGAAGAATTAAAAAAATACATGGAAACCAATGAAAATGAAAACACAACTGTTCAAAATCTTTGGGATGCAGCAAAGGCAGTCCTAAGAGGAAAGTATATAGCAATACAAGCCTTTCTCAAGAAACAAGAAAGGTCTCAAGTACACAACCTAACCCTACACCTAAAGGAGCTGGAGAAAGAACAGCAAATAAAGCCTAAACCCAGCAGGAGAAGAGAAATAATAAAGATCAGAGCAGAAATCAGTGAAATAGGAACTAAAAGAACAGTAGAACAGATCAACGAAACTAGGAGCTGGTTCTTTGAAAGAATTAACAAGATTGATAAACCCCTGGCCAGACTTATCAAAAAGAAAAGAGAAATGACCCAAATCAACAAAATCATGAATGAAAGAGGAGAGATCACAACCAACACGAAAGAAATACAAACAATTATAAGAACATATTATGAGCAACTCTATGCCAGCAAATTCGATAACCTGGAAGAAATGGATGCATTCCTAGAGATGTATCAACTACCAAAAGTGAACCAGGAAGAAATAGAAAACCTGAACAGACCTATAACCACTAAGGAAATTGAAGCAGTCATCAAAAATCTCCCAAAAAACAAAAGCCCAGGGCCAGATGGCTTCCCAGGGGAATTCTACCAAACATTTAAAGAAGAATTAGGTATTAACCTATTCTTCTGAAACTGTTCCAAAAATAGAAATGGAAGGAAAACTACCAATCTCGTTTTATGAGGCCACCATTACCTTGATCCCAAAACCAGACAAAGACCCCATCAAAAAGGAGAATTACAGACCAATATCCTTGATGAACATGAATGCAAAAATTCTCACCCAAATACTAGCCAATAGGATCCAACTGTACATTAAAAGGATTATTCACCACGACCAAGTGGGATGTATCCCTGGCCTGCAAGGTTGGCTCAACATCTGCAAATCAATCAAAGTGTTACAATACATTAACAAGACAAAGAACAAGAACCATATGATCCTCTCAATAGATGCAGAAAAAGCATTTGACAAAGTACAGCATCCTTTCTTGATCAAAACTCTTCAGAGTATAGGGATAGAGGGTACATACCTCAATATCATAAAACCCATCTATTAAAAACCTCCACCAAATATCATTCTCAATGGGGAAAAACCGATAGCTTTCCCCCTAAGGTCAGGAACGCGGCAGGGATGTCCACTATCACCACTGCTATTCAACATAGTACTAGAAGTCCTAGCGACAGCAATCAGACAACAAAAAGAAATCAAGGGATCCAAATCGGCAAA
>NC_058404.1:32757222-32819339 GCF_002201575.2 Neomonachus schauinslandi
TTCATCTAAAACTAATGATGTAATGTATGGGGATTAACATAAGAATAAAAAAAATAAATAAAAGAAGTTTGCAGACTTCATCCCTAATAGAAGCTAGGCTTCACCCAAGGGCACAACTGTGGGTCTCAGGGATTCAAGACAGTGCACTGATGTCTCAGTGCCCACTGATTATCATTTATGAATGAAAGCAGTTTCTCTGGATGGTGGGTCTCTGACCTCCGCTTTGTGGAGACACAGAATAATTTGAGCTGGAAGGAGCCTTCGAGATCCTTTGACCATACTGCCTCATTTTATGGAAGGTGAGATGAGATCCAGAGAGGACTGATGATTTATGTGAAGTCGTACTGTTGGTCAGTGTCACGGCCGCCTCTCAGAGTAGCTCCTCTGACTCCTGGTGGAATATTCTTTCAGCTGCACCGTGCATTGCTGGATGGCTCTACCTGCCCACTCTTGGGAAGATGCTGACCCAGTTCCCTCAGATCATGAGGTGTCAAGCCTCATTTGGCTTTGTCACTACAGCACATATAGTTAATTGAAGCACAGAAATGCCTCAGATGTTCATTTCCGCAGCAAGAAGTCTGAACAGAGTCGGCGAAGAAAGAACTGACTCTCCTTCTGCTTAGATCTCTTATGCATTGTATTTTGCCTCCCTGGGACTCGATTCCACACTTGTAATGTGAGGACATTGACCATGATGACCCTTAGGCCTGACCTTAAGTGATTATGTGTACGGATTGTTTACAGTTGTAGAGCTTTGGGATCCATGTTCTGTCACTCTCGCCCTTTCTCTAGAATGGGTTTTAACATGAATAACCAACTTATGTTCATATGTATTAAGATCTTATATTAGCCAAAAAATAATTCTTGCACATCATTTATCCAATACTCTAATGACAAGATGAATTCCTAACAGGGGTCCATACGGGCATTTGCACTCTGCATGTGCCTGGCCTTGCTCACTCCCTGGCAGGCCTTGCCGCTCTTTCCAGACTTAGGCACAGAATCTGCTACCTCCCTACAGAACGGCCAGGGCCCCCTTGCCCATAAGACTGAGAACCAGCTATAACTAGACTCTTGACTCTGGTACATGCGTCTGTGAGTTGGGACCAGTGGCAAATCCGTAACCTCTGCTGCCATGGGATCAGCATTCACATTGGAAAATTTTTCCATTTCTCCTCTTTGCAGTGAAATTCAGTCTTTTATCCACTCATGCTTCCTTGCCGAGACATGTTGAGGGAGGAAATCCTACATCCTTTGGAGAAAGAATCTCTTTATCATGGCAGTGACTCCCTCCAAAACCTGGAACTGAAAGCCTTGCTACTTTTATTTGGCCTGTTATTTGGGATGACAGAAATCTCTTCCTTGTGACCACAGTGAACCCCTTAGTTAGGAAAGCTGAGGAAGGGGGCCTGGGTCCCCAGAGCCTGAGGGGCATTTGGCCTCAACTCCATGTGATTGTCCTCTGGGACAAATCACCTCTAATCCAAGGGGGTGAGAGAACCTTCCAGCAGCCAGGGTCTCGTCCCTGTGCTGCTGAGGCTGCTGCATTCACAGGTAAGAGGGGAAATGGAATTCTCTGAAGATCACGTTCCTGAGGGCAGGGCTTGCCCCTCTTTTCGCTGTCTTGTCCACTGCACGATGGGGCAGATGGTCCATGCTGCTCCTCCAGAGCCATCAGGCCAAGAGGTCTAGGTTCATTCCCTCCTCCACCACCAGGGGGAGTGTGGTCCAGCTCGTTCTAATAGCCCTCTCTATTTCCCAGCTACTGACTGGTTTCTTTAGCACCTATTCCCTAGTTCAAAACCATCCCTTGACAGCCCACATCGTCACAAACTGCCTGCCAATGGATTTTCACCTCCTTTGTCAGACTTTAGTTTTAATAACCAGCTCCCACCTTGAGAAGAGAAGTTGGTTCTCTAGTACCAACTTGCAGATCCGAAAGTCTGTGTCCCAGTAATTCTCACCAAGTCCGTGGGCTTGAGGTCTGTTCTGTAAGGCTCTCTGCCTTCCTCTGACCGTGCCATTGACAGCAGAGCCTGAAGCCATGCTGTCCGAGATAATCTGTGCTCCTTGATGTTCTGGGCTCCACTGGGGAGAAGATTCAGCACACAAAAAGTTGGGATGATAGCTCCACAATGTTTAGGTAAATCAGTAGTCTGTCTTTACATTCTTGTGGACTTGCTGCCAGGTTCCAAGCTCCATGCTTCTGTGCAGATGGGCCTCTGTGTCCCACCTTTACCTGATTTATAAAGACATTTTCTAAACCACAGCCAATAATTTTAGGGGTCCATATACCTTCTAGTCTAATATTGAACAGTTTCTTTTAGCTTCTTTTCTGCAGGATAAAAAATCATTTTCTGTTTGGATGCCCAGTGCAGCCTCTAAAATATCTGGTCAGAATGGCTACACCTGCAGTTTCTATTGTCCCATACAAACTTCCAATCAGGCAAAGCCCCAGATCAGTGGGGTCCAGGCAGCAGTGTGGGCCTGCAGAGCCTGGATTAGGCATGAGGCAGTAAGTCAGAGTCCATAGAGCGAAGAATGGTCACGTGGAAGGTAGAATTTTGACAGAAGCAGGATCAGAGCCCAGAAATTGGTCCAAACCAGTCACCCATTAGAATTGGCAAAACAAAACAAAACAAAACAAAACAAAAAACACAGGTGTTTTAGTGAAACAAAAGAAACCAAAAACTGGCATTTGATTTTTAACTCTACCACTCATTAACCTATGTGATCTTAAGGTTTCTGAATCTCAGTCCCGATAATAACATCTGTCTCCCTTGGTTGTTGGTAAAGTGTGAAATCAGAGCTGTTTGAAACAGGACTTGTAAACTCATAAGTGAGATGAAAACAGTAGCCATTTTGCTTGCATTCAGCTCTTATGCATTTTCCCAGAATCGCGTAGAATTTCCATTCAGTCAAGGCAAGGTAACATGGTACTCTTCCCTCAGAACGAAGAGGCTTGCCTATTTTTGCTACTGTGTTAAACCGTAAACTAAACAAGGCAGCCCAGAAAGGAGGAACAAAGGTTATAGAAATGAAATGCTGGAGCAAACACATCTCCACTAATGGGAGCACTAAAATGACAAAGATTTGCATCACATTGTCCTCTTGGCCCTGACTAGATCGCCCCTAGTACAGCTGTGTGAATTCATTTCCTGGGCCTAGGGTGACCTAAATGGATCTATCTGATAGAATTAAGAGCATTAGAAGAAGTATACTGAGTTGCAGGGTACAGAGAGACAAGTTATGTAGTTTTGAAAGGTTGCAAACACTGATGCAGGGGGAAAAAATAGAGGATGTGATGGCACATACTGATTTTGAAGTGCTTTTTGCACATTTATAAGGCAAATAAAGGTGCAGTTCTCATGGTGTTTTTTTCCTCTCTAGATTTTTTTTAAAGATTTTATTTATTGGGGCGCCTAAGTGGCTCAGTCGTTAAGCATCTGCCTTTGGCTCAGGTCGTGGTCCCAGGGTCCTGGGATCGAGCCCCTCGTCGGGCTCCCTGCTCGGCGGGAAGCCTGCTTCTCCCTCTTCCACTCACCCTGCTTGTCATTCCCTCTCCCGCTGTGTGTCTCTCTCTCTACTCATTTGTGTAAATCAATTTCATCGATGTGGGGTGGGGGGGAAGCAAACAGAGTCCAACAATAGGTTTGATGCCTACAAAGAATCATTGTTAGTAAGTGAGCATCCATCACCAAGGAGATAGTGAATGACCGAGAATCAAATAAGTAAAGGATACATTCTTTTGATTTCGATCATAGCTCTCTTTGAGAAAGAAAGAGAGCACAGGAGTTGTGGGCAGAGGCAGAGGCAGAGGTAGAAGCAGGCTCCCTTCTGAGCCCGGAGCCCAATGCAGGACTCGATCCCAGGACACTTGAGATCTTGACCTGAGCCAAAGGCAGATGCTTAAATGACTGAGCCACCCAGGCGCCCCCCACCTCTGGATTTTTCTACAAAGTTGCACGAAACAGATACACAGAGTTCTTCGAAAGGCCCACTGGGGTTTTATTTTTCCTCCCCCCCCACCCCCTACCCTTTGGCACCCCATCCTGTTGTGGGGAGAATGGGCCCTCCATAGTCCCTCCTGACTCCTGTCCCTGCCTCAGCTCAGGTGTCTCATTTTAAGTACTTGCACCCAGGTGTTTCCTCTGGGTTGCAGGGATAAATCTGTAGACTGACACCTCAGCTGCTGTCCCACAGCTTGTCCATATGCAACAAAATCTTCTGACTTTGAAAGGGATGCACATTTTATTTTAACCTGTCTTCTGCTTTTCCTGTCGCTCATCCAAGGTCTGCTCACCTACCCAGGAAACCAGCTCTGGCTCAGAGGCAGTTCAGCTCTTAATAAGAAGTTGAACAGAAGTTATAATAACTCATTGCCTTGCCTGCTTAGAAAACATGATAATGCTCCTTAGTTGTAAGAAATCATTTTAACCACACTGACTGGTGGCAGTTCATTGATGAAGGCTATGTGAAACCTGCTATAAATAGCCCATGATGCATGCAGTAAAGGGTTCTTCTGTGTGGCATTTATTTATTTGTAATTTATACCCTGCCTACTTTCACAAAAGGATTTGAGCTGGCTGACAATAAAAGACACATATACAATAAGATTGTTATGTATGTAGAAATGGAAGATCAAAAATCATATGGAATGGGGAAAGGAAAAGAGTTATGTTCGTAGTGTTTTCCTCCTCATCAAGGCAATAGAAGATTATGGTTTCAGCCTTGCCTCTCCCGGACTCACGGAGATGTGCTGAAGAGGAGACGTGCCATTCACTCCTCAAATAAATAAAACAAGTAAAATTACTCTGCTGGACGTAGGGGAGGAAACTATATTTAGAAGAAAGGAGAAATCTCAAAAGATCTTATTTTGGGCTGAGAGCAGGTACAGCGGGGAAGGCCGTGGAGTAAGCTGAACCACATAGTGATTATATTTTCCCTAATCAGTTAGAGTTCTGATTACCTCCTGCCCAGTCGGTATGGCACTTGCCTGGCATTATGCAGGAGCTATTGATTTGTTCTGTACTCATTTGTGTAAATCAATTTCATTGATGGGGGGGGGAAAGCAAACAGAGTCCAACAGTAGGTTTGATACCTACAAAGAATCATTGTTAGTAACTGAGCATCCATCACAAAGGAGATGGTGAATGACCGAGACTCAAATAACTAAAGGATACATTCTTTTGACTTCGATCAGACACTGTTGACATTTGGGGCCCAATAATTGTCATGGGGGCTCTCCTGTGAATTGTAAAAAGTTTAGTAGCATCCCTGGGCTCCACCCAGTTGATGCCAATAGAATCCCTGCCCCGTCTCAGTCGTGCCAATCAGAAATGGCTCCAGACATTGCCAAATGCGCCCGCTGAATGGTGTGCGAAATTGCCCCCAGTGTAACCACTGGTTTAGGTAAAGCCTGGTACACAGACTGCCTCATGGAACAGGTGACGCCGAGAGATCTTTCCCTGGTTCTCTCTTCCCCAGTGAGGGAACCCATCTGCCAAGGAAATGCCCACTGGTGTGGGAATTCCTACTGGGTCCCCTAGAAACATATCCTTCCCTTCTGTTCTCATGAGGTCTTTGTGTATCTTGCCTAGGCGAGCATTTTGGAAAGTTGGCATTTCTGCTTCCTCAGCAGATACAAGTAACGCCGGCACCGAGCATAACAACCCCAGCAACATTGCTGTGTTTACCCTGACAGTGGATAAGTCACAAATCAGTGTCAGGTTCATTCCCACGTTGGGGAAGTTCTTCATTTCTGCCTGAGGTCTATCCCTGTACTCATTCTGACTTCCTCCGGAGAAGATGCTAATAAATGCTCTTCTAATTCAACTGATAAGAAATGTTTGAAATAAGTTGAATTGCAATATGATCATGCCTAAGCACGTAGTGCAATTAATTGCTCTTAGTTTTCCAAGTGGAGAGCCAATCACCAGTTTCCGAAAGTGGTTCACGATTGGCAACACACATTGTTCGTATGTCAGGTCCATAGACAGATTTGTGCTCTGAAGAACTTTACCTCTTTTGTCTTTTATTTCTTTCTTTTAATAATCGCACCTTTTCTTTGTGATTGAGTCACAAACATACTATAGCTCAAGTCAGGTTCAATTGTCACACCCATAGAAAATACTGTCCTATCTGGGTGTCATGTGGAAGCCAAGCATCCCAGGTGCATATAATGAATTAATTTCTATCTAGTTCTACTTCAATTTCCATCTGAAATCTCTAAAGCACTTTGGAGTATCTTTACAATTATCTTTACAGCACATCTATAAAATGGAGAGGGAGCCGGTGATAATGAGCCCATTTCAGGGGTAGATGTAAGAGACAGGATTAGAGTTCACATTTTCAGAGGCCTTTCTAAATGGTCTGGGGTAGTCTGGGATTGGACAGGATCAGTGTATTACCCCTGAAGATGAAGTAAACACATGGTGGTGAGATCTTAACACAAGTCAGCCTCCTCTGTTGGCATTGGTGTCTCTTGGAGCTGATGGGGATTTTTTACAGGTTTACATCAGAGGGGGAAAAAATGGTGTGCTCCCATTTCCTCGGACTGAGCTTCTTCATTCCTGCCTGGTGATGAGGATGCTTGCAAGAGGCACTCACCCTCTGATATTATTCAAGAGCTGCTTTCTGACCTGTGGGTTTTGTTGACCCTGCTCTTGAGTCCCTATGCACCAGCCAACCAATGTACAATGATAGATCATGTCCCTTTATTATGTTTCTAATTCGGGTCCACCTGTCACTACCAGCCATTGCTGTCCAGCATATCTCTAGGCCAAGGCCCTCCGGGGCTTGAGAAGGATGGGAAGGAACAAACGAAAATCTGTGGTACATCTTTTGCATGGAATGTTTTCACATTTTTATTCTAAGAACTGTGTGTGTACCAATTAAAGATTTTTCACACTTTTTCGTCTTTAAGGAAAGGCAGTTATTTGCTGTTTAATCCAAAACAGTGAAAGAAGATATTTCACCTACATTTCCTGCACATATTTTTGTTATGAGAATAAACACTTGTCTCATAGCAATTAAACCATAAGGCACAGTGGCTTAGATGCTCAGCTTTGCGAAAGATAATGGGAGCCAACGAAAACAGGTATAGTGTATGCATGTGAGGGGACAGGCTTAGGTACAGGAAGAATTCCCTGAATCAGAATTCACTGCCTGCAAATAGTATCTGCCACGTAATAGATTCAGTTTGACTAAATGAAGGATAACTACAAGAGTGGACTATGTCTTTTATTGTTATTATTTTATTTTTTTGCTCTGTTTTGTTTTTTATCCTCTAATAAGGAAAGGATTAAGATTTAATGTATCCTGAGACTAGCCCTAGTCACGGTATCAAGAATAAGCAAAAAGGACCAAAGTGAACATTCTTAATTAATACTGAAACTTACTGGGGTGCCTGGGTGGCTCAGTCAGTTAAGTGTCTGCCTTCAGCTCAGGTCATGATCCCAGGGTCCTGGAATTGAGCCCTACATTGGGCTCACTGCTCAGCACAGAGTTTGCTTCTCCCTCTTCTTCTGCCTACCCCCCCACCCCGGCTCATGCTCTTGTGTTCGCTCACTCGCTCGCTCTCCCTCTCTCTCAAATAAATAAATCTTAAAAAAAAAAATACTGAAACTTTTTGTAGTTAAGACATGGTAAAGGGAAGAAGGGTATATGAGTTATACCTACTTTGGTTGATTTTCTTTTTCTAATTAACATTTGTTAAGTCTCCTATAGGTCAGATTCAGGAAAGGTGCTATAGATATCATGATAAATATACCTTTCTATCTTTGAATTGTGTATCCAAAGCAAACCTCAAGTGTAAAGAACCATGGCTAAGCAAAAGGCCCTGAGGCAGGTAACTCTGATGGAAACAGAGGGATAGGGACATCCAGAAAGCTTGTCTCCAAGAAGACAGTGAAACTAAAGGTTACCTAATTTATCCATGTAATTCATCTGTATATATTGAGAGGTTTACAGTTCTTTTGGAGATTTAGATGAAAAATTTCCCCCATCGAAAATTAATGGAATTATTAACTCCAGGGGATAAAAAGAAAGTGTTAAGAAAGAAAAGCAGTCACAGTAAACTAAGTAATTTAAATGCAAAAATGCTAAATAGTCACACTGTAAACCTTGAGTATTAACTTAATCAAAAGTATAATATATTTATTATATTGCTAGGGTGATTAAGAAATATGCTGCTGAGGGATAGTATAATATTAAATCTTCCTCCTCAGTAGTGAGAAGCAAATAGATAATTTTTAGAATCTCAAGTCTAATTAATAACCAGAAAAGCACATTATTTAAAACATACTGATGTAAATACTAGAAGATAAAACTTGAAGGAAGGAAGGAGTAGGGGAAGTAACCGACTCTTTTTCATTTAAGTCATGTAAAATCTCCTGGCTTTTACAGTTATGTACATGGCTCATTTTACTTTTTTGAAAAATATTTAAGATATCTCCTAGAGACCTTCATAAAATGTAAAAAGAAAAATCTAAAGGAAGTGAAAATGGGTAGTTTCTACCAATTATAAAAGCCCAGCTTCTGCTTATACTTTTATTCCTACTTTACATGTCACGGGGTTAAATCCAAACTAGGCCAGATCTGTTCCAGCTCTCAAAGTTCTTTGGGTTCTACAAAATTGAGGATTCATTCACTCCTTGGCCTTAAACTTTCACCTCCTGATCAAATTGTATCTCTGCACTGAGGATTATGGAATGAAATACACAGACCTTCAAGAGTTCATGTACCGGGAAGAAAGCAACTGACAATGGGCACGTGGCCAACACGCCTTTTTTTTTTTTTTTTCCTTCTTGATATGATGCTCTGTGGAGTGAGTAGCTTTAATTCAAGAGTTTGATCTTTAGAGGATGACCTAAAGCTGCCACGAGTGACTGTACCTGAGCGAGAAGCCCTGGTCTTAGGAATCTCTGGCATCTTCCATTACAGACCTTCCTGCAAAAGATAACTTAGAGGATACCATAGTCAGAGGTGGATGAACTACACATTCTGCCCTGATTCCAAATAAGTGTATCTTCCAAAATCTAAACTCCCTGGAAGCTCAGAGATGTTTTCACACTTGTCACCTTACCTGGCAGGTCTTTTGAATTCTTATATACCAGGCAGTTCCTATTTAATACATCAGAGATTTTAAGATATGCAGAGTCCGTCTATATGAGCAAAGGAATACTTCCAGTGGAATCAGTTTTTTTTAGAATTTTTGTCCTGTTTTTCTTTAAACTCAACTTTCTGACCCCACCCCTCCTCTGCATCTCCTTCACTCTGTTCTCTCCAATAATTCCCTGAGCCACAACCTTTAACACCCAAGAGCATGTCCTTTCTTTGGCTTCTTTTCGCTTGTGAGATAGCCTTTCTGAGACATGAAAGTACATCCAATGTGGTCCAATCAAAGCCTAGAACTGTAAGCTGTTTAATAGAGATGTTCACGAAATACAGATTAGGGTTGAGAAAGTTTCTCAAAGAGACAAGCATCCCACACTTCTCTGACCTATAGAGCCAAACGTGTAGAGTGTTTTCCATGTTCATATTCACCTCGTTTGATAGGAAAACAAAGTCTACTAAGTTATATTTTATAGCTGCCAAAAGTTTCTAATCATTCACTGTCTTCAGCTTTAGGCCAGCAGGACCGTGGCTGCATAGCATATCTTACTGCCAACCGGGGGGTGGGGGGGGTGGGTGGGAAGGAGTCTACGACATTTGGGAAGGCAGAGGTCACCGGCTGGGGGGCCTGATGAGATCTTTGCCGCCGCTTAAGTTGATGGCCCCGCAGGGGCGTCATTACCTGTCCCTCAGTGGGGACACCTACAGCCTTCATTTCAAAAGTGATGCTAGTCTTCATTAGAGATTGAGTCATATTCTACAGTTTGTAATATCTGATGACAGTATAACATATTCTGTAGCATTTCATAGGCAGGAACAAAGGAAAGCAGAAACTGGGACTCAGATTCTTGGGCTCCATTCACAGAGCCTGTACAAAATAGTGCTGTTTCAGGGTCACCGGGGAAAACAGGAGCGCAGGACCTCTAAGCAGATAGGCCTTGAGAACAATATCCTTTTTCTGAAACTCTGGGCTCACGGATCCCAATTCCAAATGCTGTCTAAGACTTTTATAATCTGAATAGAAAGGCCTGGCACAATCTCAGAGGGACCGTATTTCTCCAGGTTCTTTCCTGCATGCATACAGGGGCACCATCTCACAATTCAATACCCAGAAAATCCTCACAAACACTCCAAGACCTTGGTTACAAGCAAGGACCCCCCGAATGTCTCTGGAAAGCCTGTTGCTGTTAGTTGACATTTTCAGTCGGAGACTTTGAACAGTCCGCCTGGCTCTCTGGCCTCAGGAGTCCCTTCTCTGGATGAGACTCTAACAGTACTACTCCTACAGTTGATTGGACTCTTGTGGTTGTGCGGATATGGCAGATTTTAACATAGTAATCTCGCACTGGTAGATGAATTAACAGGAGCAGGGCGCATGGGTGGCTCAGTCGGTTAAGCGTCTCTGCCTTCAGCTCAGGTCATGGTCTCAGGGTCCTGGGACCGAGCTCCACATCAGGCTCCATGCTCAGCGGGGAGTCCGCTTCTCCCTCTCCTCCCTGTTCCTGCTCTCTCACCATCTCTGTCACTATCTCTGTCTCTGACTCTCAAATAAATAAATAAAATCTTTAAAAAAAAAATTAACAGAAGTGCTGCAGCCCCTCACCTCACACCCTCGCTGTAAATTAAGTGTATGACCTATAGGGCCTGGGCGTTGTTGAAAGCACTATTAGATCCGAGGTCCTGGGATCAAGAGATTTTTCTTTTATGTTTTTGCATCTTTCCTTTTTGTCCATATTTTATTAATAGTAGATTGTATATCCTGTTCCCATGTTTTGACATGTCCCTTATCACCAAAGTGATAGAAACAACAAGAGAAAGTATTATGTCTTTTAGAGATTTTTTAGTCTCCCCCTCCCCCAAAGTCTTTCACTAGGCAAGCTGTAAGTTGTATGTCTAGGTTTACACTCAAGCTTTAACCAGTGGGTGGATGTTTTCCCTGATAAACACATGTCACTGGCTAACGGCGCTCCTCTGAACCCTACCAGGTCCAAATCAGTGCAGTCTACTCATCAAACCAGGCGAGAGAGGAAGCATATCAACAGATTGCTCTCCTAGCTGGCTTCTTGGCTAATCTCAAAGCATTTGCTAAATTTAGTTAGTGCATACTCCAAAGATTACTGGAAAGTACTGGTTTTTGGCAGGTACAGATTTAATTTTAATGAGGCATTAAGCACCTATAAGACATTTTAATGATGCACTAAGCTCATAGAAGGTACATTTTTGCATAATTACAAATTACTTCCCCCCCCCCGCTCCATCTTTAGTTCCAAGAAGTGTGTTTTCCTCTCCTCCCTGTCCCACTCTAAATCTGGTGAAACATGTGTCCTTTGTTGAATAGTTAACACCTACTGAATGGTTTATTATCTCAGGCTTAGGAACATGCTAGGAAGTCATCCTTAGAGAAGGGGACAGACACAATAGCTTCCGGTCATCCTGCTAATTCTTTTCTCTAAAGAAGTCAGAGTTATTAATCTCCCTACATCAGGGACATTGGGGGCCAGATATCTCTTTGTTTCAAGGGCCTATCCTATGCACAGTAGGATGTATAATAGTATCACTGATATACTTCCCTCCAGTTGTGACAACCAAAAATGTCTCCAGACATTACCAAATATCCCTCAGGGGGAAAATCACCCCTCAGTTGAGAACCTCTGCTGTGGATTCTGTCTTCATCTCCCAAGTCTCCTTCATGCAGTCCCTCTCTGTTTTAAAAGCTCAACAATTGAAGTTTACAAAGCAGGTCAGTCCTTACATGACTTTAACATCATTTAGTGGCTTCTAAATGTCTAAAAATGTTTCAGAATGCTAATGGGTCAGGAAAGAGAATGGAGAAGGAAATGAAATCTGGAGAGATTGTTTTACCATTTTAATCAAACGGTGTCCGCAAAATTGAAATAGGATAAAGAATAAAGCCCTGGTCTTCATCAGGCTTCTGCAGCCCAAGACTGTTGTCATTCCCCAACCCCACATGAAGCCCACCATTTCTCTCATACCCACAGGTCACAAGGGGAGAACAGTACAGCTCTTGGAGGTGTTGGGCCATCAGCTATGTATCTCACCAGTTTCAAGATTCACTTCTGCCCAGAGTTTCACTCTCCCTTCATTGCCCCAGATACTTGTAAGATATTGAGAATTAAAGTTGACTATAGACCTCAGAATGGAAAGTTTTTCATCATACTCAGTTCCTGGGTCTATAACCTAGCACCATTTTGAGCATTTTTAAAGCTCTCTGGGCTCATTGTATCAGACTAAAAAAAACAAAAAAAACAAAAAACAACAACAACAAAACCCAGCAGTAAGCCCTAAGCATGCTCATGCTGTAACCTTCACTCAGGTTGTCTTCTTGTTACTGCCTCTTTCTACCCTAATTGATAAAGAGCATCTCAGATTCTATTTCAAGAATGCATAGAATTTTCTCCCTTCACGTGAAAGTTCTCTGATCATCTTGAAGGGTTATGATTAATCACATTTGTGCCCAGCTAGGAAAAAGCCTGCAAACCGTAAGATTCCTTGAACCCACTTGTAACTTTTCCCCATCCAAAAAAACCCCAAAAAGCATATTTTTAAGTGAACTCTGACTTGTTTCGGGTATTTCTACTCTTCTTTTCATCATATGTAATCTAAATGAGGTGAAATCACTAAAAGTCAGATGTTTGAGGCCTGGAATTCAATCAACATAGACACAGACTAAATAAACAGTGAGACTTGGAGCGGTGACTAGTGGAATTCTGGGATTGATCCTTTTCCAAATAGCTGATATAAATGTAATTATACCTAGGAATTCTAAAGGGCTTTGTCTCCGTCCCACAGATCTGTTTTCTCTTGGACAGGGTAGCTGCAGGATCCCGTGCTTAATGGCTCCCGTTTCGCGTGCACACACACACCCACACACACACAGCAACCGGCCCACATCCCCACCTCTTATTTCTGCACAAATCTGATTTTGTTGCCTTAATATAAATGTCTTTTTTATGTACTCTGGAACTCTTGGAAGAGCTTCCCTGAGCTAGCTAGCTACATAGAGGAACTTCGTCTGGATGGGTGACAGAACCCATATTTGGCTTAATACACAGCTTTTAACATTTCTTTTTTATTATTAAGTTCAAGTAGCCAACATATAGTACATCATTAGTTTTTTTTTAAGATTATAGTAAATATTTTTTATTGTTATGTTAATCCCCATACATTACATCATTAGTTTTAGATGTAGTGTTCCATGATTCATTGTGCATAACACCCAGTGCTCCATGCAGAACGGACCCTCCTCAGTACCCACCACCAGGCTAACCCATCCTCCCACCCCCCTCCCCTCTAGAGCCCTGTTTGTTTTTCAGAGTCCATCATCTCTCATGGTTCGTCTACCCCTCCGATTTCCCCCCCTTCATTCTTCCCCTCCTGCTATCTTCTTCTTCTTCTTCTTCTTCTTCTTTTTCCTTAACATATATTGCATTATTTGTTTCAGAGGTACAGATCTGAGATTCAACAGTCTTGCACAATTCACAGCACTTACCAGAGCACATCCCTCCCCAGTGTCTATCACCCAGTCACCCCATCCCTCCCACCCCAACCCCCACTCCAGCAACCCTCAGGTTTTTTCCTGAGATTAAGAATTCCTCATATCAGTGAGGTCATATGATACATGTCTTTCTCTGTTTGACTTATTTCGCTCAGCATAATACCCTCCAGTTCCATCCACGTCATTGCAAATGGCAAGATCTCATTCCTTTTGATGGCTGCATAATATTCCATTGTATATATATACCACCTCTTCTTTATCCATTCATCTGTCGATGGACATCTTGGCTCTTTCCACAGTTTGGCTATTGTGGACATTGCTGCTATAAACATCGGGGTGCACGTACCCCTTCGGATCCCTACTTTTCTATCTTTGGGGTAAATACCCAGTAGTGCAATTGCTGGATCATATGGTAGCTCTATTTTCAACTTTTTGAGGAACCTCCATACAGTTTTCCAGAGTGGCTGCACCAGCTTGCATTCCCACCAACAGTGTAGGAGGGTTCCCCTTTCTCCACATCCCCGCCAACATCTGTCGTTTCCTGACTTGTTAATTTTAGCCATTCTGACTGGTGTGAGGTGGTATCTCATTGAGGTTTTGATTTGGATTTCCCTGATACCGAGCAATGTTGAGCACTTTTTCATGTGCCTGTTGGCCATTTGGATGTCTTCTTTGGAAAAATCTCTGTTCATGTCTTCTGCCCATTTCTTGATTGGATTCTTTGTTCTTTGGGTGTTGAGTTTGATAAGTTCTTTATAGATTTTGGATACTAGCCCTTTATCTGATATGTCATTTGCAAATATCTTCTCCCATTCTGTCGGTTGTCTTTTGGTTTTGTTGACTGTTTCTTTTGCTGTGCAAAAGCTTTTTATCTTGATGAAGTCCCAATAGTTCATTTTTCCCCTTGCTTCCCTTGCCTTTGGCGATGTTTCTAGGAAGAAGTTGCTGCGGCTGAGGTCGAAGAGGTTGCTGCCTGTGTTCTCCTTTAGGATTTTGATGGACTCTTGTCTCACAGTGAGGTCTTTCAACCATTTGGAGTCTATTTTTGTGTGTGGTGTAAGGAAATGATCCAGTTTCATTCTTCTGCATGTGGCTATCCAATTTTCCCAACACCATTTGTTGAAGAGACTGTCTTTTTTCCATTGGACATTCTTTCCTGCTTTGTCAAAGATGAGTTGACCCTAGAGTTGAGGGTCCATTTCTGGGCTCTCTATTCTGTTCCATTGATCTCTGTGTCTGTTTTTGTGCCAGTACCATGCTGTCTTGATGATGACAGCTTTGTAATAGGGCTGGAAGTCTGGAGTTGATGCCGCCAGCTTTGCTTTTCTTTTTCAACATTCCTCTGGCTATTCGGGGTCTTTTCTGGTTCCATACAAATTTTAGGATTATTTGTTCCATTTCTTTGAAAAAAGTGGATGGTATTTTGATGGGGATTGCATTGAATGTGTAGATTGCTCTAGGTAGCATTGACATCTTCACAATATTTGTTCTTCCAATCCATGAGCATGGAACGTTTTTCCATTTCTTTGTGTCTTCCTCAATTTCTTTCATGCATATTCTATAGTTTTCTGAGTACAGATCCTATGCCTCTTTGGTTAGATTTATGCCTAGGTATCTTATGGTTTTGGGTGCAATTGTAAATGGAATTGACTCCTTAATTTCTCTTTCTTCTGTCTTGTTGTTGGTGTATAGGAATGCTACTGATTTCTGTGCATTGATTTTATATCCTGCCACTTTACTGAATTCCTGTATGAGTTCTAGCAGTTTTGGGGTGGAGTCTTTGGGGTTTTCCACATAAAGTATCATATCATTTGCAAAGAGTGAGAGTTTGACTTCTTCTTTGCCGATTTGGATGCCTTTGATTTCTTTTTGTTGTCTGATTGCTGTGGCTAGGACTTCTAATACTATGTTGAATAGCAGTGATGATAGTGGACATCGCTGCCACATTCCTGACCTTAAGGGGAAAGCTCTCAGTTTTTCCCCATTGAGAATGATATTCGCTGTAGGTTTTTCATAGATGGCTTTTATGATATTGAGGTATGTACCCTCTATGCCTATACTCTGAAGAGTTTTGATCAAGAAAGATGCTGTACTTTGTCAAAAGCTTTTTCTGCATCTATTGAGAGGATATGATTCTTGTTCTTTCTTTTGTTAATGTATTGTATCACGTTGATTGATTTGCGGATGTTGAACCAACCTTGCAGCCCAGGGATAAATCCCACTTGGTCGTGGTGAATAATCCTTTTAATGTACTGTTGGATCCTATTGGCTAGTATTTTGGTGAGAATTTTTGCATCCATGTTCATCAGGGATATTGGTCTGTAGTTCTCCTTTTTGATGGGGTCTTTGTCTGGTTTTGGGATCAAGGTAATGCTGGCCTCATAAAATGAGTCTGGAAGTTTTCCTTCCATTTCTATTTTTTGGAACAGTTTCAGAAGAATAGGTATTAATTCTTCTTGAAATGTTTGGTAGAATTCCCCTGGGAAGCCATCTGGCCCTGGGCTTTTGTTTTTTGGGAGATTTTTGATGACTGCTTCAATTTCCTTAGTGGTTATAGGTCTGTTCAGGTTTTCTATTTCTTCCTGGTTCAGTTTTGGTAGTTGATACATCTCTAGGAATGCATCCATTTCTTCCAGGTTATCGAATTTGCTGGCATAGAGTTGCTCATAATATGTTCTTAAAATTGTTTGTATTTCTTTGGTGTTGGTTGTTATCTCTCCTCTTTCTTAATACACTCCTTTTGAGGAAGCTGAAGCAGCAGTCTGGTCTCCAAACGAATCAATTATTGAATCCATTGGGCATGCATTGTGTTCTGTTAGGAAGCTGCACGGAGGCTGCCTGCTTTGCAGTTTTAGCCTCCAGGTGACCCTTTCACAGAACAATGAAAGAAACTGGAGGGAAAAAATGCATGGAAACCATAAGATCCTTGTACCCACATGCAACATTTCTTCATCAAAAAAAATATATATATTTTAAATGAATTGTTCCTTGTTTCTAGTACTTCCTTCTCTCTTTCAGCATGTGTAATCTAAGTGAGGTGTTTTCCCCCTGGGCAGAAAGCCTAGAGCCTCACTTCCTGTGAGGGTCTCTGAACTAGGACACTTTCAAGTAGAAATGCGTGTTCTTCAGAAAATCATAATGGTGAGGCATAGGAATCATGTTATAATGTTGAGGGTTTTGTTCTCTTTTCTGCCGTCCTAGACTCTTGCTGGTTAAGGTCAAGACAGTTGAGACCTTTAAGGCAGAGAATGATGACTTAGACCCAACTTTCTTTTGTCTTTAGCCTATTTATCAGTCCTGGATAAGAGTGAGGTCTGTGTTCTTTTAGGGCTCTAATTCCCTAAAAACACTTCATTTTTAGGGTTTTGTTTTTAGGAGATATATAAATACATCTCCTATACTCAAGAGCTTGTGCTAAGGTGTTCCAAAATTAAACCAATACTAACAGTAGTAATAAATTCTCAAATAAAACCAGTAACAACTTCTGTTCGTTGGGTGCAGCAGAGACTATTGACCCATGAAGTAATGTAAGTGGCACGAAGGCCCAGGAAGTCACATAAGTGAAATCTGAACAAAAAGGGAGCAGAATAGTATTAAAGGCAGTTTTTTTTTTTTAAGATTTTATTTATTTGACAGAGACACAGTGAGAGAGGGAACACAAGCAGGGGGAGTGGGAGAGGGAGAAGCAGGGTTCCCGTGGAGCAGGGAGCCCGATGCGGGGCCCGATCCCAGGACCCTGGTATCACGACCTGAGCTGAAGGCAGACGCTCAATGACTGAGCCACCCAGGCGCCTGTAAAGGCAGTTTTTATTGAAGGCAGCAACTGAGCACATTTACCATCTTCTGAGCACTCAACAGTGTGTCAGGTATTTAGGCTGGGTCTGGACCAGGCAGATGAGACACAGTCTATGCTTTAAATGTGTAGGTAATTAGGTGAAGTTGAGAAACAAGAGTTACCTACTTAGATGTGGAGAAATCCAAGAGAAACACACTGCCCTTCCTTTCTTCTACAGAGCTAAAACATTTTTTTTTTTTAAATCATGACATGTCAGAAGCCATTTGAGTCAAAGACTCTGGAATGAAGCCGAGAGAGACCTGGGGAGAACCCTGGAAGGTGCTCACGAGCCAGTGAAAATCAGCTCCCCATTATCCGTCTCTGCTCATGATGGCGTCTTTAGTTCAGACATTGTTACCACCATGGCTTCAACCCGCTCATGGAAATACTCCGCATTGTAAATTATGGACCCCGGTGTCATGACTGATGCTTGTCAGTAATGTGCTGGGGGAGGGGGGATTAAATGACAGTATTGTGGTACTTAAAGACCAGCATCTCTTTAAGTACATCTCCCTCTCCATCTGCTCCAAATGAGAGTGTGGGTACATATAAATTAGCTTGTGCATCTACAATAAAAGATAGATAGCAGAGACACCCAAATTATAACAGTGTTTATCACTGAATGATGGGATTGTTGATGATGATTTGTTCTTTGTTTTTGTTTTCTTCAGTTTTTACAATAAATGTGTTATCGGTGAAAAAGAAGAGTATTAATTTTAAAGCAGGAACTCTGAGTTGATAAATATAGTTAACATAATATAAATGTGTATTTGCTTAGGTGAAAATGGGATGTCATCATTGATGTACTGGATTTTTTTAGCATAACAGACCCCGTGCTTGCTCATAGTTAGTATTCATCCAGCCATACCACCTAAATGTAACACATTTGTTAACCAATAATTGTATTTCTTCAAACATAGATGCAGCATTGAGTTCAAACACTTATTCCCAGTGCAAATAGGAGGATGATTCATTAGCAGATCTTAATGATGTTTCTATCTGTCTGACTTCACCTGCATCATAAACAAACGAAAAATGTACTCTTTGAAGGCAACTGTTTATCAAGAGAAAACGTCTTATATCTGCAGCCTTCCTGGTTAGCTATAACTCTAAACATAATCACATGTAGACTCTATTGCTTTTACACACAGTGCAGAAATATTCAAGTTGCTGTTGTAATCAAAAATAAGGACCACACAAGCCAGCGATGGAAAATAATTTATTCTTTTCTGACCATGGTACATTTATCAAGATGCTTCATTAGCATTAAAAATCCTAGTTTTGAGCTCCCGTGTGCTGTGTGTTTGTATCTGAGACTGTATGTGTGTGTGTGTGTGTGTATGTGTGTGTGTGTGAGTACTTGTTCGTTTGTGTGCATCAATTATGTTTCTTTTGGGACCTCCAACATTATACATTTTTTTTTCTAAATTTTATTCAGTATTCTTACTACTTAATTTTCACATTAAGGGATAGGAGATACGCAAGAACTTTATTGATTTATCGCATTAGGTTTTCTATAATTATGTCCAGATCCTAATCTTTGAAATGAGTGCTAGCCAAGTGCTCTCCCAGAAGATTATACAAAAATACAATCAGTGCATTCTTATCTACAATTATCCCTTTGCATGGTTTATCTGTTGGCAATGTGTAGGCATTTCCTGGTTAATTATAAATGAAGACAAACTAGAAATAAGTACAGACAATGATTTTGGACTTCTTTTATCTGTTGATCTAGATTCGAGAAATCTGCTTACCTCAGCATTGTAGAAAGCAAGGCTTTGTGTTTCTCTCCCTCTTTACTCCCCAGGTTAGCAAGATAAAGTACTGTTCCAAAGACAACTCACACAATTTGCTGTTCTCATTCCCATGAACAATAGTCAAGGGATCCAGAGTTTCAGCAATAGTCAGGTCATTTGTTTCTTACTAGAGAGTAATTGAAGTCAACTGATCCCTGTGTTGGGCATCACTTGAAATTGTACCACGTACACATACTGAACTATCTGTGGTCCCTTCTGTTACCAGTGAATCATAGTTCAGCATCTGCAGAAACAAAGGAATGAGTGGGTATTGCAATTAAAATAGAAAAAAAAAAAAAGCCAAATAGCTCTTCCTTATAGAATGTGGTCTTCCTTTAGCCAGTTGATCACGTCTTTAAAGTACATAATTATTATGTAATGATATAGCCTAAATCTACAACCTGTACCCTATACCCTGCAGTAATGTTCATCATAGGACTGTTAACATTAACAAATGGGGCACGAACACCTGCTCTCACAACAGCCTCACAGGCCGGAATCTTTAAGGAAATTAAAGATCCCCTAAAGTCAATAGTGAGAGAAGCTGCAGAGAACAGGAGGTAAAGTGAGAACCCTTGGCAATATTTAAGTCAAGATCTAATAATGTAAAGTTGTGTCATTGACAGATGGAGTTGAGTTCATCATACTTTGGCATGATATGCCTAAGAAGGCTACCAGACAGGGCGAATACCGCCTCTGTCCTCAAGAAGTGATAATCTAAAACACCTAACACTGATTTCAGTATGCATAAAAAGTACAAGCAACTGTACAGGGTCTAGCAAGGCAATGCAATGTCAAGAACAAGAATTATCAGAAAGAGATGATATTGCATTTTTGTCACACACTAAGACTTCACTTGTCACTGAGATTACATTCTTGGAGAAAGAACAAAGGGAAGGAATCTTGTCACATTTCCATAATCACATTTATAAATCAGGTTTTTAGATACATTGGATGAGAATATTTCTAGAATGGGGAAAATTTTGTCAAAGTAATACAGGAACACTGTTATAATGAACAGACAAGGGAAGTTGCAAACATTTCCACGCAGACCATGAAGACCGAGATTAAGGAAAGGACTACGTAACCCATATCTGACAAATAATCCCATGGCACCAGGTCTTTATAGAATAGAGATTAGACGTGATTAAGGCTCTGGCTTCTGCTCTGTGACTGACTTGGTGTGAATCTTGTGATCATTTAGCTCTCTGGTGGTTCTTGCTTCCTCTTGGAGGTAATATTAACTTACTATGGCTTTCAGGAGCCTCCATGAGTCCTGATGAAGCAGTTTCTGATATGATAGATTGTTGAGAGCAGGAGTATTTTTTACTCTTCTTAATGATCACGCCCCTGGATTACAAAGTGGAGGCACTGTGGAAAAGGTGGCTATTTTTTGATGTAGCACTGGGCCTGCATTTGCAGCAAAGAAGCCAGAAAGCTAGAATTTGCATTGCTAATACTGTTGAGCATCTTTGCAAATCATGATGATTTTCAATGAGAAGGAGGTACTTTATCAAGAAATAAGCTTTTTTTTTCTTTTTTTAATTTGTTACTTTATATCCCTTCAAGGTCTTGTAGTCTTAGTAGCCTAACAGGTGTTTGGCTCTGTGGTCATACTCCAGGCTCTGCTCATAGAACTTTCCATATCTATCAGGGATAGTGCAGTGTTCATGTTGCCCCTGATGTATTGCTGGACACAACAGAGTCAGTGTCCTTTAAAGGATGGCCCTGAGTGGGGAGTAAAGACACACAGCCTTTATTTTTCTGGTATCCATATATAAACTGGGTCAATCCAGCTAGGATTTTTTTTTTTTTTTTTGGGAAACAGTGCATGTGAATATGAGTTCCCAGGGGCTGGGCCAGAACATGAAGGTTGTATGTAAATATAGGGAGCCAAAGAAAAAGAAGAAAAGCCTAGCTGGAGGGACCCAAAGTTAGAAGCTAAGAGTCACCATAAAAGGTGCATAAATGAAGAGAACACGGAAGCAGGAAATGGAGAGACAGTGGTTGAGAACAGAGTTATGAGCCAGGTTTGAAGAGGCTGAGATCAGACAGTTTGAGAAATCAAAATCTGGGTATGCAGCATGAATCAGGTTATGCTTTACTGTTTTTTTTTTTTTAAGATTTATTTATTTATTTATTTGAGAGAGAGAGAATAAGAGAGAGAGCACATGAGAGGGGGGAGGGTCAGAGGGAGAAGCAGACTCCCTGCCGAGCAGGGAGCCCGATGCGGGACTCGATCCAGGGACTCCAGGATCATGACCTGAGCCGAAGACAGTTGCTTAACCAACTGAGCCACCCAGGCACCCTACTGTTTTTTTTTTTAAATGGGAAGTATAAAAACTATATAACTTACAGTTTCAGCTTAAATTAAGTTAACTCACCAAAACAGTTTAAAAACTAAAACTTCTGGGTGACTGACCCCTTCCCACCCCATCCCTGCCTTACAGCTTCTTTCTCTCCCTACTAAACATCACTTCCATTTTGAAATTTGGGCTATTCCTTCCTTTATTTTCTATAGTTCTTTTTTTTTCTGCTTTATATATTGGATACATTCTTAAATAATATGCTATTCAGTTTTGTCTAGTTTTGAATTTTATGTAAGCTAAATTGCACTCCTCCATGTCTTATTTCATGAATTGTGTATGACTGAGATCCCTCTAAGTTGATGTGTAAGTCTGCTACATTCATGTTCACTGCTGTATACTGTTCTGCTAAGTGCATATGCCACAATTTAGGTAGTATTTCTCCTACTTAAGAACCTTTGGAAAGCAAAGCTGGAGGCATCACAGTTCTAGACTTCAAATTATATTACAAAGCTATAGTAATCAAAACAGTATGGTACTGGCACAAAAACAGACACATAGATGAAAATAGAACAGAATAGAAAACCTAGAAATGAACCCACAACTGTATGGTCAATTAATCTTTGACAAAGGAGGAATGAGTATCCAATGGGAAAAGGATGGTTTCTTCAACAAATGGTGCTGGGAAAACTGGACAGCAACATGCAAAAGAATGAAACTGAACCACTTACTTACATCATACACAAAAATAAATTCAAAATGGATTAAAGACCTAAGTGTGAGACCTGAAACCATAAAATCCTAGTGGAGAATATAAGCAGTAACCTCTTTGACATCAGCCATAGCAACCTCTTTCTAGATATGTCTCCAGAGGCAAGGGAAACAAAAGCAAAAATAAACTATTGGGACTTCATCAAAATAAAAAGCTTAGGCACAGTGAAGGAAACCATCCACAAAACTAAAAGGCAACCTATGTAATAGGAGAAGATATTTGCAAATGACATATCTAATAAAGGGTTAGTATGGAAAATATGTAAAGAACTTATACAACTCAACACCCCAAAAATGAATAATGCAATTAAAAATGGGCAGAAGACATGAAGAGACATTTTCCCAAAGAAGACATCCAGATGGCTAACAGACACATGAAAAGATGTTCAACATCCCTGATCAGAGAAATAGAAATCAAAGGTCTGAGGTGATATCTCAGATTTAGTCAGAATGGCTAAAATCAACAACACAAGAAACAACAGGTGTTGGTGAGGATGCAGAGAAAGGGAACATTCTTGCACTGTTGGTGGGAATGCAAACTGGTGCATCTACTCTGGAGAACAGTATAGAGGTGCCCCAAAAAGTTAAAAATAGAACTTCCCTGTGATCTAGTGATCATACTACAGGGTATTTACCCAAAGAATACCAAAACACTAATTGGAAGGGATACATGTTCCCTTATGTTTATTTCAGCAGTATCTAAAATCACCAAAGTATGCAAACAGCCCAAGTGTCCATCAACTGATGAATGGATAAAGAAGATGTGGTATATATATACACACACACACACACACACACACACACACACACACACACACACACACATACATATACATACATACATACAGGGGAATATTACTCAGCCCTAAAAAAGAATGAAATCTTGCCATTTGCAACAACATGGATGGAGCTAGAGAGTATTATGTTAAGTGAAATAAGTTAGAGAAAGATACCATATAATTACACTCATCTGGAATTTAAGAAACAAAACAAACGAGCAAAGGGGGGAAAAAAGAGACAAAGCAAGAAACAGACTCTTAACTATAGAGAACAAACTGATGGTTACCAGAAGGGAGGTGGGTGGAGGAAATGGGTAAAATGGGTGGTAAGGATTAAGGAGTGCACTTGTTGTGATGAGCCCTGGACATTATATCAAAGATTGAATCACTATGCTATACACCTGAAACTAGTATTACACTGTGTGCTAACTACCTGAAATTTAAATAAAAACTTAGCAAAAACAAAAACCTTTGGATTACAAACAATGCTGTTATTTCCATTCTTGATATGTTTCCTGTGCAGAGATGCAGGAGTTTCTCTAGGGAATATACGTAAGAATAAGCTGGCTAACAGAGTCTGCATATCCAACTTTGCCATGCCATGCCAAATTATTTTTCAAAGTCGTTATACAAAAGTAAACTCTTATCCAGCCGTAACTGATCCTTATGGCCCTACTCAGCGACTCTTTGTTATCAAACATTCAACTTTTTGCTAGTAAGCAGGAAGGTAAAGTGGCATATTATGAAAGTTGAACAAGTTTGTGTTAAGAGTCAACTAGTTAAAGAAAGCTTACTAAAAACATAAACCATATTCATTGTTCCTAGAATCAACTACTTATCATTTTAGTAATTTTTTGGCATTTCTATCCATGTTTCAACTGCTATATCTTGATTTCTCAAATTGAGATACTCACTGTATTACTCATAGAAAATGAGGCTTGACCTTCCTTTTCTCTCTTGAACCTCCTTATGTACATGCACAAATTCTAGTGCCCATCTTCCCAGTATAGTTGTTCTATGTGGATCATTATATGATCATTTATATTAGGAGTATAGAAAAGCTGTTCACAGATGAGCAAGGTATAGCATGATTACTTTTATTACACAGTATTTTGTTTTTCCTGGAGAGTAATTACTAATCTTTTTTTTTCCACTTTTCTTATTTTTCTATGTGATTATCAATCACTCGACCCCTAAAATTTTTGCCAGGTATGAAAATCTTTTTTTATATATATTCAAGGATACTAGGTATTGTGTATTCAGTGAGTATTATCTCATCTTGAAGCAATCTTTCCTTTAGGCTTCTCATCAGCTTTTATCTGCACTGACCTCTCTCTAGACTAGACTGTATTCTTATGATTTCCTAGGACTTTAAATTGAATTTCTTCACTGACTGTTTTTAAAATCTTCGGGGTTTTATGTTTTTTTTTATTTTTACTGTTAAGTGAGGATTTCTTTTTATTTATCCTGTTTGGGACAAATTGAACTTCTTGAGTCTAAGAGTTGGTCATTCATTAATTTAATACATTTTGAACTACATGTAGGTCTGTTGTGTCTTGAGAATATGCTGATGCTAGTTCTGTTCTTCTAGGAACCACACCTGGACCAAACTATGTCAGACCTTCTTATTCTATTTTCCCATGCCATTTAATCACTCAGTCATAGATGCCTTATACATTCTCTCTCTCATTGCTTCTTTGCATGTAATTTCTTGATCTGTGTATGTCAGTTTACAAAGTTCCTCTTCAACTGTTAAATTTTATATTTTCAGCTTTATTCATTTGAGTTTTAAATTCAAATACTTTTCATTTCTGTAAGTTCTATTTGTTTCTATTTCACTATTTCCCGATCAATTTTAATAGAATTGTTTTCATATGTTATACTTTCATATATTCTGTGACTTAAATATATTGAGGCTGTATTATATTCTGTACTTATTAATTATATACAATCAGTCTTGCAAATCAAATACTTTATTTTTTGTTTCTGCAGTTTCCTTCATAGGACTTGTTTCCCCGTGTACTTAGAGGTATTTTTTATGATGAGCTCATGTTTGTTAGAATTCATGTATAGGAATAATTTGTGGCCTATGCTTCGAATGTGTTTCTGTAGAGAATATTTGTAAATTGTTTCTGCTACCTTCTTAGGGGTACTACTCATTTGATACTTCCTGAGATTTTTCTTATCATGTGAATCTTGTCCTCACTCTTTGGAAAATGGACTTTGGGTAAGGAACTCTCAAGAGAGACTTTTTGTTTACCCTGTTTCACTTAACATCAACTCCAACTGTGTGTTTTTTCTAGTGTGTCTTCAGTGAGTTGTTGCCCTTTGTCAGTACCTGCTTTACCAGGGTCTATGAGGACCTCCTACTTACTTGGATATCAGGCTTTGTCTCTGTCCTCTATGCATTTGTCACTACCCCAGGGACTGGAAGGCATACCAGTGGAAAATGCCTGCTCCTAGACTCATTTACCCAGAAATCGCCTTGAGATGTCTGGTCTCTAATTTTTTATCTTACCAGCACCAGCCTAGCCATCCTTTTATAAAGGTGTTTTTTTTTTTTCATATGTTATCTAGCATTTTTATTTACTCTGCACTAATAAGGATTTCCCTGTAGAGCTGCTCTGTCGTATTTAGAGAACCAGCCTGTCCAGCTTTTTTTTTTTTTTCTTTTTTAGCAGAGCTTGATATACCTTCCATGATGACTACCTTTGATTAATATACCAGGCCCAAAATTACAGGTCAGTCATGTGATTTCAAGTAACTTGTGTCACTCCTTTGCCCCGAGTTTTCTCTGATCAAAAGCAAGGGGGCTGAGCTAGACAAACTCTCGGCCTCTTCCATCTCTGAAATCCTGTGACTTAAGGTGGTGAAAATGGTGCCCCAGATCTACTTTGTAACATGGAAGGTCAATTAAATGGCTGAATGTGCTAGGGCATTCAACAGAAATAAGTGGCCAGGTATAGTATGCTTGCTTATGAAATTCAACTCTTCAGTATTTCTTTTTTTCTCATAACAAAAATAGTAAGAATATTACAAAAGTTTCTTCCAGCCTGCTTCATATGGTAATTTTTTTTTAGGGTTCATGAGATTATCAGTTGTTCCTCATGGATCCTAAAAATGCTTAAAATTAAGTTTTTCATGTTCATTTGGTTTGGGCCATTTATCACATGGATATTATATTAGCCAAAAATATTGTCATCTTCTCTTACTGAAATGTAAGTTTCCTGGTTATGTAACAAATATTCATATACATTATCTTCTCACTTGGTGGTGTTGGGCGAATTCCCATTTTTTAGGGTATTTAATTGGTATCTAAAGAGCTGTGTGTAGAAATAACGGACTTTATAACCATCTCTCTTAACTCCTATTTATTTCAGTTGCTCTGTTAGAAGGACAGCAGTCATTTTTGTACTTATTCATAAAAAGAAGCAGTATGGTTATCATTTTAATAATAATTGTTGCATAATAAACAATAGTTAGATATTGGGGATCCCCAGAGATATATTCATTCCTTTGTGGAGTTTCCAATTTAGTTGAGGAGACAGAATTTATGAAAAAGTAATTAATAATACTGGATAAAAGTCCCAATTGAAGGTGTGGAGAATAAATGCTCTAGGAATTTTGAGGAGGAAGAGGCAAATCATTACAAGGAGATTAACTCAACTAGATAGCATCATAGACACAAGAGAAGACAGAATGCCAACAGCCAAATTATAATAAATAGTTGTAATGCCTAGGCATTTGTCTAAAATTCACTAGTTTTGCTAGTTGTAACTTTCTATTCTAAATATGAATAATACAAAGCTGGGCCCAACTTCAGTCACACATTTATATAAAATGCTACCTGAATTTGCATGGGAATGATACTCAACTTGGGGGCTATTGATATTAACCCTTTGCACATTCAGCAGGAAGAACATGTTAACAGTTTTCAGGTTACACTTATGTGATCCCAGCGTCAGCCTCCCCCTGTCAAGAGTCACCTTCTTCTTCTTTGTGTGGGAGAGACAGAACCCGTCTCCTCTCCACTCCTGAGCCATCTGCCTCTCAGCTGACAGGCAGGTATCGTGAGCTCCTGCTCGCCATTCCCTTCTTTAGCACAGACCACTGCTAGCTTGCTCCTGGCCTCAAAGCAAGAGAAGTGTGTTTAGCAGGGCACACTTGATTTCATTGTCTGTAGCCTGTATTCCTCCCGGTATAACCAAACAAAGCTATAAAGTGTATCAGGCTTTACTGAGAAGTTGAATGTTAATGAAGAGGAAATTTTAGAATAGAAAGCAAAAAAATTTAATATGGCTGATTAAAAATGATTTTCCTCATCATTCAGTGGAAATGCAGTTAGAGTTAACCACTTCACAGGGCTTCCCTTCTTGAGCATACCCCATTTCGTAGCTTTCCTTGTTCTCCTTCCTCCCTATCCTTAAGTCACACCAGAGAGTTACTTCCTTTCAACTTCCATAACGTAAACCTTAGCCCTCTGGGGGGAGCTCTACCCCAAAGCTCCATCACCGTTAGGTTGGGTCTTAGTCCCAGAATCTATCTCTCTCCCCTTACTTTGCAATCCCGGGAACATAAGTACCAATCACAGTACATTCCCCAAAGGCTGAGTTATTCAGTGTAGACTGCACACAGGGAAGCTTTAGCAGCACAGGCCAGAGTGGAATTCGCTGTATAGTTAACCTCTATAAAAGAGGAAAGTGCACACATGCCTTCTCATTCTATCAGTAACTTTTAAAAAATAACAACAAATAGACACACACATGTACACACTCACACATGCATACAAATGCACACACACACTCCTCCAAAAATATTAATTTTTAAATATGGCAGTCTGGAACCACATTCAGCACTCTACTATGAAAAAAATATATAAATATATAAAATATATGGTATATTCTATTTAAGAAAGCAGAACCAGGTGCTCTTTGATGCCCATTCTCTTGTCTGTACAAAGATCTGGTCAAAGTTTGAAATAGCTTGAAATTTTTTGTTGTTTGTTTGTACCTTCAGCCACACTAGATTTTTAGGTATGGTATGTACTTATATTAATGTCCATATGCAAAAGGTGGTAGTATGAAGATTTATCATTTTTATCCAAGAGAGCTGAAGGGCTACATTCCAGTTGTAAATTATAATTCTCGATTATTTCTGGCATTTTGCCTGACATTGTGTTATTTTTATAGTCTTTAAAATTAGCATATCTTCTACAAATGTGAAATCAAGAGAGAGGAATTTTTCATCTTCAGAGAATTATTGGACCAACCAGGCACACTATTATAACTTTGTAAGTAAAATGAAAACTTAAATGAGCTTGGAAAAGTCAGTCATCAAGACGAAAGGTTTGAATAAATATGCTCTGTAACTTGTTACCATCAAAGGCATAATGACTACATGTGTGAAACACAGGACAACATCTTAACATTATGTGTGAGGTAGCAAATATATTTTTTAATATTTTTCTCATCCTTAGTAAAATTCACATCTGCTTAGGTTGACATAGTTCCCCTTTGGGCAACTAAAACATTATATGGCCTCCACAGACTAATGATTTTTTTAGGGGTCACAATATTATAAAATGGAGAAACAACTTCATTTTGTCTATATAAGAAATTATTTTAAAACCCTTTAAAAATTTTTTAGGTAGAAGTATATTATGTCCACAAAATTTATTTTATAAGTAATGTCTGTTCATTGTAGATATGTCAGCAGATATAGGTCAAATTTACAAAGCCTCTTTACTTGGGGTTAAAATTATGATATTTTTCCCCCAAAGGTATTACATCATCTTTGAAGCCAGGGAATACGTCTACTTTTCCATCCCAGTTAACAGCAGGCAAAGTGCAGGACATGTCATGGATGCTCTATAAATAGATATGTTGGTGGGCTGAGAGTGCCCAGATGTTGCATGATGTTATAAAAACAGAAGGGCTGATGTGATCAGATTGGGGGAGGGGGGAGTTTAAGAAGTGAACTTTTGGAAAGATTCATGAATGAAATCTTTTTTAAATGTCTGACTGCACAGAAAAATGGAAGTCAGCATGATCGTCCATGTGGCAGTAGGATTAGGATAAATCAACAATGAAACCAGGAAGCGGAGTAGCAAGGGATCATTATCTGAATGGCTCAAATGATGTTATGCTATGCATTTTTATCATACTTTGTTGCTTTTTTTAATCCCCCCCCTTTCTTGGGCCTTCGGAATAGAAGTAGAAGCTGATTTATGAGTTGAGAGTCAGTGCAGGGTGTCAGGTTTCTATAATGAGATTATATATTAAATCTAATGAAGGGAAAATATGCTTACCCAAACCAAATGGCAGTGCCATGATTAAAGGACTCAAGATCTCTCCATGGATTTGTTTAGACAATATCACAGGTAAAGTGACCTCCTCTTCTCCTAGGTTTGTGATCAATTCTGTGAAATGAAGATTTATGTCTTTTATTATTCTGATGACATAACAATATGATCATAGAAGCATATATGCACAAGATGGAACTAGTAAGCCAAGAGATGTGTTCTGGGTATTGTGGAGGTCTGCTTAGGTTAATCACCTATGTTACGTTTTATGGTGACTGCTGACTTCCTTGTAACAATGCAGTTATGAGCCTCTATTTATCCTTTAACTTAAATCTCCAAGGTACATTTTTGTAAGCACACACATGCATGGGTGTCTCATACCCACATGCACCAAAGTATGACCTTGTGGGGAAGAAAACTTTTCCCTTCTTCCCTTCTAGGTTCTTTGGCTAGAATCATAATTAAATTGACATAACAGAGATGAACATGAGAAAAATTTAATTATGTACATACAGGGACCCCACAAAGATATGAGGGGCCCCCCAACAGTCAAGCAGTTCAGGTTTATGTATCATCTTGAGCTAAGGAGAAAGGGGGTAAGTGTCTGGGACTTCAAAGGGGGAGAAAGACAATTTATATGAGGGTGTGAACAGCAAATGCCTGGTAAACAAATGTTTGCTATGGCATACAGATAAGTCTGTCTGATGTAAAATCTTATCTCTGGTTGTTAGCTCTCTTTCTGGTATAGGCTCTGTATCTTCATTATTTTAAGTCAGTTAAGGGGGAGGAAAAAAACTTTTTGAGTCTGTCAGGCCTTGATGGTCTTCAGCTTGAAATAATCTGCATGCCAAGATGGCACATTCACGTTCTGGGGTAGCCTGCTTTGAACCCCATCAGTTGCCTCCTCTGAAACTTTTTCCCTGGCAATTTCACATATCGAAAGCTGAGCTGTTGGATTGCTCCAGTATTTCATTGAATTAACCTCTGAGTGTTGAAAATAGGTCAGTTCAGTTAAACAGTTGTGTCTCATTTTAGGAGGTGGTACAGAGCTGGGCTCCCAGAGTTAGGCCTATATTGTTTGAGAAATCAGGTGTTTAATAAGGAAGTTCGATGGAAGTGAAAGAAAAATGATGGTTGGATGATTGGAGCAAATTATAAGCCAGATTCTGAGTTCTGAGGCGATCCAGTCAAGAAGATTTCTAGGTGTCAGCCTCAAAGCCTCTTCAGATAGAGTGAGGGTGGGCAGTTGCAATCTGACAGATTTTCCTGGTTTCCAGGTTGAATGTCTCCAGTGATCTTTCTGAGTGGCCCACACAGCAACAGGCATGAAGATTGTCCGTACATGGCCTCTTGTGATGATTTCTCTGAAGTTGATATCACATTGTCCAACTTTAGCTGGCATGGTTTTGAAAAAAACAGTTTGGTTCTCAATGATTCCAAGTCATAAGAATGGGAGAAAAATTGAAAGTGTTAGTTTGGAGAGTTGTAGTTAAATGTTGGAGGAAACAACAAGAATTTGGGATTCAGTTCAGTTTACAGGTGGAAAACAAAATCTCAAAGACAGTTAACAGAACTAGAATCTATTATCCACAAATATGCATTATAGTTTCTACTGAAACATAATTTTTCTTGCAACAGTCACCCCCATTTCTCTGAAAGATAACCGTAGTAAGACTGATTTGTTTGCACAGTATGTTGTTTCAATAAAGTCGGCTTGATTATTTATATAAGGGCAGCAAGAAGAGCTATTGACCATATAGAATCTTTTAAACTGCTTTAACTGAAACTTTTTATAAGGAATCTCAGAGTGGACCTTTAAAAGCCTCTTGAGTCTAGGAAACCATGCCAAGAACTTGCCATCAGATTTTGCTTACAGTACGTATAGATTTGGGCTAATTCATCTCTTCTCAAAGTCCCCCTAATATCCTGAGGTTCTTGAACCTGCCAGAAAGTGACCTTCCTTACCTGATAAGGCTGCTTAGAACCTTGTAAGCAAGGTACCAGGCCATTTTTTCCAAGGGGTCTTATGTGCTCCATAAAATCAACCTTAGTTCCTTAGAGCTGTCTGATTATATCTGAATCTTCATACATCTCTCTCAAATATGGCATTCCAGTCAAAGCTTTGGTAATATAATCAAAGTGTCCAAATGTGTCCTGTTACGAGGAGGACAGATTCTTCGTGAATATCTGCCAACATACAACACTATGACAATACCATTGACTATATTCCCTATGCTATACCCTGTATCCTTGTGACTTATTCATTCCATAACTGGAGGTCTGTATTCCCCAATTCCCCTTCACCCACTCTACCCATCCCACCACCCCCTCCCTTCTGGGAACCACCAGTTCTCTGTATTTATGAGATCCAGCGTTCTTAAGTAATCAAAGACTTGATATGAAACATAGGAAATTATTTTGACAAGACACAAAATCTTTGTTTTAGACATATTACTCACTATGCAAAGGAAAACTTTGCAAAACATCAAGAGCGGATCAGTAGTCCAAGAAAACTTTGTCCTTTTGGTAGATGAAACAAAATTAAGTTTCAGTTTTACGTAAGTACGCTAATGTTATTAAAACTTCATTTTAAAAGTTTATACTAACAATTCACATTTTAGGCACACAAGATGACATCTTTTGCTCTCTTGTCAATGTTCTATATCCATGGTTTATTTTTTGTTTTCCTCCTTTCTATTCTGAAATAACCAGCTTCATTTTGGGACAAAATGAACTCTTCTCTTAACAAAAATGTGTCTCTATACCTCCTACCTTTTCTAACCAAAAAAACATATCCTACTTTCCTTGGATACAGAGTTGTTTCCCTTCTTACTCCTAGTAGTTTTAATTACATATATTGAAATTTTTAACCCTTAAAAACCTTACTTTCTAGGGAAAACTAAGCAGTTGTGAGCTGTGCTGTTTAGACTGGCAAATTTATAAATACATTTCATAATTTCTAGAGACATATGCTTCTTCATAGTACAGTTTCTCAATGTGACATGAAGTATGTTTACTGATAGACCCAAGTAGCTTTAGTTCCTCTGTAAAAGGATGCCAAAAATGGATAAACCTATGTTCAGTAATTAATGTTTCTATGTTTTATCTTATTTGGAAATGATCTAGGTATTCAGTGAATTTTCATCATTTAATTGAACTTAGCAAAACACTAAGGGTATTTTTGGAAACTGTTTAAGTAGATATAACATAAAACAATTATTGCTAAAAAGTTCACTAAGAACTCTTAATTCACATTTATTTCATTTGTCCTTAACAATCACACTGAGATTACTCCTGAAGATTTCATGAGACATTTAAAGCAGCTAGCCATAGCCTTATTTTCTGGTGGACAAATTTTGTAACAGAGACAACATGAGCTTATTTGACATTTCAGTAACCAGATATAGAATAAAAGTATTATACTTAACACTGTTATTAATACAAACATGGCTGATTTAATTAAACTGACAATCCTTAATTAGCTTTTATTTACTGAATGTTATCCTAAATAATGTGAACTTGAAAAATATTTCAGTTAGTTTCTATTATATTTCTTTTTAAAATGTTTTAATGCCAGTATAATGTTAACAAACAGTTTTATACTAGTTTCAGGTATACAATATAGTTACTCAACAATTCTGTACATTACTCAGTGCTCATCGTGTTAAGTGTACTCTTTAATCCCCATCACCTGTTTCACCCATCCCCCACCCACTTCCCATCTGGTATCCATCAGTTCTCTGTAGTTAAGAGTCTGTTTTATAGGTTTATTTCTTTTTCTTTGTTCGTTTGTTTTGTTTCTTAAATTCCACATATGAGTGAAATCATATGATACTTGTCTTTCTCTGACTGGCTTATTTCATTTAGCATTATACTCTCTAGTTCTATCTATGTGTTTGTAAATGGCAAGATTTCATTCTTTTTATGGCTGAGTAATATTCCATTGTATATATATATATATATACCACTTATTCTTTATCCATTCATTAGTCGATGGACACTTGGGCTGTTTCTATAGTTTGGCTATTGTAGATAATACTGCAGTAAACAACAGGGTGCATGTATCCCTTCCAATTAGTGTTTTTGTATTCTTTGGGTAAATACCCTGTAGTATGGATTACTGGATCACAGGGAAGTTCTATTTTTAACTTTTTGAGGAAACTCCACAATGTTTTCCAGAGTGGCTGCACCCAATTGGCATTCCCACCAGCAATGCAAGAGGGTTCTTCTTGCTCCACAATCTCCCCAATATCTGTTGTTTCTTGTATTGTTGATTTTAGCCATTCTGACAGATGTGAGATGATATCTCATTGTAATTTTGATTTGCATTTCATCTTTTCATGTGTCTATTGGCCATCTGGATGTCTTCTTTGGTTAAATGTGTCTTCATGTCTTCTACCCATTTTTTAACTGGATTAATTGAGGTTTTTTGATGTTGAGTTGCAGACGTTCTTTATATAGTTCGGAGACTAACCAGATAATCAGATATCAAATGTGTCATTTGCAAATATCTTCTCTTATTCAGTAGGTTATCTTTCACTTTTGTTGGTTGTTTCCTTTGCTGTGCAGATGCTTTTTATTTTGATGTAGCCTCAATAGTTTGTTTTTTTCCCCTTACCTCAGGAGGCATATCTAGAAAGATGCTGCTAGGGCCAATGTCAGAGAAATTACTGCCTCTCCTCTCTTCCAGGATTTTTATGGTTTCAGGTTTCATTTAGGTATTTAATACCTTTTGAGTTTATTTTTGTATACAGTGTAAAAAAATGGTCCAGTTACATTCTTCTGCAAATAGCTATCCAGTTTTCCCAACATCATTTGTTGAAGAGACTTTTTCCCATTGCATATTCTTTCCTGCTTTGTCAAAGATTAATTGACCATATTGTGGGTTCATTTCTGGGTTTCCTCCTCTGTTCCATTGATCTATGTGTCTACTTTTGTGCCAGTGCTATACTGTTTTGATTCATACAGCTTTGTAATAGAACTTGAAGTCTAGAATTGTGATACTTCCAGTTTTATTTTTCTTTTTCAAAATTGTTTTGGCTATTCAGGGTCTTTCGTGGTTCCACACAAATTTTAGGATTGTTTGTTCTAGTTCTATGAAAAATGCTATTAGTATTTTGATAGGGATTGCATTAAATCTGTAGGTTGCTTTGGGTAGTATAGGCATTTTAACAATATTTGTCCTTCTAATCCATGAGCATGGGATGTCTTTCCATTTCTTTGTGTCACCTCAATTTATTTCATAGGAAATTTTATAATTTTCAGACTACAAGTCTTTCACCTCTTTCATTAAGTTTATTTCTAGGTATTTTATTTTTGATGCAATTGTAAATGGGATTGTTTCTCAATTTCTTTTTCTTGCTGCTTCATTATTAGTGTATAGAAATGCAATGGATTTCTGTATGTTGATTTTATATCCCATGACCTTACTTAATCCATTCATCAGTTCTAGTAGTTTTCTGGTGGAGTCTTAAGGGTTTTTGTTATATAATATGTCATCTGTAAATAGTGAAAGTTTTATTTCTTCCTTACTGATCTGGATACCTTTTATTTCTTTTTGTTGTCTGATTGCTGTCGCTAGGACTTCTAGTACTAGTACTTAATACTCTAGCACTTAAATAAAAGTGGTGAGAGTGGACATCCTTGTCTTGTTCCTGGTCTTAGAGGAAAATCTCTGTTTTTCACCAGAGAGTATGATGTTAGCTATGGGATTTTCATATATGGCCTTTATTATGTTGAGGTATGTTCCCTCTAAACCTACTTTGTTGAGAGTTTTTATCATGAATGGATGTTGTACTTTGTCAAAGGCCTTTTGTGCATCTGTTGAAATGATTATGTGGTTCTTATCCTTTCTTTTATTGATGTGATGTATCATGTTGATTGATTTGCAAATATTGAACCATGTTTGCCTCCTAGGAATAATCTCATTTGATGGTGGTGAATGATTTTTTTTAATGTATTGTTGGATTTGATTTGCCAATATTCTCTTGAGGATTTTTCCAACTATGTTCATCAGAGATATTAGCCTATAGTTATCTTTTTTAGTGTTATCGTTACCTGGTTTGGGGATCAGGGTAATGTTGGCCTCAGAGTGAATTTGGAAATTTTCCTTCCTCTTATATTTTTGGGAAAAGTTTAAGAATATGTATTAACTCTTCTTAAATGTTTGGTAGCATTCACTTGTCAAGCCATTTGGTCTTGGACTTTTGTTTTTGGGGAGTTTTTGGGTAACTGATGCAGTTTCATTGGTGGTAATTGGTCTGTTCAAATTTTCTCTTTCTTCTTACGTTAGTTTTGGTAGGTTATGTGTTTCTAGAAATTTATCGACTTATTCTAGGTTGTCCAATTTGTTGGCATATAATTTTTCATAATATTATATAATCCTTTGTATTTCTTTGTTGCCAGTTGTTATTTCTCCTCTTTCATTTGTGATTTTGTTTGAGTTCTCTCTCTCTCTCTCTTTTTCTTTTTCATGAATCTGGTTAGAGATTTATCAATTTTTTTTTTCAAGGAACCAGCTTCTGGTTTCATTGATCCATTCTACTTTGTTTTGTTTTGTTTTAGTGTCTATATAATTTATTTCTGTTCTAATCTTTATTATTTCCTTCCTTCCACTTTATCTCTCTTATCTGAATGATAACCTTGCTGGATAGAGTCTTCTTGGCTGCAGATCCTTTTTTATCCCCTTTAGCACTTTGAGTAGATCATGCTTGCAAAGTTTCTGCTGAAAAATCAGTTGATAACCTTATGGGGTTTCCCTTATATGAAACTGCCTTCTTTTCTCTTTCTGGTTTTAAAATTCTTTTTTTATTACTATGTGTCATGTTTTGGACCTCCTTGGGTTGATTTTGACGGGGGATCTCTGTGCCTCCTGGATCTGGATATCTGTTTCCTTCCTCAGATTAGGGAAATTTTCAGCTAATATTTCTTCATATAAACTCTCTGCCCCCTTTTCTCTCTCTTCTTGTGGGATTCCTATAAGGCAAATGTTATTACACTTGATGGAGTTGCTGAGTTCCCTAAGTCTTTTCTCATTTTGCATAATTTTTTTTTTTTATTTCACCCTCTCAGCTTGATTACTTCCATTACTCTGTCCTCCAGGTTGTTAATTCCTTCTTCTGATTCCTCTAGCTTGATATTTATTCCATCGAGTGTATTTTTCATTTCATTTATTGTGTTCTTCATCTCTGATTGGTGTTTACTTTTTATATTTTCTATCTCTTTGTTAAGAGTCTCACTGATGTCCTCCACTCTTTTCTCATGTCCAGTGAGTATCTTCATGATCATTACTTTAAATTCTCTATCAGACATATTATATAGATATATATAGATATATATATAGATATATATATATATCTCCCTTTTGCTTAGTTCTCTTGCAGTAGTTTTGTACTGTTCTTTTATTTGGGACATAGCTCTTTGTCTACTCATTGTCTAACTCTCTGCCTATTTCTGTGTTAGGAAATTCAGCTACATCCCCTGTTCTAAAAAGTAGTGGCCTTATGAAGAGGAGGTCCTATAATGCCCTGCAGTGCAGTGTCGCCTGTTCAACAGAACCTGGCTCTTCAAGGGCGTCTCCTTTGTGTGTTGTGTGCACCCTGCTGTTGTGTCTCGGCCACTTTTTCCTTCAAGCCAGTCATCTGCAGAGGCTCTCATTACTTCTTATAGGCAACATTTGGTCCCTGTGGTGTTAGTGGACCAGTTTGGGGCCACCATGGACTTGAGTTGAGTCAGACCAGGCATTTGCCAGAGATGCAGTAGCACCACACTACATGGCACTTTTCCTGTGTTATCCCTTGAGAAATTTTCATTGGTGGATGGGGCCTACAATCAGACCGACTGTTTGCCCCCAGCCCACTGTTGGGGCCACCATTCACTAGTGTGTGTGGTTATTTTACCCTCAGAGGGATGGAGTCACTTTGGATTGGTGCTGGCTTCCGTAGGAGCTGCTTCTCTCTGCCAGGCTTGAGGCATTGCTTTGGATGGGGCTCAGCTGAGGACATATCGGAGGAGACATGCCACCACCCTGGGACTAGACTGGCATGGGGTACACAGTTTTAACACAGTGTGTGCTAGTCTGCTTGCCAAATAAAACCTGCTGCCAGGCTGCTGGGACTGTGTTGGCCTAGTGGATCCACAAATGGGCCCAGGCAACATCCACAATTTTAACAACGTGCATGCTGGTCTTCCATAGGCTGCCTCCAACTGCAGCCAGGACTGAGGCCCCACAAAGCACGCAGGTGGGGAGATGTGTTGGCAAGGTTTGCACTGATCTTCTTGGGAAGGGGACCTACAGCTCTGGCACTGAAGCAAATGTGATTGGGAAGAGCAGATCAGCTGAAGTACAGGGAGGTGGGGCTTGGTGTAAGCAAGTTAGGTATGGAGTGCAGGTACAGTACTAGTTCCCACAGGTGGCCATGTGATTATGCTGGTAGGGGGGTGGGGAAGGAGATGGTGCCTGCCAGCTCCTTTGTTCCTGGAGGGGTCTCCCTGTGATCCCTGACTTCCAGGAGATCCATAGACTTCTATAAGCATGCAGATGTACAGAGATCTTTTAAGTTTTCATTGTAGTTTTAACGATGAATCAGGTATAACAATATAAAACTCACTATTTTATAAATAACAGTTGGAGTAGGTTATCTGCTCACATGAGTAAAGCTTGTTACTATTTGTGGAAAAAACTTTCAAGATTTGTATTTTCTCTTGACATATAAACTTAAGGAGGCTGTGGTCTAGAGTTTGGGCAAGAGAGATTTTTTTGGCAGTTTATATTTTACTGATTTATTGATTATTTATGTTTACTTGAAAATGGTCTCTTTAT
Source organism: Neomonachus schauinslandi (assembly GCF_002201575.2). NCBI lineage: Eukaryota > Metazoa > Chordata > Mammalia > Carnivora > Phocidae > Neomonachus > Neomonachus schauinslandi. Next base: position 32,795,462 of record NC_058404.1, read on the forward strand.
TCTTTTTTTTTTTTTTTTTTGTCTTAGCAGCTTTGTGACTTTGGGCAAGTTAACCTCTCTATCCTTACCTGTGATTTGAAGATAACTATATACCCCTTATAGTATTGTTGAGCATTAAAACATGTATGTAAGTACTCATACTGAGTGCACATAGTAACAGTCAATAAGCTTTACTGTTGTTTATATTTTTAAAACATCTCTTTTCTTCTTCTCCTTCTTCCTCTTCTCCTCCTCCTCCTAAATCACCACCACCCTTCAGTTTCAAGGAAGTGTAAATTATCTCCTGGGGTGTTTACATTTCAAAGACATGGTAAGATTTACATTTTCAAGGAACAGAGAAAGAATGCCTACCATGGGCCTCCAGATGAGGCCAAAGTGCTCTCTATAAATCTTATAGGGAAAGGGAAGCTAAAATAGGCACTTTCACCAGTTTTCTGGGGAAAGTAGAGAAGTTTGGGAGTGGAGGCGATTTCAAGAAGGGGAATTTATGTTGAATGTAGACTTTAATTTTGTTCTAAGTTTAATTTTTGTTTTTTCATCTTAGTAAGGGAGTTCCCAAGGCCAGCCATTATACCCTTTTGTATTCACTTTTTAATTGGGTATCATAGGTACCAATAAGATAATTTAAAAAAAATTTTTTCTTTAAATACTAAAGATTTTCTAATTCAAAAGAAAACTTCTCTGGCCATTGATGGGCAGGATCTATTCATCTCTACAGTGACTCAACCCAGTAAGCCTTTTTTTTTAAATGGCTTAACCAAGGACTCAAGACGCAGTCCAAAGTAAAGTGCAAAAGGTGTGGCCCTTAGAAGATCCAGAAAGTTCACTCCCTGAGTTAGCCTAAGAAAGCAAAGACCTTTGTTGTCATGGGTGGTAAGAATGGTGTAGGAACCATTTCTGTGGCCTCCCATGGGATCATGAGATGCCTCCAATTCACAAACCCACTGCTCTGTGACACCAGGCAGGCACCACTGGAATGGGACTTTTCCAGCACTAACAAGACAGCCAAGGTTGAGATGACAAAGACCACTTATGGGCTGGATTCCTTAAGATAGCTTTCCCTGAGAGCTGGCATGGCTGGACAAAGAAAGTGCTCCTGTGACTTTGTGTCTCAGAACCTCAGACTAAACTGACCACATGATACGCACCTGTACTTGCCCCTTCCAGTGGGCGGAGACCTGATAGAATATTCTCACTGGTCACAAAACCAGGCTCTCAGGGCATAAAAGAAGATGAAAGGAAAACTTCATCTGGTTTTTACGCAGGAGACCCGCAGCAAATATGTCTAAACAGACATCAGTCTGGTGAGAACCATGAACTCACCAGTCTGTGCGGCTGGCTGGAAACACAGGCTTAATGGGACCTCTGTCTGTGTTCTCGCCTGTGGTTTTCTCTCTTACAACAATGACACAAAAGACTAAGAGGAAAATGATGGCCATCTCTTGGAGGAAAAGGATTGATAGGAAACGAGTACTCTTAATAGATTTTTACCAGAGTAGCTATACCCAAGGAACTAGTTCACACAAATATTTTCTCCTGCTAATCTGAATTGGGGGGAAAAAAATGAAAGAAAAGGATTTTCTCCTTTTCACCACTTTTGTTTCCACCAGATCCTGCAGCCAGAGATCTGGGAAACTGACATGGTAAGAATTCTTACTTTCTAGGGTGCCTGGGTGGTTCAGTTGGTTAAGCGACTGCCTTCGGCTCAGGTCATGATCCTGGAGTCCCTGGATCGAGTCCCGCATCGGGCTCCCTGCTCGGTGGGGAGTTTGCTTCTCCCTCTGACCCTCCCCCCTCTCATGTGCTCTCTCTCATTCTCTCTCTCTCAAATAAATAAATAAAACCTTTAAAAAAAAAAAGAATTCTTACTTTCTGCCAGCTTCTGTCAGAGGTCCCGGGATCTTTCAGCCACAGAAGCTCCAGAGTGAGCTGTGTCCAGTGAGTGGAGGGGTCCATGTTGGTGCACCAAATCTGCAGGGGAAGAACATTTTTCCCTTCTCCCTTCTAGATTCTTTGGCTAGACTAATAATTAAATTGGTATAAGACAGGTTAACAGGAGAAAACAAATTAATTACATACATTCAGGAGTCCCACAGAGACATGAGGGGCCCTCTGACAGGCATTTGAGGCTTATTATCCCATCCTGAGCTAAACAGAAAGGGGAAAAGGGTCTGGGATTTCAAAAAGGAAGAAAGCAATTTCACAGAAAAATGGGAGGATCAGTTGTTTGCCGTTGCCATGGGGATAATTATTTCACATTAAAAAAAAAAAACAAAGTTATCTTTGATAATCACTCACTTTCTGGTATAGGCCTTCTATTTAAATTATTTTAGGCAGTTAAGAGCAAAACAAAAAGCTCTTCTTGAATTTGTTTTCAACTTGAAATAATCTGCATGCCAAAGTGGCACATTCTCAGGTGGTCTGCCCTGAACCCCATCAGCCTCATGCTCTATCTTGTAGGTAACAGCAATTTAAATGGGTACTGTCCTCACTGCAAGTGAGTGTTCAGCAAGAATGGTTTCTAAGATATTTCGGCTTTGCTGGAGCAAAGGCATGAGTGGTAACTGGACTTTTACAGGGTCAACATTTGAAAATGTTGAAAATGTTGATATATCCAAGTTTTAAGCAGTCCTACCACTATCACCACCCATTTTTAGAAGGGAAAAGAATACAGATAGAGTAGCAGTCTGCCCTGTAGAAAAGAATTTCTATGAATGAAGGAAACCATTTATGGCCTATAACTTAAAGAAGATTTAATTTACCAAAACTTCCATCCATTTCCAGCTAACCTTCATTTTCTCATTCTTGCCTGAAATTTCACCATTAGAGAGTCATTTCTTGGATTAAACATTTCACTCTAATTAAAATGCAAATATAGGGGACTGTGTCATTTTGTAATCTCCAAATAAATATTTTCAGATCCTATCTCTGTAGGCAAGACATGATAGAAATGGAAAGCTTAAGGAGCATGGAAAGAAGAGAGAATGAGTGAAACAATGTATCAAGAAGAAAAAGTTTTGTCTGTTGCGGTTTTGCCTAGAGGGGGCCATATGACAGGAAGTAAGCCTGATGAATGTGGTTTTCTTAGTAGCTTCCTCCACTCACTTTTAGCTGCTCCACTGCTGTTTTCTTCTTTAATATTCATGCATTTGAGTTCTGTGATCTGTAACCGAGACTTCATGGTATTTAGCGTTGCCACATGCAGATACTTTTAAGAGCGACTCCATTAAAGATCATTTTCTCCTAGAGCATTCTGTGCTCTCCAGTGGTATTTATCACCCAGCATTTAGTTTTGATCCTTGTAATATATGCAGAACCAAAGACACCCCTTCATCACTCTCATTCTGCTGGGAGTTAGTTTATGTTATAAAACAGTTGAAATGGGGAAAAAGGGAGCCAGAGGGAAGCAGAGTTGCATATATAGAGTTATGCGTTGAGATAAAATAAAGCCATGGCACTAGACAATTAGGGAGTAGGGTTGGGAATAAATGGATTCCCTCCCCTCAGGGCTGCCTATTTACAGGCAAATTCTGGTTGACAACATTCTGCCTGGGTTCTGCTTTCTCTTCTTCCATGAAATGAGCTTAGAGCAAGTTACCTTTCTCCCTCTCCCACACACCACCAGGCCTTAGGTGTGTATTTAGGGGTTCTGATCCCTTGGTAAGGGTCTTAGGTAAGAACAGGAAATAGGTGACATGTAAATTCCTGTGCCTCTCCTTTCAGGATAAATACTGCAAGGCACAGTGCTTTTATACCTAGGGATGCCTCAGACAAGAAACATTTATGAAATTCATTGCAGTGGAGAGGAGCTTGTTTGAAAGGTACTATTGGATACGTTGTTTGTTTCTAATGGTTGAAATAATGAGACATCCTTGATTGAGCATAGAGAAAACTCAGGATCTGGAACCCAAGTTTTGGATTAGGCATGCCTGTTTTAGTGCCTTCTGTGTTTCTGTTTAAAATTTAATTTCATTTTTTTAAAAAACTCTGAATATATTTTTTAAAAGTTTTTTTTTTTTCTGGTTTAATTTTTAACTTCCTCATTTCTGGTTTAATCTTGGTTCTGGTTTAAAATCCCCACAGGAGGGGCTTCTGGGTGGCTCAGTTGGTTGAGCATCTGCCTTCGGCTCAGGTCATGATCCCAGGATCCTGGGATCGAGTCCCACGTCAGGCTCCCTGCTCAGTGGGGAGTCTGCTTCTCCCTCTCCCTCTTTGTTCTCTCTCTCTTTCTCTCAACTAAATAAAATCTTTAAAATAAAATAAAATAAAATCCCCACAGGAGATTTTTGGATAGGAAAGCCTTGGGAACGGGCCCTATACTGGCAGATTTTGATGGAAAAAAGCCGTACAAAGAGAGAATGTACAATTTTCACATTCACATCTATGATTAGCTTTCCTTCTGTCCTTACACTGCTTTAGACTGCATGCTCAGGACCCTTGGCCCCCAATTATAGGTCGATCTTTTATGTCAAATTCTAGAACTCATGCTCTGCAAGATTCAGGAACTCCAAGGAGCTGTGGGCCAATCTAGTAGACATGTAGGACACATTAGCCTTCTGATCAGCCGGAAGTAAGCTTCTGTCAATTAACTGTCCCTGTCTTGCCACATTTTTACCCCTTTTGGGTGATCACCCTCCGTCACAAGTGAAGCACATATCATTAAATACAAAACCAAACCAATAACTGTATCTGTTTAGTGAGTGTATGGGTTTCTCACTCTTCAGGTTTCTTGTCTGGGATTCCCGAGTGGACCCCAGCCCTGAACCCCAGGCAGCTCTATTGTGACTAAGAGCGTGCATTCAACTTAATTCCTGCTCCATCAAGCTTCCCTCCCGGCACTCCAGATCCTGTGGCTGAGGACCTACCATCATTTTGTGCCAACATTATCTTCTCATAGGAAATAGGACAATGGGTTGCAAAACGCATTTTCTGCTGCCAGGACTGATTACTCTCCTAAAGGTATATTAATTCCAGCACTGTCCCTGTATGAACTGCAGAGGACGTGTGTTCCTTTGAGTCTCTTTGCTTTTAGCAAAATCAAAAAGAAACAAAACAGAAGCTTAAAAAAACAAAAATAGAACCGTACACAGTAGAGACGGAAATCAGTGAAACCTGGTTCTCTAATGAGATGTGGTCTGGCAGCCCCATCTATAGTTAGAGTTACAGACTAAACTGGGAGAGCCCAGGCGGGCCCTGTGCTTTATGGAAGCTGTAGCAGTTCATAAAGCAGACAATGCCCTCTGGTGATACCGCGTTACCGCCAAGGTTGATAGGGATTGCAGATGCGTGGATGAGAAAGTGAACAACCACACTCAGTCTGTGATTTGTGTAAAAAATATCAGCTCATAGGAGATGAGTCTTGGTTTAAAGCAAAGTAAATACTTACAGGGAAGGATCATAGAGCTCCAGGAGCCTGAAGGGGAGGAGAAGAAGCCAAAGCCAGATCAGGTACCACCGAGCCCTCCCTCCATACATTTATCACACACCCCGCTCCTATTTTGAGGCAGGCAAATCCAGGCTAAAAAGGAACAGCCCTGCAAAGGAAGCAAACTCATAACTGGTCGCATGTTTGCTGTTACCATACATCTCCTTTAGGGCCTCATTGAGATTTACTTACTCCTAACCGCTGTGTGCCAGAAACAGGGCTCAGGGACGAAGCAACACAGCAAGCACATTTCTTGTCTTTAGGCAGCCCAGAGCCTCATAGAAAATGATTGATCGTTTTAACACTTTCCAGCCAACAGCCATCCTGCCCTTATTCCAATTCATTGTACTCTAAAGACAAATCCAATCAGCTCGCATTTTTGTTCTTCTTAAGCACTAGAGAAATTGACTCTATTGATTACAATGGTAGCTACAGTGCACTTTGGATGGTTTGAGCCTTTTGGCCTAAAGGTAACATAAGTATTCATGATACGCTAAGAATCCACAGGAAAATAAGGAAGTACCCTTCTTCTGTAATCATGTCTGTCTCGACTCGGGCCCTGGTGATGGTGGTGGTGGTGCTGAGCAGGGTGGTGTGTAGAGGTTTGGGTAAGTATGTCTAGATGTGTGGGAGAGAAAGACATAGAGGAAGAGAGAATATTTGCGAAATGGGGGAAGAATTCGATCCTAATTATTCCCAAATATAATGTCCTCGTTTCTATCCCAGGTACTATGCACTTTGTAAAATGATGACAAAAAATATCCAGTCTTTTATTTTGATGTGTCCTACTTACACTAGAAAATGCTGATGAGAAGTGGTTGGTTTAAAAATAAAGGGTCACAACGAATCATGAGAGACTAAGGACATTAGGAGAAGGAAAGGAAAAATGAAGGGGAGGAAATTGGAGGAGGGAGATGAACCATGAAAGACTATGGACTCTGAGAAACAAACTGAGGGTTCTAGAGGGGAGGGGGGTGGGGGGATGGGTTGGCCTGGTGATGGGTATTAAAGAGGGCACGTATTGAATGGAGCACTGGGTGTTATATGCAAACAATGAATCATGGAACACTACATCAAAAACTAATGATGTACTGTATGGTGACTAACATAATAAAATTAAATTAAAAAAAATAAAGGGTCACAGATTAACTGGAGTAAATAGTTTGTGAACAAGCAATGTGGCAAGTGTTAAAACCAACTACGTTCCAGGTGATATGGGAGCTGGGCAAGCATGCCCTGAACTCTTCTGAATTTCTGTGGCACAGAATCTGGCATGATGCATATGCCATACCGGTATGCCGTCGTGTGCATGTGCGTCTTGTTTTCCCATTTGCTTCCGTGTTCCTTAAGCTGGGCACTGTGTCATTACCTCTTTGTTCCCATGGTGCCCAGTACAGTGTCACTTACATAGTAGACGGTCAAATAACGCCTATAGAATAAAGAAATAATTTTCTCTTCCAAAAAAAAAATAAATAAATAAAAACAAAAATAAAGGGTAAGGAAACTTCAGCTAAGTTTTCTTTTTCTTTTTTTTTTTTAAACAAGAACGTGGGCTTATAAACCAAAAAGAACAGTCTCTAAGAAAGTGAGTCATAACCACCAGCCAGATGTTGACCTTTTTAATTTTATGCTGGTTCCAGTGTGATCTTGCATCCAGAAAATGATTGATTGCTCTCTTCAAGGGTGTGGTACCTCTGATGTTTGTACACTCCACTTCTTGACCACAGTCGAACGTCAGACATGTGTAAAAGGCCAGAGTAACCTCCTCTTAACTCAAGAATTATAAAGTTATTTCATGGTGTGACCTATAACATGATCCCCACCAACCGGAAGCCTGCAGAGAAGCCTTGTTTTTATTGATGATTACAGTGCCTGGTGGAAATGTTCTTTATTCTCAAACCAGAAACACTTGATTGTTGCATGTTGCTGGGATGTCTATTTAGCTGGGTGAGTCCAGTTGTGAAGTTGATGATCAGTCCTTAAACGTGTCCAACAATGTAGAAAACATGTACAAAACAGGTACTTGACCTTGAAAATCCGAGACCCCTTGTCTTGGTTAAGGGTACACGTTGCCCAAGCTAAGAACTTACAACAACGTATCAGTTGTATTTATTCTGTGTTGAATCTTCCCTATCTTTACTGAATGCCTTATGCAGGCCTTCATCCTTTCTCTCCTTTGGCAGACTAATAACTACTTATTTGGCCTCTCTAATCCAGCGTCACTTGGCGCCTTCACATTGATACCAGAATGATTTTTTTTGAACCCAGACTCCTTTGGTTAAAACCTATCAGTGGCTCCTTAGTGCTTTCAGGGTTGAGTTCAAATTCCTTGAGTGGCGTATAGGACACATATTCAATGTGCTTTTGTCTGGTCTTATCCTCTTGAACTACTGACTTTATATTCTGAGTGAAGCTGCACAAGACCATCTCTCTGTTCCTGGAATCTGCTACCACGTTGCATTAATTTATTGCTTTATATTTGTACCAAAGTCACTTCATCCATGGTTTCATGTTCAACCTCCCAAGATCCCTCTGAGGAAGGGAAAGAAGGGACCTTTTTTTTTTTTCCTCATTTTACAGAGGAATAATAGGGGTTTAACTCCACGCTGACTTAACAGGCAGGTACTACACAGAATCAACTCTTGATAATCTTTACATTATAGAATTCATGAGTTATCTGTGGAGAAAGTGCAATGTATATTTTTATGGTCTAGCATACTACTGGTCTTCTGGACCCTATATTCAGCTAATTCTTTGATAAGAACTGTATGCTTACTTAAGATACATGTATATACATTTATTTTTCCCAAAATGATTAAATATTCAATTCCAAAATAGGTTATACTCTCTTTTTCAACAGTTGTGATCATTTGATCATTGAATACTTTTGATAAGTAATATGGAAAGGTAGAATAATTAAGGCAAGTAAACTGCTAAATATATTATATACATATATAAAGTATGTAACATACACATCATAGAACAATGAAAGATAGGAGTGGGGAGAATTATAGACTAACCTGTATATTGCATAGGAAACAAGTGTTCCCCCCCCCCACAGTGATATTAATGGAATATCGTAAGCTCATTTTAGTACCAAGATTTAAATTTAAAAAGGAGGGGGTTATAGCATAGAGGCTGTTGAAAAATCTAATTTCCAGCAAATTTGAAAAAAAAAAAGTCATGAAGGCTATTTAGTTTCTTTTTTAAACATTCCCTGTAGTGTTGTGAAGACCAAAAAGCAGCTCTGAGCTAATTCATAAAACCAGAATGCAAAGAAGAGGGGGATAAACTGGGAGGAAACAAATAGGAAACCATCCAATTTAATTGACCAGGCTGATTAAAATGGGAAATGTAAACACCCTCCCCAAATGAGACAGTGTCACAGTGTTGGATGTGCAGAGTCACTTCTTTCTGGATTCCTCTTGGAATGTTTGTAATGCATGACACCACCTAAGTAATTTTAAAAAATTAAAACAGACTTGGAAAAACTCAATTTTGCTGATGAAATTATATAGTTAACTGAAGTAAGCATGACATGGAAAACTAATATAATTTCATTTAAATTTTCCTCCATGGACTTAGAGGTTAGAATTTGGAAGCAATGACTTACTAGCCATGATCTACATTGTGTACGATGATGCAGAAATCAAGGAGTTATCTAAAATAACCAGGTAAGGATGCCTATGAAGATAAAAATGTGATGTGGGACAGTCACTTAGCCTGCCAGCCATCTAGAAATGGATTGCTTTTCTAGTTAATGTATTAGTTTGTGGGGGGGGGGGGGGGGAAGAGATATGCAATTTAAGATAATTTGTTTACCTCTTAGAGACCAGGAGTGTTAGAAACATTTGGAGGAACATATCTTTAATGAAAATAGCTTTTTGCTTTCTGCTTAAAAACATAATATAGATGGCAGAAAATAAGGTAAACTAGGTGATAAAGTAACAAACAATCTAGAAACCTCAGTAGCTTAAAATAACAAAGATTGATTTCTCTCTTGTGTTATGTAGCTATCACATGTCATCTGGGAGCTCTGTTCATGACAGTCTTACTGCAGTTCCAAGGTTAATGGAATAGCCATTCTCAAAAAAATTGTGAGCTGTTGTGGCAGAGGGAGAAAGACAGAAGTCAAAAGAGTCTCAACACAGGAAAGTAAATACTCAGTCCTGGAACTGACAAGCTACTTCAACTGACGACTGATTGACCGGAACTAGTCACATGACCCCAGCAAACTAAAAAGGGGCCAGGAAGTGAAACTACTTATAAAAGGGGGAGCCAGAAATTTTGTCAAATAGTTCATACTAAAAATTTCAGCAGTATAGGGATTTAGAAAGAAGAAAATTTTGATCACTGATAATTCCACCACCCAAATAACATTTGGTGAACTGCCTTCCAGCTATTTATGAGTGTCTCTGAATGGGGAGATAATAGAAATGCAGTTTTAAGATCTGCTTTTTACACTTAATAAATATCTCATGGAGATATTTCCCATTAGAAATGCATCCTTCTTTTTGATGGGTGCATAGTATTCTGTGGAATAATAAATGTCCATAATTGACTGAATCTTTAGTGAACAATTAGGTTGTTTCCAGTTTCTTCATTATTATAGACAAGGCTATAATTATCATCTTAGCATATATCTCTGGATTTTTACCGATGATTATTCTGCTGGAACCAGTAGAAATTTACATCAAACGATGGCAGTATTTTCAGTTTTGGTAAAAACTGCAAGACTGTCCCACAAAAGGGATGTACTAATTTAGACCAGCACCTAAAGTAAATGAAAACATCTATTTCTTTACAATTTTGACAACCCTATATAGTTTCAGGCTTTGCCACAAGAATAGGCTAACGGTAATCCTCTTGTTTTCATTTTTGGAGAAGTTAAACAATTTTTATGTTAGTTCTCCATACATATTTTTCTCCTCTAGTCTATTCAAGTACTTAGCTCATTTTCTGTTGGAAGTTGTCTTTCCTATTGATTTTAGCATGATCTTTGTATATTAGAAAGCAAGCTGATGTTCAGTACATATTGGTAGAACATATTATCCAGCATCCATTTTTATTGGATAGGCATCATGCTGTACAAATTACAAAATGTATTTAATATCTCTGTTGATTTTAGTATAATAACACTTTGTCATATGTTGCAAACATCTTTTTTATGTTTAAGGCATCTTTTACATTTGTTAAACTTTAAAATTTTAGTAGTCAATCTTTGTGCTTTTGCTATTTATACCATGCAGGTAATCCTTGTCCTGTCTAAAAATTACCAAAATACTCACCTGTGCTTTCTTATGGTACTTCTGTGGTTTCACTGACTATATTTTTAATATTTTATATGCCTGGGTTTGTTTTACTATAAGGAGTGAAAAAGAGATACCACTTTATTTTTCAATCGCCAATTGACTTTGGGGAAATTCTAGTGAATATGAGGAAAGTGAAAGAGGAGGAAAATATTTTATTTATTTATTTACATTCATTAACAAAGACAGAGTGGAGTCCTTTAGTTCACATGCTGTAGGAGGAGCTTCATGTAGAAATGGAGCCTGGGACTTTACTATACTCACCTTTTACTTCAGGGATAATTTTTCAATACTTAAAATGTTTTCTTTTTTGGCTTCCATGATACATACATTTCTGATTTCTCTCTTACCTCAATAGCAACAACATATTTTTGTAGTTTCCTCTTCCCTTTTGTGTCATTAAAATGGTGATTTTTCTTGGGGCGCCTGGGTGGCTCAGTCGTTAAGCGTCTGCCTTCGGCCCAGGTCATGATCCCAGGGTCCTGGGATCGAGCCCCGCATTGGGCTCCCTGCTCCGCGGGAAGCCTGCTTCTCCCTCTCCCGCTCCCCCCGCTTGTGTTCCCTCACTCGCTGTGTCTCTCTCTGTCAAATAAATAAAATCTTAAGAAAAAAAATGGTGATTTTCTTTAGGGTGTTGTATCTTTACCCTCCCCCACTCGCCACCCCACCCCACCCCCGCCATTTTATACTTTTTGCTTCATTTCACAATTAAATACAATGGATACAATTTATCCTGAAGCTCATGGAGGAAATATGCCCACAAAGTAGTTGACTATGTTTGTCTGGAGCTGAAGAGAGAGCTGGGTTAAAGTGTTTATTTCAAAGCCTTAATATACATTGTAAACTTCATGGAGTTATTCAAGTGCTTAGCTTATTTTTCTGTTGTCATGTCTGCTTGTCTGTTTCTTCTACTGATTTGAGAGTGCTCTTTGTATATTAGGACCAAGGTGATATTCAGTCAATGCATATCAGTACAACATCCCAAAATGATCTTTTCATCTGAGTTCCCTATATCACTTGTCCAAGTTAGAAATACGGGTGCCAAATTTCGACTGTCCTCTCTTTAAATCTTATATCAAATCTTCATTCATTCTGTTTTAGCCCTTCAATTCTTGTCAAGGCTCTTTACTATATACCCATCACAGCCTTCCAGTTCGGTCTACCAGAGTCTCCCCAGGCTTATTGTTATAGTCTTCTAAGGATTTCTCTGACTTAGCTTTGCCTGTCCCTCCCTGTCCCATATATTCTATATATGACATCAAGAGTGTGCTTTTTAATGTAAAATTATTATGTCACTAACCCTCCCATTTTTTCTGTGAATTCCTATTTTCAGATAAGAAGGTTCAAATATTATAATGTCAGACATGTAAAAAAAATCCTCCATTCCTTTCTCTTGTAAGAAAAAAAGTTCTAAATCCAATTCCACATGTTGAGCTTAAAGTATCTGTGAAGCATACAAAAATAGATGCTGAGTAGGCATCTGAATATAAGAAGCTATAGCTCAAGGTCAATGACCTGAGGATATTCATTTGGAAATGTTCAGTATGTGGCCATGACACACAAGTCTGGTGATATCATATTGGAAAGACATTGTACAGGCTGGTGTAGAGAGGGGCCTAATCCTGAGAGCCAAAGAAATGCAACACTTCGTGTTTCAATAGAGAAGAAGCCAACAAAGGAGACAAGGCAGGATTGGTCGGAAGGGTGGAAGGAGAGAACATGTGGAATTATTAAAAAAACAATGGAGGAGAAAATTCGAGAATGTTATCATTATCCCTGAAAGTCCAGTAAGAATGCAAAACAATGTGCATTTAGTGAATGTAGCAACTTGGAGATCACTGGTGGCCTTAGCAAGAGCAATTCCAGTGAGTTGATGGGGTGGAAGCCCATTTGAAATGTAATGATAAGGGTTGAATATTTGCCAAAGAATTCAAGAGAGGCGGCTATGAAAAAACAAAGGAAGGAGTTTTTGTTTGTTTGTTGATTTAAGTTGCTATAATTTTGAGCATGTTTGAATATTTCAGTTCTTGCCTTCTCAGTTACTTTTTAAGTATAAAAACATAAGGATGCCCAGCTCACCAAGTGGGTTAAGATGTGAAAGAGCCTAGATTGGTATCCAGTGTATAGCAGTCAGTACAAATAAAATGTGAGTCTCCCTTCCTTCCTCTTTTCCCTCCTCTTGCCCCGCTGGGCCTATCATCCTTTGTAACAGTACAACCCACTGTATGTCGTTACAGTAGAAATCCTTTTCTGTCTTTCTCCATATAATCTGCCCTCTCTCAATCATCTCTTTAATGTTTGTTGAAGTCCTGGGCACATTCTAATATATGTATGTATAATCTTAACTAGTTAAGTTGAATTGCCCCTTTAGCTCTAAAATTTGGAACTAAATCTGTTGCCCTCTTTACAAAATAGATTTAACTCTCCTGGACCCTTTCCAGGCTGACAATGGTTAACAAGGCAACAGGTCCCGTGTCTGATGGGAGGGCAAAAATGAAAACAGTATGAACAGCAGTGGAGTTACCCTGGCCAAACAGCACTGAGTTTCTGCACAGACAACTATTGTTTGGAGCAGATAAGGACGGGTTTTGTCACAGTTTTATTCCTCATCAGTATTTCGGAGAGAACACAAGAGGTGATGGGAAGTACTGTCTAAAATGTAAAAGCACTATCCTTGACCACTGATCTAGAGAAATTATCCATACAAGACTTTAGACTTTACAGTTATGTTATTATATTGAGTGTGATATTTTTTTTTTTGTACAGCATGTATTTTTTTTTCCTTCTTTCTTAGCAGCTTTTTGTCTGTCAGCTAAAAGGGAACTTGCATGGAGTGTATAGTAATCAAAGAGATGAAAGATGAATGAATATAGAGCTTTTTTTTTTTTTAAGCACTATTAACTCAGTGGCATCTACCTGGAATGTAGATGCACTTTGGTGATTTCATTTTGATAATGTTGTACGCTGGTCTCTGATAATTGCCTTCTGTAATTGGAACAAATTTATGATTATGCTAATTCATTCTCAGCCACCCAGTATACGGAAGCTGAGCTAATCCATATCTGTCCATGCATTTCCTTTGTAGATCATTACATGATTAGCCTTTCACTGTGGCTGATGGAAACATTTTTATTCCGAGCAGCCTAGATTTCTCAGATGGTGTATATATATGTATGTGTAAGTGATATGTGTTTGTGTATCTTTATCTAATTGTGTGTAACTCAGATATCAGCACCTAAAACCAGTTTATGATATGAATGTTTAGTCTTTAATGCTTTAATCCTTAAAAATGGCTATTTTCTCAATAGTTGAGCATATATTACATGGTAGCAAGGAACAAGAAAAGGGAATTGTTAATTAATATCTCCCGACTACCACCTTTAAACCTTATTTACATAGTAGAAATTGTGGGAGAAAATATGAATACAGAAACAGTTTTAAGTCTCTCTGAAAGCCAACTCTTTGTAATCTTGTTAGAGAGTTCTTCCCATCCTAAAATAGTCTCTTCAAATGAAATGGAGCATGACACTATATTTATGATCACTCCTTGGGATATCAAGCTTTGCAAGCACCTTCTAGGTGTTGCTTCGTCAAAGGTTCAAACCCAGAATCCTTTTTTTCCTAGCAGATGGGAATGAGCAAAGGTAGAGTTAGCAAAACACAAGATGTGTTGCACTATGGAAAACACAGCTGAAAATGGCAGCAGGTGCCTCTCCTGACAAATCCTCTGCCCATTGCTTCTCTCTCCCCATTCTCTTATTGATGTTTCCTCCGTTCCATGTTGTCTTTTGCCTTTCACATTCTTGTAAATGTTTTACATTAATGTAAACAGGGCTCATTCTTCACTAGTGACAGTGTTACACTTTCAGTAAACAGTGGATCAGGGTGTTCCCTTTCTCAGAGACCGTTTACCTGTCAAAATGAATAAGAAAATACATGAGACTACACCTGACTTTCATAACTAAAAAGGGGAAGTTAAAGGACAACACTGATCTGACAAGAGACATACAATGTCAGAACATCAAGTTCCATCACCAGAATCCTGGCTTCTGCAGAGGTACGCATGTCTGTAATTTCCTTCAGCATCAGCGAGTGCGATTCAATCTGTGATCATTAGGTTCCTATCATTTGCCTGGTTCTGCTGCTGTGACTTCACAATTAAGTTGGATTTCTGCTTCCTTTTGTGATGCATAATCAGATAAGTAGAGCTAAATTGAAGAAACTGCAGTGTAGGTGGCTTTAAAATCAATCTATACAGTCTGGCAAGAAAAGGAAGACAAAAGGGGAAACCTGATAGTAGGGTTATAAATAACTTGAAGGAAATATTATCAAGGAGAGAGGAGAGGACAGGTGACATCTCCTCTGAAAGTGGCAAAGCAAGAAATGGCCTGAACTAAACCTTAGAAAACAGTATGCTCTGGGGCTCCTGGGTGGCTCAGTCAGTTGAGTGCCGACTCTTGGCTTGGGCTCAGGTCATGATCTCAGGGTTGTGGGATCAAGCCCCACGTTGGGCTCCCTGCTCAGCAGGGAGTCTGCCTTCCCTCTCTCTCTACTCCCTCCCCCGCTCACATGTGAGCACATGCTTTCTCTCAAATAAATCTTAAAAAAAAAAAAAAAAAGAAAAAGTCCGTACGCTCCACTGTGAGTAGAGGAATGTCACTCTATGCAATAAGTAAGTCCCAGTTTAGATTTATTCAAGAATGGCAGGCCAAATCATGGGAAATGTTAAAGAATAGCACTTTATGTGGTCAGTAAAAGACATAAGAAAACAGCTAATGTTTTCTGGTAGAAAAGGTATTTGAAGGCTACTGCTTCTAGTTCTGCCATTTTCCAAGTATGTTGTATTAGGCAAATCCTAGGATCTATGAAATGGGAAGAATATCTTTTCTTCACCTACCTTGGAGTTCTGAGGATCAAATGAGATAAGGTCTTGAAGCATAGTGTGTTCACTTGGGAGTATAAAGACCATGACCAATATCTCTGTGGCTTCTTGCCTTTTGCTCATGGTCACAAGATGGCTGTCATGTCTTTAGAATCACATTCATGCCCAAACAGGTGAAAGGCCAGAAATACCTGTTCCTTTTCTCAGGAAAGCAAATGTTTTTCTACACATCCCCCAACTCACTTAGATACAGTTGGCCTTCTTAAATATTTTAAGACTGCAGGCTGTATTGTCCCAGCCTGATTTCATGGACTGTGTGTTCCACTCATTTCTGCTCATTGCCAAAAAAGCAAATAAAACACCAGATAACTTTGAGAGGGCTACCATAACTTTCCATGAGTTATACGTGGACAAATATTGAGTAATTTTTGATGTCAAAATAACTCTGGCCACATTCTGAACATTCTGACATGTTAGTATAATATAACCAGAACGTGCACATTCAAATGAGAGCTGTCCTTTAAATCAGCCCCCTAGGAGACTATACACTGATTCCAACAGTGAGGCTTTTATCAAGAAAATTTTTTGCAGCTCTTCCTTAGGAATGATCATGAAATCCTGAAATATGTCTACAAAATTATCTTCGATGGTGCCAGTCCTCTCTATTTCAGTGTAATTTTGCAAATAGCATATGGTCATTCCGCCCAAATCTGGCAAATGGTATAGATGACTGCACACAGTTGTTGCAAGCCTCTCGGATTCCGATTCTGGCCCTGCCATTGACTATGTATCCAACTCTGGGCAAGGTATCCTTGGGGGCTATCTCAAGGTGCTATCTACCCCTTACCAGGTAGAATGAATTCCTCTGCTTTCTGTTTTCTCACAGAAGTCATCACATTTGTTATTTTGTAAGATGGGAACTTCACAGAAAGTTTGAGATGTAATGTAGGGAATGACAACAGTGGGAACTGCTGTGCCCTTCCACTATTTACCTGACTCTGCCTCTCCTACTCCCTAATGTAGTCTTTCTCTCCACTCTGTCCTAGGGGCTTGCCTTCCCAAGCCACCCTTAGTTGTAGTAGGGAGAAAAAAACCACATTGATTATGCTATATAATTCATACTTTGAGCAAATACATAAATTCAACATAAGACCATATGTAGTCATTATGAAGTGGCTCCCAGAATATATTTAAGAACAACTACATTAAAAATGTCTGTCTTCTAGATCATATGTGTGCTCAACCCTGGGATCTAAAGCAAGGATATCCTTCTCCTTTGACCCTCACTCCATGATGCAGCTTGAAGTTTTATTGTATGTATGTGTATCATGCCTGTCTCTAAATTTGTAAGCACATCAATTTGAGCTAGAAAATGTATTCAAGAGATGCCATTGAACATCCTCCGAAGTAGGTTCTGTGCAAGATAAAAGAATATTTAAAACATTGTTGCGTGTTCTTAAGGAGCATGCCACTGAGTCATTTTCAGAAAGAAAATGATCACAGGCAATGAGTAGATGGAGAACCTTCAAAAGTCATAAATCTGAGTTTACATCTATAGTACATATGAGCAACTCAATTTCGTAACCAGTCTAGCAAATCCCCAAAGAGGACTGGAATTGGAGGATAGGTACATGATATCAACAAATGGTCCTCACTGGCATTTTCTCAGGGATATTAAGGAAAAGTTTCAGGTTGAAGCTATCTAGAAATCAGAGAAGAGGTTTGGGATCCTGCATGAGAAGAGAGCTGGGCCATTAAAATGGCTTTTTCTTTCTAGTCTAGTTTTTTTCTTTTTTTCTTTCTTTCTTTTTTTTTTTTTTACATTTCTGAAAGGTTAGTAACACTGCCTTCTCATTGTCTTATGGAATATTAAGAACAAAAACAGGAGCATTAGAATTCTGACATACTGTCTGATGGAAATAAACCTTTAAGTGTAAGGTTTATGTGTGTACATTCATAGATGTCTTTGACAAAAGGTCGGTAGAGGTGAAATGTTAGGTCTCATACAAACATTTTCACCTGTAACCCAGGTCTCAGATAAGGTTATCCCCCACAGAGCATCAATCCATTACTCTTCTAAAGGAGGTTCCCTCCCCATCCAATTACACCTTGCTGCCTATTTCTGAGAAAATCTATAGGCTCATCAATTACATACATTCGGTCCCCTGCTAATCAGAATGACTGATCAGGAACCTGGCAGGAAATCTAATTGTCTTTGATGGTCTGCTTTTCCAGATTTGTTTATAAACTGGAAAAATCTACAAATTGCAGACCATCTGTACATAACACTATGCTAATAGATGCGGGCATCCTACAAATCCATAAGCTCATTACCTCTAAGTAACTAGTTTCTTCACACGCTTCTTTTTTTTTTTTTTTTTTAAAGATTTTATTTATTTATTTGAGACAGAGAGAATGAGAGAGACATAGAGCACATGAGAGGGGGGAGGGTCAGAGGGAGAAGCAGGCTCCCCGCCGAGCAGGGAGCCCGATGCGGGACTCGATCCCGGGACTCCAGGATCATGACCTGAGCCGAAGGCAGTCGCTTAACCAACTGAGCCACCCAGGTGCCCTCTTCACACGCTTCTAACTGGGTTAATTTATCTAAACCAAATAAGGAGAAACATATGAAGAATTGTTTCTCTGAGGGGTGAATGCCTCCAACAACCTTCTGGACTGGTAAGCCTCTCTGTCAAAGAGATGACCTGTTAGCACAAGGTCATTTGGCTTTAGTGATACAAATGTCCTTTAGCTTAAGGTAGTCAATGTATTGATCCCATAATGCTAATTTGAAAATTTGCGTTGCTTCTGTTAAGGGCTTAATTAGGGCCTTCCCGGTGTTGGCAACCTCTTGTAAAATAATTTTCTAACTCAATATTCATGCCCTTATGATACTTGTCAGACATTCCCATGAGAAAGCCTGGAGAGTGGCATATGATACATATGAACCATAACATTTTAGGATGATGGGGGAGGCAGATTTAATGAAAAGAAATTAACTCCAGTGAAAGATATCTTTGTGGTAATGTTCACAAGTGGCCAGAAAGCTGGTGTGTTGTATTTGTGGAGAAGAGGGAGTGAATCTAGTTCCTGGATATATTTTGTTTGGCCCTCCCAATAGATTTTGAGCCATCGTGTTAGAATCAAGAAATATTACATTAGAATATACGTCCCTGGTTTTCTTGTGAGAGTTGGAAGCTCTGGCTACCATGGTAGCCATGGTCTGAACCTGACTGATGGCTGCACATTTGCAACAGGTCATGTGATCTACATTTTGTCATAAATAGCCACCACTTCCCTATACATCCTGACACAGAGGCTCAATACTCCAGAAATTCAAAGACCACCGTGAATTTAAAAGCAAGAGATTTTTAAGCAAAAATGAGGTCATTGTCACTTTCCTTATACTCATTGTTGGTTTTTTGGTCTTTTTTTGGTTTTTTAATACTCATGTATCTACCTAAAGTGGGAAAAACAAAAGGAGACAGAAAGTGATAACATTTTTTAAGACAAATGAGAGTGAGCTCATTCCTTTGGAGAAATGAACAGCCCCTTGTCTTTACTATGCAAGTGATGTTCATGGATGTCTTGCACCCAGGGCCACTTCGGTAATTTATGTTCCCTCCCTGGCCCCCAGAAACATTTGAGTTTGCAACTGCTGGTTTAGGGCATGCTTTCGCTATCTTATTTATTAAACTACTCAACATTAGGAGCACTTAGCTCATCAAAAATGTTTTAAAATTTCTCTAAGTGACAAAAGCGTAAATCCAAAAGCAATTTGTCATTTTTATACGCCCAGAAAATACCAAACTGATTTCCTCATAAAGATTTTGCCATCAGTTTAATGGATAAACTATTAGTTTACATAAAAAACAGTCCCACAGTTAGGAGTCTCCTAATGCACTGCTTGTTTATAGACATAATTGGATTGAGGGACCTCAGTCATGACACCGTAAACACTGAGTATACCACAACATGTATATAACTATGATACCAAATTCATCCTCTATCAGTGTTTTTCAGACTGTGATCTGGGGAGACATATTGCATATGTCCATAGTACATGTGGATGGGTAGGGGGTAGATTGTATGGTGGGTGCAACTTATATGGGTGTACAGGTTGTGCCTGAACATCTCTACAGGGCATGACTGACATAGGGAAGGACAGGGATGATCTCTGCTGGAGTCCTGCCAACAGTGGCTCCGGGAATGGCCACATTAATTCAGCTTAGGGTCCCTCCCATCTGTGGCTCTGATACCCTCACGTCTTCAGCGGTTGTAAGAAATTGCCTTATCTATTTTTTCATCTTGGGCTTTCAGATAAGCATTAAACTGAGGAAACATTCTATGTTTAAATATAAATTTGAAAACCACTGTGCCACATGGTAATTAAGAGGGATTTTTTAAGCTAAAGTGATTTTGTCAGATTACTAAATAGCTTTCCATTGAATGTGCCACAGGAAGGACAGCTTTCTCTTAAAACCTCTATAAACATACTGCATTTTCTTCCAGTCATTTTTTAAGTATATATATGTTCATGATTTTTTTTTTGTTTTATGAATTTATGGTAACGCTAAACATACAATTTTGCATTTTGACTCTTTCATATATTAGGAGCATTTTTTATGTTTTCTCTAGTTGAAATCATGACTTTTCATGTCTATATAACATTAAATCATATTGTTGCATCATGATTTATTTCAACAAAGCTCTATTTGGCATGTGGCTTTGGCATACGTTTTTCTTTCTCCCTCCCTCCCTCTCTTTCTCTACCAAAAATAATTTATTGTGTTTAAATCCTTGCTGTAGCCCTAATACTTTCCTTTAGTAAATTCCTAGGATCATCATTACAAGAACAAAAGGCATTACTATCTTTAAGACTATCGGATAGAGATAAATATTAGGAAGACAATTAAAGCAGATAGGGCAGAAGAGTGGACAGGGAAGGGTGGTGGCTTAGGAAAAAGGACTAGTAGGCAAGACCTCTCTGAGGAGGTAACATTTGATCAGAGACTTGAATGAAAAGTGAGATTGAGCCATGAGGGTGCTTATGGGAAAGGCCTTCCAGGCAAAGGAATCAGCAAGTGTTAAGGCCCTGAGGTGGGTGGGAACTTGCTTTGAGCTTTCTAGGACAGGAAGGAGTCCATGACGGCTGGAACAGAGGGAGCAGGGATTACTTGGGGGCATCTGAGGTGGAGAACTGATTGGGGGGCCAGACTGAGAAGGGCTTTGTTAGCCTTGGTAAGGATTTGCAATTTCATTCTAAGTGAGATTCAAGACCATTGAAGGGTTTTGAGCCAGAAATGATCTGATTCCTTCATGGAGAATCAACTGTGGAGGCAAGAATAAAAGCAGCCCACAGCCCAGGTAGTTAGAGGCAGTTGCTCAGATCCCAGAAAGGGGATAATGGTAGAGTAGCAATCACAGAAATGCCCCATACTCTGCAAGTTCCGCAAAAAACAAACCACAAAAATAAAAACTGCGTGTGTGTGTGTGTGTGTGTGTAGAATTTTAATCTTTGGTATTTTGGTAGAAAAAACTTCATTATATTAACTTTCTTATGAGTGGTGCAGGATATTTATTCAGTTGTTTAATTGCCACATGTCCCTTTTCTTTGTCTTTATGCTGTATTATCAAGGATGGAGTTCTATCATTAGTGTATGAGAGCTTGAGCTCTTGAGATTATGATTCCTCGGATCATCATATTTTCCCCCTTTTATCTGCCACATTTGTAGCAAATATTTTCCTAGTTTGTTGGTTGTTTAATTTTGTGTATGGTTTATTCTTATGTAAGTTTTCAATTTGAAGCTAAACCTCTACACTTGATGATGGTGGTTTTGATTTCTTCTAAGCTGAAATTCCTTCAGGAAAGCTTTCTTTGGTTTCCAGGTGCTGGGACTCCTTTGGTTTCAGTCTCCAGAGCTCTTTCTGGCTGTTTACTCGCTAGAGATCATTTACTTCTGGGTCAGAACTGCCTGACTTTACTGACCAGCTGTTTATGGGGAACTGTGGTAAAGAAGACTTAGGTGGGGACATAGGGAACAGCTTTCTAGGTATCACAAATAGCAAGAGGAAGGGAATGAACAATCAGAAAACTGGGCAATTTACATGCAGAATTTCTGAACCAGGAGAGTGGAGTAGAACAGAAGGTCCCCAGACCTACTTTAAGCAGACCAGCTTGTTCTTTCCAGTGACATAGCTGTGATGGTGGTGATTTAAAAAATCCATCCCTGTTGGCCTTACAGCAAGTGTTTCATCCCAGATATCAGTGACAGTGTGACTCCCAGCTCCTGTTTTCTGGTTGTGATGTGGATTGACTTCTTTATTTCCACCTTACCCATTAACTCTAAGATCCATGAAAGGAGAGGCTATGCAGGTGGGTTTTGTCTATCTAGCTTTACCCAACTCTCCAGCCCCCCTCTGATAGCCAGTATGTGTTTGAATATTCATCTGTGAATAAGTGAATTACTATAAAATATGCAGTGTCAGTGGGGAATGGAGGGCAGTTTTTCACAGACTGGGGGTCAGATGTGTTTTAAAATCACTTCCACTGTCCTGTTTTGTTCAACACAGCCGTGCTTTGGGGCTTGGGGGGGTCATCATTAGTGCCTGTGCCTCCTCCAGTCTGGGACATGGTGACCCCTTCAGGAACTACCAGGAACTCTGGTAGTCAGGCTTACTTCTTTACTTCATGGCCCTGAACCACATTCCTTTTTCCTCCTCTTCCTGATATGTAAAAGCAGCTCTCAGATCTCTTCTTTCGGCTATTTTGTGTCACCTTATTTTCCAAAATTGACCTCTTGGAGGGTACCTTTTGGATGGTGATGTTTTTGGTACTCTGAACTCTTGTTTAATGGGGTAAATTTCATCATAGAGACCAACAAATCCTTATAAAACCAAATTGTACAACAGATGTCACTTGTTTATTGGTAAATTAGGATTCCTTAGATTTAAACAGGAGTGAGTCTCATTCCAAAGCCAGCTTTCAATCATCTGTGCTAATGGCGGGCAGGGTAAGAGGAAAAATCCCCCAATGCATTTGCTACTGTGTGGTGTCTCTTTGGTGTAGTCACTGCTATTGCTTTTTGTGTTACATTATGGTTTTGATGTGTCTGTTAAATTTCTGTGTATAATATACTTTGATACCTAGAGCTAAATGGTTATTGTCAAACAAGATGCATCTAGCACTACCAAGATGGCACTAGAGAGTGGAGTTGTTGTTTAGATACAGAAGCGGAGGACACAATGGGAAGGCAGGCAGTTCAGGGGTGAAATTGGCCTGCTTTGTAAAATAGGGGCACTAAGAGTGCTGCACTCCATCTGGGGGGAAGGTGAGGATCTAGGGAGCAGAAGGTTCCATCTCTGTCTTCTCCAGGTATCCAAGGAAAGTGACGTTTGGACCAAGGGTAGAATCAGAGCAGAACTGGAAAGAGGAAAATAGGTTCTCTGGGAGCAAACTAGAGAAAATAAATCAGAGATGGGACTAGCCTGTGCCCAGAGAATGTTGGAAGTCGCTCCTCCAGAGGAGAAGCTGGGCCTTAAATGTGCCGGGCATCTAACCCAGCCTAAATGTCTGTTGGATCATTGAAGGAGTTACATAATTGATCACCAGAGAAATGTATCTCCAAGACTAGAGAACACTGAGATTTGGATTTTACTCCCTATGATTGCCCAAATCTGTATTATATTGGCCTTTATACATTATCACACCTTTTTAAAAAAATTTAAATATTTATTTTAGAGAGAGAGTGTGAGCAGGGGGAGAGGTGGCGGGGGAAGGGAGGGAGCAGACTACCCCACTGAGCACAGAGCCCCGAGGCAGGGCTCAGTTCCAGGACCCTGTGAGCTTGACCTGAGCTGAAACCAAGAGTTGGATGCTTAACCAACTGAGCCACCCAAGCGCCCCATCCCACCTTTCTTAAAATGTGTTTAAATGCAAACATTGACCTGAAACCTTGTCTGACAATATAAATATCCTCTCAGCACAAAGTTCTGCATATATGTGTTGACTTTCTGAGCTCCGTATTAGACTTGTGGAAACAGTCGTCATCATCAGAGTTGCAATAAAATGAAATATAACAAAATGACCTAATTGTAGTCCCCTCTTTTCTCTCTTCCCCCGCCTTTTTAAAAAATGGGTCAAAGTCAGTACATATTTGTGTTCTTTTCCTGCCTCCAGTTTATTAACTCGAGTGAACACTGATTCATTTCCCAGATATGCCAAATTGGCTAAATAAAAGGGATGGGATATGGAAAAATCAT
>NC_058404.1:32819349-32821849 GCF_002201575.2 Neomonachus schauinslandi
ATATGCCAAATTGGCTAAATAAAAGGGATGGGATATGGAAAAATCATTGCTGTTACTCTATATGTTAGGAATGTCTCTCTCCCCCACACCAGAACTGCTCACCTAGCAATTCCAGAAAAGAGTTCTTTTTCTTTTTAATGACCAGTAGATGTTCCTGTCTTCTTATAGGTGGAATGGCTGAAAAATGAGGAGCCCATTGACTCCGAGCAAGACGAGAACATTGACACCAGGGCTGACCACAACCTCATCATCCGCCAGGCACGGCTCTCTGACTCAGGCAATTACACCTGCATGGCAGCCAACATCGTGGCCAAGAGGAGGAGCCTGTCAGCCACAGTGGTGGTTTATGGTAAGACCAGCCCAAAGGCCAGGAATGGATAGGGAGGACGGAAAGCGGAGAAGTAGAGGGATGCGTATTACATTACAACTTTCGTTGTTTAGAGCTGAAAGGACTTTAGGGATCATTCACTACTGTGCTCTCTCCTGCCTCTCCCATTTGGTGGAGGGAGAATACATGCCTATTACCACTGATGTGTTTGCTCTTCCCTCCAGTACCGGACTTCCGTGAGATAGGGACGTTTCCGGTCCCTCTTTTAAAAAGAATTTTAAAAGTTCATTTTCTCCCATTGTGTTAATATTTGAAAAGAAGCAAAGTGGGCACCTTCTGCCTCCCACCCTCCCAAATCCAACATCCACCCCCATCCTCCCCAGACCTGCTCTGGGCACTTCCTCTCCTGGCATAAGAAATCCACCAGAATCGAGCCCCGCATCGGGCTCCTTGCTTAGCCAGGAGCCTGCTTCTCCCTCTGCCTGCCACTCCCCCAGCTTGTACTCTCTCTCTCTCTGGCAAATTAAAAAAAAAAAAAAAATCCACCAGAAACAAACATTACTATTTTCTGAGTATCTCAGGTATCCTGTAGAAGAACTTCCTGGCTATTTAAGTAAAGGCCTTCCCTTCCACAGCAAAAGAGCCCTGGGATTTATTTTTGAAGCACTTAAAGTAATAGAAATTCAAATGCTGATATTTTCTTCCTGTACTGTGGATTTTCAAGTGCTTTAGAGATGTGTTGATGACTTCTTCCTGTTTTTCATAATTTCCCAGAGAGGAAATTCTCTGGGTCCCTATCCTATCAGATGAGTAGACTGAGGGACAGAGGCAAGGGGAGCCCCACTGTTGCCTCATAATGGAGCAGCCAGTGTGGGTCCGCAGGGTGTCTTGGTCCCTAGATGCCGAACTCAACACCCGGCGCAGTGGCTTGCACATAGTAGGCAATCAGTAAAAACCTCTCTCCTTTCTTTCTCCCCTCCCCACTTCTCTCTCTCAGTGAATGGAGGCTGGTCTTCCTGGACAGAGTGGTCAGCCTGCAATGTTCGCTGTGGTAGAGGATGGCAGAAACGTTCCCGGACCTGCACCAACCCAGCTCCTCTCAATGGTGGGGCCTTTTGTGAGGGAATGTCAGTGCAGAAAATAACCTGCACTTCTCTTTGTCCTGGTGAGATATGTGTAGATTCCCTTTTCCCTTCTGACCCACCAACACTAGTAAGCTGGTGGGAAGCACTGAATAGAACCTTCCTTCCCAAAGTTATTCTCTCCCATCTTCTCACAATGCAGCCTTTGTCCAAAATGCTAGTGTGGACCTCACTAGGATAGCAAGAACCTGGGTGAGATACCTCCTTTTGGGAGTAAATATATATATTCAATATTTACATGATCCTGGACACTCACCATCAACAAGCCAAAGGCTTTGAAGTGTTTATGTATTACCCGGGTCTGGTTGGGCTAAACCCTCCCTTCTCTCCTTGGGTTCTCCCATCTGGTGGCACTTACTTGAACAATAACAGGGATGGAGTTGTCCGTGAACACAAAGCAGGTAGCAAAAATTTGACCCTTTTCCATCCAATCAACTCACCTTCTCAGCTTTGTATTTATTTCCAATACAATGGGCAGAGATGGTACAGTATCACAGTGGTTTCTATTTTACATGTGGTCTGTGTTTGCCTTCCTTTCTGAATAGAGGCTTTGTTGACCAAATATGGCTCTTATAAGCTCTTTTTGGTTCATCTCTTACTGGCTCTAACCCAATTTATACAATGAGGAATAGATGAGATGGAAGGTGACTTTCTTTATGGAAAGCATATCCTCCCACTGAGAAATAAATGGATCCTGGGTCTCACATGCATTATAAAACATTAACTCCAAGGACACTGGACTTGAGCCTCGGGTCTTTAAAATTTCAGATCTAGTTCTTCTCAGAGCTAAGCTGAGCCTCTCACCAGCAGCTTATTCTTGGAGTTTCATTTTAAACTCATATTTGGTAAACATTTATTGAGTGCTTACTATGTGCAAGATATTTGTATACATGTAATGTCATTTAACTCTGTGTTGTGAGTTTTATTAGCCCCCAGTTGACAGAAACAGTAAACTAAGGCTAAGGGATTGCCCAGGAGCCAATATGTGAACATAACCAAGACAAGTTGTCAGACATTTTGCTTCAAGTTC
>NC_058404.1:33126849-33222853 GCF_002201575.2 Neomonachus schauinslandi
ATGCTCAATTCACATAAATGAATCAACGAATTACGACTTTGGCTTCTGAAACATTGCTCTGTAGAGCAGTCTTTAGTGAAATTAGCAGGGTCACAAACTCAAATGCCTTCAAGTACCGGGCAGGCAGGTAAGGTAAATGTGTAAATCAGACGAGTATAAGACATACCTGGGCAGGAGGAATGGTGAGCAGTAGCATCTGTGAGCTGCCTCATGGCATTTAAATTCGATAAAAGCAGCAACAACTATACTCTGCAGCAAAAGAAGATGGTTTTGCTTATCTTTTCAATCTGCAGGCTCCCACTACATAACTCATTGCCCTAAAGTGTGGAGAATAGCAGAAAAATAAAGATTTGCTAAAAATCCCAAAATACACTAAGCTTTTCCTCTATTCATTAACTTCTCATTCATCTGTTCCCTCATTTATTCATTCAATAGCTCTTTTTTGAGTGTCTATCAGGTATTATTCTAAGTGTTGGAGATACCACCACCCACCAAACAGAAAAAGTCCCTGCCGTCACAGAGGTTACATTCTAGAGAGGTGAGACTGACAACTAACAAAATCAGTAATAGACTACACTAGATGATGACAAGAAGAATGGAGAAAAATACAGCACAGAAGTGTAGATAGGGAAGGTGATGCGGGTGAGAGAGGATGGGTTTCCATTTTAAATGTAGTTGTTGGTGAATAAGTCACTGAGGGGGTGACTTCAGAGAAAAGGCCAGAGGTGAGGGGGCAAGCTATGAGACTGTCCAGGAGAAGGTGCACCAGATACCGGGAAGGTCAAGTGTGCAGTGTTTGAAGATGGAAGAGCGAGGGGCACGGTTGAGCAGCAGGAGAAAGGCCAGTATGAGGGAAGCTGAGGGAGGGAGGGATAGAGGAATAGCAGATGAAGTTGGAGAGGCAAGAAGGCAACAGATCATGTGTGACTTCATGGGCTGCTGTAAGTATCTTGGCTTTTATTTAAGGGAGATAGGAAGTGCTGAAGGGTGTTGAGCAGCAAGAGATGGCAAGATCTGACCTGTGTTTAACAGACTTATTCTGCTTGGGGATGATAGACGGACAGGGACAAAAGCAGTAGCAGAAAAATGGATGTAGAAGCTATGAAAACAATTCAAGCAAGAGAAGAGGGTAGTTTGGATTGAGGGAGAGGTGATAAGAACTAGTCAGATTTGGGACATATATTGAAGGTAGAATTGACAAGATTTGATGACAGATTAGATGTGGAGTATATAAAAAAAGGAGAGAAGTCAGGACAAATCTAAGCTCTGTGTGTTGTGCGTGCGCACGCGCGCGAGCATGCGTGCTTTCTTAATAATATTGCTGTTTGACATTAATCAAGATGGGGAAGATCTAGGTGGAGCATGTTTAGGAAAGAAGATAGATGAGGCAGTCTGCTTAGCACATTGTTAGTTTGAAGATATGCACCCATGGCCTGTTGTTATAGGATGCATCTGTAGTGATGTGGTCATGTCTTTGGAACTTGAGCCTGTAGCAGCCAAAAGCCAAGAGACAAAATTACTCGTTTTGTCTTAGGTCCTACATCTACCCACCAATGGTGTAATTCTATTCCAAGTGCTTTATTCCAGTTCATTATATTCTAACTGCCTTTCTATGGCAGATGCAAAAGGCTAATTGCTGTCAAATAAATCTGATGCTTACACCTTGATGATTTTTATGATGTGACTCTTACTAAGTAAGAGCTTTCCCGTATAGATAGGGTAAATTTGTTCTCCATAATGTTCATATATACTGAACATAGAAGGGAATGTATGGTAGCTTTTGTCCCTTACCTTTACCACCTCTCCTCCTCCCACCCCCCGCAAACAACTATATAAGATGACATATGCTACATTCAAGGACATAGATGATGCTTTGGTATTATTTGTAAGCACAGAAGCAATATCTGCAGACTTAAGGATGAAGGATACTGTTTTTATTCTTGCTCTTGAGAATATTACTACTCTCTGGATAGCAGAGTGCAGTGAGGTAAAAAGCATTCTGGATAAGAAATCAGAAGATCTGTATTCTGAGCTGATTGTGTGACACTGTACAAACTATTTCTCACTTTGGGTCACATATACAAACAGAAGAAGAAAGAATTAGATAAATTCTAAGATCCTTCAGCCTTAATTATCTGGGAATAGGCTCGAGTATGATCCTCCCAAAGATAACCTATGCGTTTCAACAAGGAACTCATGGAGTCAGAACCCCCACGTGTGCAGCAGAAACCACTGGCCACTATTTGTTGCCAACATAGGAAACATTTTGGAAGCTAAGTGTACTTTTTCACTTTCCTCAAGTGTAATCACAGAAGCTTCCATTTCATTCACTCACTGTTGTGGCTGTCTCTCCTTCTGCTTCTTCTAGATGCCTGCTCTTGGTTAAGATCAGGTGACGGTCTTTGTCTTGCCTATTCCAGAATCCTGGCAGCAGCCAGAGACTTTCCAGAGAAGATCACTCTGCTTACTCTCACCCCTAGAAAAAAGGTCTTAGAAATGATTCTTGGTCAGCAATGGTGCCCTTGTTATGTGTCTGGAGTAATTTGCTTTCTTATTTGTCTTTCTCAAAACAAACAAACAAACAAACAAACAAACAAACAAAACCAAAACCTGCTGTCAGGAAGGAATCTGGTGAATTCCTTTACCATTAAGGGTCATCATGGTCACCAAAAATAATTAAGCAGAAATTTCCTGTCCCCTAGCTATGTTTGGGAATCAACTGTCCCCCCTGCAGAGAAGAGGATGGGCTGCAGGTGAAGCCCACCAGGATGGCAAACGGAAGAGTGAAAATGTTGGACACAAGGACATCGCGTTAGGGTACAACATACATCAAAGCAATAATGCCTTGTATCCCACTTCGCATGTGTCAAAACTTTGATATGTATATTCTTTCACTTGCTAGTTCCCCAAACTGTGCTAACAAGAATAAGGCAGATAGCAGCTGCTTTTTCCAGATGAAGAAACTGAAGCCACGAGATTTAACCTAAGCGTAGTCAATCTGGTTAGCGTATACGAGGTCACACTGTGCTAACAAACCCTTAAATCCAAGCAGTTTAACAAATAAACGTTTCACCCTCATGCAGGGTCCAGTGTCTGTGTTTGCAGTCAGGGAGAGGCGTTCTTGAGGCCATTCGGGGATCCAGTATCCACCGTGTGGCCGCACCCTTCTCCAGTTGCTTCCATCACGTCTTCCTCATTCAGCCAGTACAAAGGGAAAGAGTTCATTTTTATGAGCCAGGCATGGAAATGGCAAATATCACTTCTACTCACATCCCATTGGTCAGCACTCTGCCCTATGGCCACGTTTAACAGCAAAGGAAGCTGGCAACTGTAGTGGAGCTTAAGCCCATGAGGAAAACAGAGCAATTTTGGCCAGCGCAGAGTAGTCTCTGCCAGTCAGTGACAGATCACAGGGCATGCCACCACTTGGGTGCTCTTTACATTGGACTCCTTCCCTTTTGCTAGTGGTCACTGCTAGCCCCAGTTTCAGATTCAGTTTGCTCAATTCCTCAGCACAGGCAGCGTCCCTAGGAGAGAGGGCATATCCACAAATTCCATTTATTTCACCATCCCCCAAGTCATTCTAAAAGTCACACATTCTCTCAAGAGGATTTCAAGAAACAGCCAGATAACAGAGAAGCAAAATGAGCTTTGACCATATCTGGAAATTTGAATTCTGACAGGGACACCTCAATGCCATGAGTTTGTCATTCCTCTATTAAATTTTGTGATAATAATTTAACACAAATTCTAGTAGGCATTTTGCCCAGTTCTGTGATTTGTAGATAGGAGCTTGAGCAGGTGAGAGGGGGAAAAGCCCCCCTTTGCCATTTCAATCCAAATACCTACTTGCTGCTATCGATGAGGAGGAGAACCCACAAATGTTTCTGAATCACTGCGTTTCTCACCTTCTCTTGTTCCCTGGTTCCATGCTCCTTGCGCTCTTCCCACACTAGAGTGTTTCCTCCCTGTGTTCTCTCCTCTGCTTTCCAGTTTCATGCCTCATACAGGTGTGCGTAATTTTACCCAAGGTTTCTCTAAGCCAAACAGAAATTTATCCTAATTTGTGACTTGGCCAACTTTGTGCCCCCACACCCCCAACTGGCTTTTAAGGAGCTCTGGGATTCAAAAAATGAAAATAGGGTATCTGGATGAGAAGTAGGATACCCAGCCATGGAGGGAAAGTTCACATGCATATCTTAAATATTTTTCAGGAGGAACCAAATTGTCTTTCCCAATGGTGAGGACCATCTTATTTTTCACTAGCCTTGGGCAGCTTGGTAAGTAATTATCTGCAAAGCCTGATAAGATTTAAGGAATTTGGCTGTGTGTGTGTGTGTGTGTGTATGTGTGTGTGAGTGCACGCACCCCCGTGTGTGCATGGAGCCCTGAGTCCTGCCCTGGCATTTATTCTGTTAGGTAAAAGGGGGGAGAACATTTCCCTCTGTCACCATGCACAGAGCAAAAGGAGTCTCCATCTGCTCTTGGGACTCTATTCTTTATGGGGGTCTGTCAGGCTGTTTCAGTTTTGACTAACTTAAATGACAACATTATTCTTTTTTAAAAATTATTATTAGAAGCAACAACATTCTCAAATCCTTTTCATTATTTTTTCGTAAGTTCTAGGATTTAGTCTTCTTGTTGCTGCAGTGTCTGACGTTAAAATAACATTTACCCTGAAGCTTTCATCAAATTTGCTGAACATCTTTAATATTTTTAACCCATTGCCAGTGACACCTCCTCTGGCTTGCCATGTTGGGGCTGGAGCAAAAAAAAAAAAAAATCTATCATTATCTATCTATCCTTCTATCTATCATCTATGTATCTATCTATCTATCATCTATCTATCCTCTATCATCATCTATCATCTATCTATCATCTATCCATCTAATCTATCATCTATCTATCTATCTATATCATCTATATATCTATCAATCTATCTATCATCTATCTCAGTACTTCTAAGTGGGGTGGAATTTTACCATTTGCTCTCTCACCCAAAATGAGAACAGTCTGCTGGATGCTGGCAGGTTAAAGAAACGACCGTGACACCTTGGGGTTTAAAGCAAAACAATATTTTCTTGCCTGTTGTCCTCTCCTAATTGGCTAGAGGCAGATTTGGGAAGCAAATGTGTCTTTAGTCTTCTACCTCAGCCGTGTTAAGGGCCCATCATGTTGTCTTCAAGTTGTTCACCCTTGTCCGCCCAACACATTTCTCAATTCTCTCTAACGTAATCCGTCCTTTCCCTAAAGTGTCATTCATTCACTTGTTTTCATTCTTTTATTTATTCATTCATTCATTTCCATCCATTCATTCATGGGCATTGATTGAGCGCCCTCTATATGCTGGGCATGTTTCTTTGTATGAGGGATATAGATCTCCCTATCATCCCTAAAATTCAAGATCTCAAAGTCTAGTGACAGAAAAGGTAGACTGTGAAACAGTTTTGTACAAGGTATCAAGAATCACCTCAAGGTGCCATGAGAGCACAGAGACTAGCATGGCAACTCTGCTAGGTCACCTGGAGTTGGTGTTCCAGAGTGGAGACAGCTGATCAGATACTTAAAGACGAATCAGAAAATCAGAGGAGAACAGCCCAGATGAGGCAGCAGCATGTGAATGGTTACATACAAAGAAGGTAAAGTACCCAGGGGAAAACTCTAAAATTCCATCTAAAAAATCCCACTCCACAAAATACATTTTCTTTAATACAGACCAGTGGTTCTCAGTATTATTTTACAGCCCTGACATACCGAGAGATACAATGTGCTGTCATTGGTAAAAGTAACTCTGTGATTTGAAGCATATCGCAGTGTATGTGCATCTCTGCAGGGAGAAGAATCATGGGGCATAGTTCAGGAAAATCCCCAGGAGTGATTTTGACATACTTTGGCAAAGAATCATAGGCACAGATGCTCCCAGGCAAGAGTGACCAGTATGTCTTATCTTTCCTTGGTAAAATTCATAATACAAAGAGAAAACTGTGATAAAATAGAAATAAAAA
Source organism: Neomonachus schauinslandi (assembly GCF_002201575.2). Lineage (NCBI taxonomy): Eukaryota > Metazoa > Chordata > Mammalia > Carnivora > Phocidae > Neomonachus > Neomonachus schauinslandi. Next base: position 33,132,855 of record NC_058404.1, read on the forward strand.
ATTTCAAAATGTTAAAGGAGAAACCTCTTCAAGAGGGAGAGGAATAGGGATAGGAAGATTTTTATACTGTTTAAAATATAACCCTATAAATAATGACTTTACTAGCAGTCTCTAGGAATAGTTGTTTTTTTTTTTTTAACCTCCAAAGTTTATTCTGTTGGATAGCACCTTTAAAAACTGTGGCATGAACAATGGGGATTAGAAATTTTTTAAGGTAAATTATTTTATTTATAATAAAATAATGGATAAAGTAGAAACAATATTCCAGAGGATTCGGCTTGGTAGCATTCTCAATTGAAGTGAAGATTCTCTCCCATTTGCTTCAAGTCTGTATAGAAAAAAAAAAAAAATCACATCTGCCCCAGGAGATTCATTACCATATGGAAGAGTTGGGGCAGAGGGAATAGTCAGAGTAGGATAGATAAAGATGTTCCAAAATATGAAGTTCTCCAGAACGGTCCTTTTTTATGTTGTCTCATAGCACGATGAGCTACAAAGTGATCAGACGGTAAATTTAGAGCCAATAAAAAGGAAACACTTCACAGGGCATGTAGCTTGCTTGCAGGAATCTCTGACATGGAAGGTCAAGGAATTAAATACTAGAGTTGGATTTATACTAGCTGACTGTTTTTATGGCCAATACAACATTTATTGGTATGCTAGGATAAAGTTAATCAAGTCTTGTGCTTCATGGTGGGGAAGCAAAGATTACCTCTTGAGAGTAAGGAAGGGATCTCTCCCAGAGCACCACAGTATACACACTTGCACAATCGTTTAGTTTTCGCTCCTCTCCGGAGGTTATTAGAAGTTCAAGTAAGATAATGATGAGCCCACAGGCTCTTTAGAAAAAACAGACATCACTGTGAAGTTGTCACATTTTCAGGGGTGCACTGTGCAAGTTTTTAAATATTTAAACAATTTCTCACAAGGCAGAATGTAAACCTTTTTTTTTTTTTGAAGATTTTATTTATTTGACAGAGAGAGACACAGCGAGAGAGGGAACACAAGCGGGGGGAGTGGGAGAGGGAGAAGCAGGCTTCCAGCTGAGCAGGGAGCCCGATGTGGGGCTCGATCCCAGGACCCTGGGATCATGACCTGAGCTGAAGGCAGACGCTTATCGACTGAGCCACCCAGGCGCCTGAATGTAAACCTTTTAATTCTGTTCCTAATTCTTTGTGGAGTCAAAGGCCAATATCCCAAATTCTCTGATTCCTTTTTCTTCTTTAAAATTGGCTTTCATACGTTGTAGGGGTGATGGATTAAGTGAAGATTTAGAATCTATTATTCTTGAAGAGTATTCTACAGTCCAGTTCTCAATTATTAATGACCATTTTAGTATTTACTTATTTATTTTTTTAAAGTAAGCTCTCTGCCCAATGTGGGGCTTGAACTCATGACCGTGAGATTAAGAGTCACATGTTCTACTGACTGAGCCAGCCACGCATCCCTTTTAAAGACCATTTTAGAGGGCAGTGTTAGTGTGATGTCAAGTTGACAATCAGCAATACCAATAGGTCTGTGTTTGGGGAAAGCAATTTATAGTTTGGACTTTCACAAAGAGATTAAAAAGTATCATCAAATGGTTAATTACTGCTTGGTCTGAGACCAATGTTTCAGAGCTTGAGTTAACTAGATTAGAGACAGTTGAAGGTTGAAGAGGTGTAGGGCAGCCCCTAACGAGCAGCTTAATGTCATGAAAAAATAACCAGGGTTCAAATCCTGGCTCTGCCAATTAGTCTCCACGTGACCTTGACCGATCATGCACCTTCTCTTGACCGCAGTATCTTTCTCTATAAATTTGGGATACTAAAAGCTAACTTGCAACATTATGCTAAAGATTAGACTTAATAAAGGATTTTAATAGGGACCGTTTTGTCCCCCAGGGAGGATTTGGTAATGTCTGGAGACATTTTTGGGTGTCACTAACTAGGGGAGGAGGTGCAACTGACATCTTCTGGTAGAATCAAGGGATGATACTAAACATACTGCAATGCACAGGACAACCTCTTATCCACCCTAACAAAGAATTAGCTCGTCCAAATGTCAACAGAACTGTGTTTGAGAAACCCTGGACTTAATTTGTATTAAGTGATTAGAATTGAATCTGGCAGAAAAAAAAGAATATTGACTGTCATAGGTGGAATTGTGTTTTCTAAAACTTATATATTGGAGCCCTAGCCCTCAGTACCCTGGAATGTAACTCTATTTGAAGATAACGTCTTTAAAGAGGGGGTAAAATTAAAATGAGGTCTTGAGGGTGGGCCCCAACCCGATATGACTAGAGATTAGAACAGAAGACACCAGGGGCACTTGTTCACAAAGACCAACCATGTGAAGACACAGTGAGAGACTAGCTGTCGGCAGGCCATGGAGAGAGGCCTTGAAAGAAACCAATCCTGTTGACACCTTGATGTGAGACTTCTAGCCTTTAGAACTCTAAGAAAATAAATTCTATTTTGTTATGGTAGCCCCTGTAGACTAACACAGTAACAGCTACTATTATCATTATTATTCAAAAGTAAGTACTCGGTTTTGAAAGAAAAAATTACCACAAAACTCAGAAGTAGAATATTAATGTTGTATTGGTATTCTACTAGTTTGTTGCCCTGTAAGCAAAAAGTACCTAATGATAGTAAAAGCAAATTAAAAAAAGGAAATGCTTAGCCCATGGATGTGACAAAATTTACCATTAGCAGGGATCCTAGCAGTTAAGACTTTATTCTCACAGAGTTACACAGGTAATTCTGAATAGTTACTTGGGCCCAAACTGACCAGGATCTGACATTGTGAAGCTTATAGGTAGGTGTCTGCTGATGTCACAGATTCCTGAGTGAAATCTGCAAAGGGCACAAATCCAGCAAATAAATATTCTTCTTAAAAGCTGATGTTCTGGTCCCAAACACTGTGTGGAGCCCCAATTCTGACATGCCTGGCTGGACATCTGAGATCTGGGATCCTTTGTGTGTGGCCATTCTAAAGCATCCCCACCCACCACCCAAAATAGACCCCTTCACGTTCTCATCCACTAGCTCAGACCTTCATTTGAAATGATAAGGTCTTATGCCTTTGATGATGAGAAGCCAGAAAAGACACCAAAGCAAAGAGTGTTTCTCCTGAGGCCTAGAACAGAAGTTGCCTGACCGATATTTCCCTAAACATTCCCCTCAGACCCTCTCTTGACTTGTTCCTTCCGAAAGGAAGTTAATCTCAGACATCAGGTATAAGGGGGAAGAATGTCACTAACAATGAGTGAACATTAGGTGATGCTTTTATGAGGATGAAGCACTGCTGCTTGTACTCAATTAGAAGGAAATGATCATTATATTAATCCATGGTTCAGGAGGAGAGCATAATACTTGTGCAGGTCTCACTCCCATTTTCCTAGAGACGATGAGTAGAGACCATTAAGGGCAATACAAAGGCTAACCGTTCAGAAATTTATGAGAATTTAAAAAGGCATCTATTTTGGTAGGCACATGGAACATTCATATTCTTATTGAAAGTGGACTCTTTTAAAAATTTGGAAGAGAGAGCAGTTTGTTCTAGCAGGGAGAGCCCAGCTTGGAAGGCTGGCCGAATTTCAGCCCCGGAAGTCCCCTCCTTCACGTGTCCTTGTGCAGTGAATCAGAATGCTGGAATAGTTTACACCCAAGGTTGCTTATGACTGTAACATTCTTGGTTTATTAATGAAGAAACTGAGGTCTAGAGAAGTGAAGTGATGTACTAACTTGAGACTACTAGTTAGTCATGCAAGGGGCCTCGGAATGCAGTGTTCTGATTGCCAGGACATGGCTCTTTCTACTCTACCATGTGTGCAAGGCACTCACTCTGGAGGACCTTCCCAAGGGAGAATGAAGATATAAGAACCACCAAAATCGCACATCTGTTCTAGAACATTCATTCTCTTTATTCTCATCTTCCTAATTATATATCCCCATCTCTTGGACCCTCATGTCCCCCCACTCCTAGACTCTAATGTATTCATGAAGATTGGATCATAGCCAGGAAATATTTTTCAGCATGAAATACATCCATAGAGTGGATCACCATTTAGGTTTTTATTTAAGACTAAAATATTTAGTTCCAGTCTTTACCAAATCTAGCAACTCTCAAATTTTCTTTTAATAAAAGAACACTAATAAATTATATGGATGAAATAATAAAGTCAAATGCGATTTTGAAAAGAGAGGAATAAAGATGCTAGAATTGGATAAGAGAATTTGATAACTATGAAAATAGAGAAATATATCAAGGAGGAGTGAAAAAAGAAGATTTTGGGTCATGCGCACACAAATCCTGGTCCAAAGCTGGCCTGCTTATTATTTATGATCTTGGACAAGCTACTTAGTCTCTCTAAATCTTGGCATCTTCAACTCTTAAAAAAGGAAAATTATATTTAACAAACTGGGTTCTTGCAAAAACTGGGGAAAATTTATGTCAGTCACTTAGCATGGTCATGGGTGTTTTATTATTGAACTTTATTGTGCTTTGCCAATAATGTGTTTTTTATAAATCGAAGGTTTGTGACAACCGTTCATTTAGCAAATTTATTGAAGTTATTTTTTTCAACAGCATTTGCTCACTTTGTGTCTGTCACATTTTGGTAATTCTTGCAATGTTTTAAACTTTTTCATTACTATTACTTTTGTCCTGGTGATCTGTGATCAGTGATTACAACTCACTGAAAGGTCCAATGATGGTTAGCATTTTTTAGCAATACATTATTTTTTAATCAAGGTATGTATGTTTTTTATACATATTGTATACATATTTATGCTCTTCATACTATTGCACACTTAACAGACTACATTATAAGGTAAACATAAGTTTTATATGCACTGGGCAACCAAAAAATTCATTTGCCTCCCTTTATTGTGATATTCACCTTATTGCAGTGGTCTGGAAGCAAACCAGCAATGTCTCTGAGGTGTGCCCATATTGAGTAGGGAGGTAGATGGCAAAAATGGCCCCTTTTTGTATCCCCAGCCTTTTCAAGGTAACACTGCAGCTCCTTCTCTCAATCCATGGAGTCTATTTCCATACCCGAGGAACGGAGCCTTATCCTTGGTTGGGTTGCTCTGGGTTAATAAATACTGCCCCAATTCTGAGGTAAGGGCTTCTACTTGCTCTCTTGGACCCTTGTGACTGCACATACACAGGCCTGGGCTAGCCTCCTAGAAGATGAGAGTGATGTTGCCCAGTTGTCACCATCCATCCATCCAGCAGCCAGACAACCTTTGCAGCAGCACTGCCTGGCTGGCAGGCATTTGACTTCACAGGAAGCCCTGCCAAGGCCAGAAGAACTACGTGATAAAGCAGCTTCAATTTCCAACCCACGGGAACGTGAACCAAGTAAATGCCTGTTGTTTTAATCCACTATGGTTCAGGATTATCTATTATGCTGCAATAATAAACTAGTCCGGGTAGTATTTTTATTAGAGTGTGTAAATCACCAAGGCTATTACTGTAAGTTTAAGCAACTCCAGGCTTCCTAAATTTCTCATGCATGCAAAGGAGATCTGCAGAATTTTCCTTCCCAGAGTATAGGAGCATCCTCATACAAAATTTTTAATTTGGCTCTGAAAACACTGGTTTTGTCCTAAATGTCAGGAAGAAGTTTTAATAAATGACTATGGCAAAGAGCAGGTACAAATGATAACAAATAGACTAGAAGTCTATGGTTTTTCTTGCAAATAATAGTTCTTTTTTAACATAATAGTTCTTCTAAAAAGACTTTAAGAAGGGTCTGAAGGAGTAGGGGAATTATTGTTAGAATGATTTGATGATAATCTCTAGCTTTCAGTTATTAATTACATGCTCATGTTCTCTTTCTCTCTCTCTCTCTCTTTCACACCCACACACACGCATGCATGCACACTTTCCCCTTGCAACAGCTTTTCCAAGGGCAGTCGGTAGATGACCGTACTCTTTATCCTTCTTCTCCAGAAAACAGTATCAGCCTCAGGCCACCCATTGTCCCAAAATGTTTTCTGTTTGGTCCTCATGTCAGAAACCAGCTCATTTATCCCACCCGACACTGACCTCTGCATCTTCAGATGCGTTCAGACAGAGTACAGCTTGGCCCCTGTCTCCGAATGAGGCTCTACGAGGAAGCTGTGCTGGGGTCTCTGTGCCAGATGTCTGCCTAATGGGCAAACTGGGTATGGTTTGCAAACACACAGAAGATGGAGACTCTTGAAAGCAGTTTGCTTTGGCTCTTGCTAGGAAACAAGGGTCCAGATATCACAGAGGATTGAAAAATCAGGTCACGTGGGATGGGAAGTTGAACAGAGGCAACTGTTGCTTTTTATATCTGTGTTTATAGATTTTTTTTTTCTGTAGAAATAGCTTTTCAAGAGCAGCAGGCCTGAGGAAGTTTGGCAGAAGAGAAAGTTGCTTATTTCTTTTCAGCAAATTGCTCCTGGATATATCTTTGGCTGGATGCCGGGCCAAAGGCACCTGCCAGTTTCACCTTAGGTTTTGATAAAGAAATTGAGTTATGAAAGAGAGTGTGCAACTATATATCTTCTCAAACTCAAATCCAAGCAATCCACACAAGGGAGATCAAAGAGAACAATTTTTTCTCCAATTATTCTACATAGTCATGAAGATGTTGTGGAAAAAAATTATGTTGACTTGGAGGCGGCAAAATAGAAAAGATCAGAGAATTAAAACATTTTGACATTGAATAGGTCTTAGAAATCCTAGCATTTTACAGAGAAAGAAACTGAGGTCCAAATAGTTGAAGCTGTCAAGCCAATACTTTTCTCTAGAAAAGCAGGTGAATTTAGAGATCTGGGGTTGGACAAAGTTAATTATGCAAATTGGAACACAGCAGATTAATTTCTCAACTAATTTCTTGGAGGAATTGGCAAATGCATTTCTTGAGTTGTAGAAATAACATCTCCATTTTCTCTCCTCACCAACTTTTTATTTCAAGCAACACCTGAGGATTCTGAATATTCCAGATCTAATTCTAACTATGTATTGCAGAAGCCAACCCTCCACCCCAGAAAGTGAATTCTATACCTGTGTGTGTGCATCACTAGTCCCTGCTCTCAGGCTCCAAAGGTGAATATCTTCAATTATTAGAAAGATTAACTAATCTACAACTTCCAAGATTACCATTTCCTGAAAAGCTCCACAAGGCTATGTGGTAGTTCTCTTTGAAATTCATAGAATGAGCACCGAATGGCTGTAGATCAGGACTTTTCCCCAGAACTGATCATCACAGTGGAGTACTGGGCCTGTGTGATCTTTTTTTTTTTTTTAAAGTATTATTTATTTATTTATTTGAAATAGAGAGAGAGAGTACAAGCACAAGCAAGGGGGAGCGGCAGGCAGAGGGAGAGGGAGAAGCAGGCTCCTCGCTGAGCAAGGAGCCCAATGCGGGGCTTGATCTCAGGATCTTGGGATCATGAACTGAGTCAAAGGCAGATGTTTAACCAATTGAGCCACCCAGGCGCCCCAGGGGCCCATGTAATCCTGACTTCGCCTACATCTCCAGATTTACTTCTCGCCACTGTACTGTAGCAACTCTGGCCTTACTTCATATCCCAGAGTCCAGCACACTCAAGACTCAGGGCCCTTGCACTTGCTATCTCAGCAACCTAGAAAGCTCTTCCCCATCCACATCGGGAGACTGGCTTCTTCCCAGTCTTCAGGAGGCAGCTTATATACCTCCTCCTCAAGGGTGGCTTTCTCAGGTAGCCTTGTCTAAATCCTCCCTGACTAATATTTCCTACCACAGCAATCTGCTGTTTTGTTTTTCAGCCCTGAAAACAGTTGGTTCTCAACCAGGAGTGTTTCTGCCTTCCAGAATCTCTTTGGCTGTGTCTGGAGACATTTTTCCTTAGTGGGGGAGGGCTTGTCACTGTCATCTAGTGGGTAGAAGTGGGAGAAGTGGATAAACACCCTACAGTGCTCAAGACATACCCCACAACAAAGTATCTTCTGGCCGCAAATACCAGTAGTGTGAGATCCTGAAACCCTGACAGTTAAAAGAAGTTATGGGGAGGGTGTGACCTCTGGCTGACCTGAGAGCTGGCCCAGGGGAATCAGAGGCTCCTCCCCCTCCCCTGTCCTTGGACTGTAGGCTCCGCCCACCATCCCCACAGCTAGAGCCATTTTCAAGGACGTTTGAGTGAGCAATATGTTGTTCAGATCATCTGACAGTAGACATGACTCAAACCCATTAAGGCCTCCACATAAACTTATGGTTCTGGCTGGCGCTTATGGAGATGCCTCTCAGCTTGTGGCCACCCAACACAAGTCTTCGAGGTGAGTTCCGTCGCTTATGAAACCTGTCCCTTACTGATCTGGAGGGGACCTGCCTTTTTCTTCAGTCTCTCCTTGCCCTAGGGGCTTGGAGGCCAGTTTCAGGTATCACCCAGCTGCTCTGGGGGTTTGCTCACCAACAACTGGCGAGCCATCTCAGAGACTAGCGACCACAGAAATGGGCTTTGGGAATGAGGCATCCACAGGGGAAATCCGGGGGTGGCCACTGGCCTCTCTGCGGGGACATGTGACCTGTGTGTTATATGCTTGTGGATCGCCCCATGAGTACGGCCCCTGAAAATGCCAGCTGGCCTAATGCACCTGTTTGAGGAACCACGTGGAGCACTGCTGCAAAGAAGGGAGCCTAGCAGTTGGTCAGTAAATATTTATTGAAGGGAAGTATGATCCAGCCACATTTATTTTTTTTTTATTTTTTTAAAGATTTTATTTATTTATTTGAGAGAGAGAATGAGATAGAGAGAGCATGAGAGTGGGGAGGGTCAGGGGGAGAAGCAGACTCCCTGCTGAGCAGGGAGCCCGATGTGGGACTCGATCCCAGGACTCCAGGATCATGACCTGAGCAGAAGGCAGTCGCTTAACCAACTGAGCCACCCAGGCGCCCACCAGCCACATTTAAAGACAGAGCTATGGCTGACAGCCTTTCGAGACAAAAATAGGAAAAGGCCATAGAGAAAAGATAATTCCAAATTTAGCAGGATGCAGTATTTGATGACACATCAATGAAATGATTCTTCTCATTAAAATCAAAAGGTTCTCCTCAGGATTTGATACATAATCTGCTCTGGTCAGGAGAAGACATGTGAACAAATTGCCAAGCAGATCAATACTGGTTCAAGGGACAGATGAGTCAAGGTGGCTCAGTCTACAAAGCCAATGTACCCGCAGTGATCATTAAACCAGAAAAGGGATTCCAGCATGAGGGCTTAAAGTTGATCATGGATGCATGTGATTAACTATTTTTGAATATGCACTCCAGTGAATGCACACATTTATTCATAAATTACATATATATACTACTGGCATTAGCTTACATCATAAGGAACATAATTTACTTATACCAGAGTCCATTAGGAAACATAGCCAAGTGACATCTATTGATTGGATAAAAATCCATATTTTAAATGGTTTTCTTAATTTCTAAAAATTCTGGCAACTTCATGTGAGCCCTCATTAACATTGCATTGTGTTTTTTTTTTTTTCCTTGTAAGATTTGCAAAAAGAATATGCAGGAAAGTTAGATTGTCAACTTCATCAATTTTTGGTGTTCATCTGTACCTGCAATATCATCTTTAATCAGCAGTGTTTTTATTCAGGAATATATTAAGGCAGTTGTACATTTTTGAGGGTTAGTTTAGTAGAACTAAACAGTACAATTTACAGACCCACTTAAGTGGGAAAATGCTGCCCAGTATTACAACACTCAAAATGCAAATGAGGATGCCACCGTTTAACCATCCGTGTGGCAGACCCCTCCTCTTTCTTCTGGTCACTTTGTACATTATGTATGATGTGTGATTCCAAAAGTAGGGAAAAAATGAGAATGAGTTAATATGATTCCATAATTTCTTTCCTTTCTCCAAATTTAAAAAAGATATTAAGGAAAGTTCTAATAGTTTCTTCCTATACTCCAGGAGGTTATCTTCCATAGCCCAGGAGGTGTATATACATCTCTTTGAGCATCACTGATTCACAGGACAGGCAGATGACCAGGCTGCCCTTTGACCAAGAGTGGCGCTCCTACGGGAGCAGAGTTCCGAGAAAGCACAGCCGTGGGGCTGATGTGGAATGCCTTAACTTGAAGTATATCTATTTTCAGCTCTAAAGGGAAGGAAAATGACGTATTTCTTTCTGAGACGGTGGAAACTGACCCCACAGGAACTCAGTTAATACCCATAAATGAATGAATGGATGATGAGCACAAGGAGAGGAAGGACATCATGCCATAGCCTCATCAATGCTAAAAAAAGGGTCAAAATTATCTCATGTGAGGGTAGCTACATTTAGGGTGATGATCCTCGGACTTGAGACACAAGCTGAAATATCTGTAACTAGCAACTTTTGAGGCCCAGAAAGTATATACTCCCACTGCAAAAAAAAAAAAAAAAAAAAAAATATATATATATATATACACACACACACATATATATACATACATACACAAATCAGTGTAGGAAGAGACAAGAAAGAAGCCACATAGCTTTTCTTTTTTGCTTCCTTTTATTTATATCCCCCATCTCTGCCTATTTATATGGCTTCCATAAGTCTCTTAGACCATCTCACAATGAGGAAAAAAAAAATTGAAAATGATTAACGTCTTTATGAACTGCAAGAACTCTGATTTAATAAAAATAACAGAAAAAAAGAAGTCCTAACAGCCTGATTATTTCCAGTAAATCCTGGCCCCAGAATATTTTTATTTCTAGAGTTCTTTAACTGTGTCTTCTTAATTAGGATAAAACAATGAACCGACAGTTAAGTTCCTGCCCATCTGGAGACTAAATAAACAATGAACATTCAAATCCTACTTCTGAGATCGACAATTTTGGGAAAGATGGGCCAGTGAGGCGGGTACAAATATTTTGAACAGACAGGGCTGAGGCCAAGGAACACCCTGAGAATGGAGCCTCAGATCATAAAGTGGAACGATTATGGTTGGCATCATCACGTTCTTTTTTTCCCACACAGTATCTTGAGATTCTGACCTTTTCTTTTTAAAAGTCACACCAAAAATCTAGCACAATCATGCTAGAGTCGAGAGGGATTACTATTTTCCTTCTACCCCCAAGCCACGTCTACCTTAAAGGAAACGCATGACCTTTTCAGCAATCTGTCCAGGGGTCAGCATGGAGGAGGAGGATTATGCAGTCACTCTACTTCACCTTTGCTCATTGTTACCCTCAAATAAACCTCTTTTCATCGATGCAAGAGCCTGGTATAAAGAGCGTTCAATATGACAGGCCAACACTGATGAGATCGGGAGGAAGGAGATGAGTAATCCCTCAGTCTTCTCTCTAATCCAAGGCCAATAGGGGTATTACGAAAACTGTTAAATATATCAGTATTTTAAGTACCCTAATAATGCCCCCCTCTACACTCTGTTTGCAAATACTTCATTGCTGCTCTGTACTCAAGCCTCGAGGTACAGAATTCTTTTCTATATGTTAAGCTGAATTTCCTTGACCTAGAGGACCGACCATACGAAGGCCCTGTCATGGTGCCTTTCAGGGCTACTGCACACCTGTCATCCTGAGAGAGGCGACTGTCATTTAGTAGCAGAACGGACCTGTCATGGAACTGGTTATGTCCCTCCGATGCTATGCTTCTGTATAAGAATCGCTCATTATGTATGTATGTTTCACATTCTGATGGGAAATTGTGTCGAGTTGGTAACACCTGTGTTCTGCACAAAAGACTTAGAGTCTTGATCAATGAAGTATCCACAGATGCTCTGAAATTCCATACTCAGTAGGTGATTCCTTTTATCCTCCACAAATAGAAATTGTTAAACACAAGTTCATTAAAATATATAAAAGATTTGATTCAGTGAACTACCACCTGGAGGAATCAGAATGTGTATTTGGGAGGTGGGGAGCAGGGAGAGTATAAGGTAGAAATTCTTAAATGTAAGAAAATGACAGCAATTTCTGTCTTAACCTCTTCAGCTCTGGTTGCTAAGTTACCATGACATACCACTGTGTGTGCTTTTCAGTTTTTGGTCTTGGGCCTGACAGTTTGATTAATTCTCTGGAGTGCAAAATCTGCACATTGAATATTTAAAAATTACACACGCATGCACACACACACACACACACCCACTCACCCAGAACCCCATTATTGCTTCTGAGTTATAAAATCTGTTTTATAATTGAATTGACATATGTAGGTGGAAACCTTAAATGCTGCTTCATTTTGGGAAGAGAAAATCCTCTACTATGGGATGTTTTTGAAATCCTCCTTTAACAGAACCACAGTTCGCGTGGCCCCGAATAGCAGGCATTTTTCCCTTTTTAATGTGTGCGTTTAACCTTTGACTTCCTGCCTAAGAAAAGTGGAAAAATAAGACAAATGTTATTTAACCGTTGTCACTGTTTTTCCTTCTTCTGTAGGTTTTACTTGCTGTATGACTGAGTTCAAAGGTGTCCATAAATATTACCATAAGCTGGATGACTAGTGAGCTGTGGGTTGTCAGATGTATCTTTACAAGAGAAGATGTCAGTGTCAGCTAGCCAGACCTGTCGTGGCTCAAAATCCCAGGGCATTGCACTGAAGATAATGCAATGAACATTTTTTTAAAAAGTATACCAGAAAATGGCTTCTAAGCTATGCTGTTGTCTTGTTCTTCAGCATTTTGGTTGCAGAAGTTCTGTAGTTAAAGGACATATTGCATTCCTCTCCCAGTCTTTGTGCATGCTTCCTTATATTTAGACTTTTAGAACAAAAGTGACAACTTAAAAATCCTTATCACTAAAACAAAATTAGTTTTTAAACACTGATACAAAAGGATTCATAGCAGCAGGTATATGATATGTGAGTAAATGCAAGCAAAGCTATTCCAGATGCTGAACAGAATTTACCTTTTACTACTCCTGCTGCATTGTTATCCAAAATCTGGCATCTGACCTCCAGAGAACAGCTAGAGAAGTTAGAATCTAGGGCTTTGCTGATCAGATGGTGGAGTCTTTACTTTGTTATCTGATTTTTGCAGTGCAGAATTAGGACCAGGTTGCTCTTTTTAGCAAGGAAGGTTGGTAAAATCTGGAATCATTCTAGAAGACTATAAACTTACCTGCATCTAGTCTTCTTCTTCATTCTTCCTACTACAAAGCTCAAGTTTCTCTTCTGTTATTCAAACCCTGTTCCTCATGTGTATTCTGGATCCCATTCCTCCTCAACTTCCCAGGGATACTACTCTGACAGATCACTTCTCCTAGATTTTCATCACTGGTCTCTTTCCCCTCTACAAGATCATTACGATCAATGGATAAACATGGTCTAGAATCTCCCATCTTTTAAAAATCTTCTTTGGTATGCTGTCCTTGAGATTTTGCCCTATTTTTTTTGCCCCCTTCAGAGACAAAGATCTTGTAACAGTTATCCACGCATGCTATCTCCACTTGCCTGAGTGCAACTCACTATTTTATCCCCCTTTATTTTACATTAATTTTTAATTTGATGCTTTTTTTCCTCAGGTCCCTCTCCTCCTCCTTCAACTCCCACCATTCAGAGTTGCACTTGTCAAGATGGCTAATGACCTTCATGATTTCAAAATGTTTAAATATTTTATTTATTATATAAGAGAGAGAATGAGAGAGAGAGAGCACAAGAGGTGGGAGGGTCAGAGGGAGAAGCAGACTCCTTGTTGAGCAGGGAGCCTGATGTGGGACTCGATCCTGAGACTCCAGGATCATGACCTGAGCCGAAGGCAGTCGCTTAACCAACTGAGCCACCCAGGTGCCCTCAAATTTTTTAAAAAGATTTATTTATTTGAGAGAGAGAGTGTGCACGAGTGGGGGGAGGGGCAGAAGAGGGGGAAAGAGCCCGAAGTGGGCTTGATCCCAGGACCCTGCTGAGTGCAGAGCCCGAAGTGGGGCTCGATCCCAGGACCCTGAGATCATGACCTGAGCCGAATTCAAGAGCCAGACGCTCAACTAACTGAGCCACCCAGGTGCCCCCGATTTCAAATTTTGAAGACATATCACCTTCCTCAACCTCTTAGCAGTTCCAACACATATGACTACCCCTTTTTCCTGAAAACTTTCTTCTTTTGGCTTTCATCTAACTATACTTCACTAGTTTTCTTTCTTTTTTCTTTTCTTTTTTTTACCTCACTCTCCTCTTCTGTTTAGTCTCCTCTGATGGCTTCTCTTCTACAAATTCAAAGTGTTGGTGTTGCTAAGGACTTTCATACCTACTCTCTGTCCTTAGGTGTTAACCTCTTCATTTCATTCATATGATTTTGAATTCTATGTATATGCTTAGGACTCCCAAATTAAAGATTTCCCGAAAGTATCATATCCAAATGTGAACTCTTGATTTCTCTTTTCCCTATCAATTTGCTCCTCTCCCTGTCGTTCACATCTTAGAAAAAGGGATTGTCATCTGTTCCACTGCTCAAGCAAGAACACTAAAGGCATCTTTTGTTGCTCTTGTCCTTTATACCCTTCATCTAAATGAGTGGGAAACCCTGCTGATTCTACCTGTATGATTTATTTCCAGTATGTCCACTTCTGGTGCAGATATGGTCATCATCTAAATGGTCTTCTTGCTTTCACTCTTGCTCTATATCCTCTCCATTCCCCACTCCAGAATCATGTTTTTGAAACATATCACATTACTCCCTGTTAAAAATGTCATGTCACTCTCTATTTTAAAATCATTCAGTGGTTTCCCACAGTATTTAGAATTTGGCCCATATTCCTTACCTTGAAAATCTGTATGCTTCGTCTTATGCCCACCTCTAAAAATCTCAAATTATGGCTCCATCCCCACTATCCTCGAATCACTCTCTTGATTTCTGCCTCAAGGCTTTCCCACTTGCAATTCTGCCTGGGACACATTGTCATTCTCACACTACTTCACAAAACTGGCTTCTCATGCTTCTCAACTTAGAGAAGTCGTCTCAAGCCACCTTATTTAAAGTATTCCCCTCTGCATTCTCTACGACCACTCACAATTTACTCTCTTCATAGCGAGTAACATAACTTTTATAAATATTTCATTTGTTCATTTACTTGTTTATTGGCTTTCTTCTCATCAGACTATACATTTTATAAGAGCAAGGACTGTATTTGTATAAGTCGTAATTATATCTCCAGTGCCTAACACAGAGCTGGTAAATAACGTTTGTTGAACAAATGAATGAGTTGAATGATTGCTGATACAGACAGGCATGGGAAATATCAGGAAGGTGAAAGGGATGTGAAATGACATGAATCAGCCAGGGAACTAGAGCTTTAGTTGAACAATGAGCCCCTCTTGTATATCCTCTGCTGAGGCAACACTCAATTATCACTAATGATTGTGAATATGTGCCCATTTCTCTTTAAAGGGAGAGGCATATTACCAGGGCGATGAGAATCTGTACAAATATATGCATTTGCTTGACCAAGCCTCTTAGACTACTATGTGTGGCAAAGTTAAGAATTTCCCTCTCATCCAATCTCATCTTTTCATAAAGAAAACAGCAAAGTATGCACGTTTTTAATAGTACAGAATAGTCTGGGTCTTAGACTGTAAGAAAATGCAGATGTAATGAGGAATGCCCATGTACCACAGCTCAGATGAAGTCCTGAGGCAGAATGGCAAGCCACATGGAGAAAAGATGATAAAGTGTTCAATCCATCAAATCCCTGTATGCGCATACCTCGGAGGAGAGAGGTCTTCATTTTTAGAGGGAAGAAAGCCAATTTCTATTGAGCAGGGTTGGTTCAGCACTCCCATTTTCCTTCATTGGACATGATTTTACCAAACATTTTCCAACATGAAATATAACTGATGATGGTAATGGAAAGCACAGGGAACTTCACAAGTTAGACCTCAAGTTTTTAGGACAAAGGGCTGAAAGAGTGCTATGTTTTTGTTTGTTTGTTTTGTTTTTAAAGATTTTATTTATTTGAGAAAGAGAGAGAGAGTGTGAGCGCGCAAGCAGGGGGAGCGGCAGGCAGAGGGAGAGGGAGAAGCAGGCTCCCTAAGGAGCAGGGAGCCTGATGCAGGGCTCAATTCTAGGACCCTGGGATCATGACCTGAGCCTAAGGCAGACACTTAACGGACTGAGCCACTCAGGCGCTCTGCGAGCTATGTTTTTTCATTTATCATTTTTGATCAGCAGAGAAGCACAGATTGCTTCAGATTATACAGGTTAAGGTTGCCCCCAGTAGGAAGGTAATCAAGGCAAATAGAAAAGACTCTTCAGGCCAGCCATTCTAAATGAAAGGCTCCATAACCATGAGAAATAGGTTTGGGTCTGTGCACCTTATTTAGCTTTCCTGCTTGTCATCTAAGAGAAGGCAGAATGCGGGGAGACTGGGTGGCTCAGTTGATTAAGCGGCTGCCTTCAGCTCAGGTCATGATCCTGGGGTCCTGGGATGGAACCCCAAGTCAGGGTTCCTGCTCAGCGGGGAGTCTGCTTCTCCCTCTCCTCCTGCTTGTGCTCTCTCTCTCTCTCAAATAAATAAATAAAAAGTCTTAAAAATAAAAGACCTTTTAAGAGAAGGCAGAAAGCAATCAACAGTGAGAACAAACAAAAATTTACCCCCTTGCTTAAGTGCATGGATTTCTCTTTCCTGAAAAAGGAAGGAAGCAATGAAGGAAGGAAGGAAAAAGCAAAGAAGATCGAGCCCATAAAAGAAATCTGCCACGTAAATGAGAATTTAAGAGCAGAAGGAAAAAAAGTACTTCTGAAAATTATTTACAATTAGATACAGAAGGAAATTTCATAAAGTACGTGGTTTATATGCTCAAGAAAATTCACAGAAACAGACTCCAAAATCAGATGTGAAAGCTGACAAAAAGCAGTAGCAGAAAACTGAAATGTACAAGATGCTGGTTGAGAAGCACAAGAAACAGAGAGCTGCACTACACTGTAAGTAAAAATACAATAGGATAATTAAATCGGTATTAATTGCAGTAAGAAGCAGAATCAACACTGGGTTATACTGACTTGTGGAAGATATACTGCAAATATCCTTCCAAAATGTGGAAAGAAAGGAAATAGTAAGAGATAATATACATAGGAAGACAGAGAGACTGGAGATCCAAGACACAGATAACTGTTGTCCCCTAGGAAGACACCAGAATATAGAAACAAGAAGAAATAAAGTCATAAAGTAAATTTTCCCAAGTTTGAGAGACCTAAAACCAAAAATCAAGGTAGCTAGCAAGCAGAGTTAACAAAACAGGATGCATAGGTACACATATCTTGTAAAAGCCCTGAACTGGAAAACAATGAGCTTCCCTCCCCATCCCCATCAGGTTTCCTCTCCCAGACAAACTCACCTGCTATGCCACACCCTCTCATTCACCTTCATTTCATTCTCTTTCCATCTACCAACTTAGAGGCCCCAGGAAATGGGAAGGGGAGGGGAGAACAAGAGAGGAAGGCAAAGTAGGAGAAAGAAGGAAGGGGAAGACCTAACTCTGAAAGATTTTCTGGAATTTACAAGTTCCTCCCTTCCACCCACCACCTCGGTTTGCAAACCAATCAGCCAGGGGCAGAGCTAACCAGAGTCCTGCCCACCACCTCTTCTGGTCTCTGAGTTGCTGAGTTTAGCTTAAGCCAATGCTGGACTCTATGAGGAACACCTGCCCCAGGAGGCAATAACAGATTTCAGAGGAGCTCACTGACCTCATGAACAAGGAATCCAGAGAGGCTTCATGGTTTTAGTCACAGTGAGGTTGAGGACCTAGATTCCATGTTCAGTGACTGAGCCTCAGAGTGGAAAGGTAGCTGGCAATTTTGAGTTGTTAACAAGCTCAGGTATAATTGGGAGAAGATCATCTTAGGGCCGAGATGGAAATTGGAATTCTGATAAAACAAAACCTGCAGCACCCGTGATGTCCCAGACGACAGTACTGATACTCCCACCTTGCAGGCCCAGTGAGAGCTTCAAAGACAGGTACTGTGCTCCTCATGATGCAAACCAGCATCACATGGCCCACTCTGGGTTCTAGATCAATTAGTTAGCTCCAGTTGCTTCCGTGAGCTGGGCAGCCAAAACTGGAAAGGGCTTGAAATCACCATTGACCTTGATATAAGGGCACTTGGTAGCAGGCTCCGTTCAGAGGAAGACCTAGAGAGGCAAAGGAAGTACAGTGTTGTGGATGGAAAGATATCATGGAATGCATACGATGGTTACTCTAGATGATTTTAGACTTCTCCATAAAGGCCCCACTCCCACTCCTGACCCAAAGTGAATATGAGGCCTGGAGTCCACTTCAAGGAAAATATGCCAGTCCCTTCCAGTCCTTCCCAGTCCAAACTGAGCTGCCTCTATTTTGGAGGAAAGAAAAAAAAAAGACACTTGGGGGAAAGTGCTGATTTGGCTGTGAATGCACTAGAAGCAGGAAAGTAGCTACAAAAGGAACAAGAGAAATGGCAACATATGCTGAAGTAGCCAAAATTAGGAAGATGGTGTGGAGAGACACCCAAGCTGGCAGAACAAAGCCCCGGGAAACGAAACAGTCAAAGCCTGGAAGTGAGTTGTAGCAGTCTGACAGTTCAGCCTCATGGAGAAGGATGAAAAGCACAAGAAGGCTGTTTTGTTTTGGTCTCTGCCTCTTGACCTAATGCTACAGGCTAGAAAGGCCTGGGGGTGCTCTCCTGGGCCCCGGGGAGCTTCCCACTGACAACTTCCCTATCTAAACCAAAGTTAGTACCGGATCAACCCTTGTGGTTCTTATTATGATTGCATGATGCCCTTCAGCAATAACCACTAGGAAACTTGAAAGGAAAAAAAGGGTTTATTACTTACCAGCCCCGGAGCATACAAGGCACGTCAGGGACACACAGCGAGGTCTCTGGCAGAGAGCGAAAGCCTGGGGTTCTGCTTGTATGGGGTCTGGGGTGGGGGTCTAGGGTTTCAAGGGCTCACTCCCTTGACGAATGTAAAACATATGAGCAGGAATTTAAAGCCAGGGGAAAAGAGAAAAAAAAAACAAGTGGCCCAAATGGTCAGTTATCAAAATCAACCAAGATCAGTAAAATGAAGGCTCCTCAGTGGGGGAAGGAGGCCTGGCTCTTCATTCAGTCTGTGGCTAGGAATATGTTTATTGGCGATACCCTTGAAGTGGATGCCTCCGCAGCACTCAAAGCTTAAATCAGACACTTGCATTACAAACAGAAAAGGCAGCCGTTGGGGCTTAAACACTACAAAGGCAGAGTGAGGAGACTTGAAAATAAACCATTGAAGGAGGAGGAAGATTCTCTTTATCTTAAGAAACTGACAAGCCCTCCATCAAATAGAACTCTTGGGTGAAGCAAAATCCAAGTTCTTGTCCTTCACAAATGCTCTTATGCAGCAGTTAAATACGGTGCTGGTGGAAAAAGAGCTCCAGTCTTGCAGTCTGAGGAAAAGACAGCTAGGGAGGAAAATAGAGAAGCAAAGGGCACCAAAGTGGGAATTCTGCTGGTGGTCCAAGGAAATGAAGCAAAGACTACTGGAAGGAAAAGTATCCAGAAGCAAGATTCCAGATCTGCACTCTAGCCAAAGAAATCTGAGGAAAATCCAGTTTCTTCAAGGAGGGCAGAGTTAATTGGGAAGATAAAAACAAGGTGAGAAGTTACATAGAACTGGGGCGCCTGGGTGGCTCAGTCATTAAGCATCTGCCTCCAGCTCAGGTCCTGATCCCAGGGTCCTGGGATAGAGCCCTGCATCGGTCTCCCTGCTCAGCAGGAAGCCTGCTTCTCCCTCTCCCACTCCCCCTGCTTGTGTTCCCTCTCTCGCTATGTCTCTCTCTGTCAAATAAATAAAATCTTAAAAAAAAAAAAAAGAAGTTATATAGAATTGGACTCCCCTCCCCTTCTCCCTCATGATCCTGGAACATTCCAGAACAGTACAATCGAATGTGGTAATCACCTCCATGCTCATGCAATTATATACATGTAATTAATTAAAATGTAATAAAATTAATTTGCAGTAGCTACATTTCAAGCTCAGTAGCCACATGTGGCTGATTGCTACTGTATTGGGCAGCACAGATATAGGACATTTTTATCACCACAGAAAGTTCTATTGGATTGCTCTGAGACCAAATCCACCTTCTATCCGGACAAAAGAAATGAAAATTCTGCATGCATACAAGAATGGGAATTAAAAGTAAATACAAAGATACATGTAAATACCCCGACCTCAGTCTTCTCTCACACAGACCTGATCAGGAGAAGGAAAATCAGTTAAAATTCACCTGAAGGCAACAGTAAGAATTGTTATTTGAACATGAGCAAAAAGTTCACTACTTTTATAGATTTATTTTCCTTGGGAGAAAAATATTTAAGCAGGTCTTCTGGATAACTTAGAGAAAAATGAAACCAAAGAACAAAGAATGGGAATATTGTGGTATAAAAGCTAGAAATAAACCTTGAAACTAGTTAAACAGAAAAGTAAGACTGAAGAATTATTGTAAATATGAACAAAATCAAAATTAAAGTATCAGGAAAAATTTTTAATAAGGGAGCCATTAACATAAATGACATTGAGTACCTATATTCCAGTTTGATAGTCTCAGATTTTTCTTTCTTAGGAGTGTGTTGGGGATTGGTGGAGGGTGTGGAGAGAGTAGAAGTGCGCTATTTTCCTAATTTTGTGTTGGTGAGAAGCAGTACATTATTTCTTTTGTTACACTGGTGTATTGAGAAAGCTTATGATTATAAATATTTGAGAGTATATACTATTAAAATACAATGTATATTTCTTAATTTATTAGGGAAATACAAAAAAAAAACACAAGAAAAAGACATTGCTAAAACACCAAATAGTAAAGAAAACAAAAGGCGTAAGAGCTAAAAGTGTAAGAAATATTTATGACATGTCATCTCTTAGAGGCCAAAGGCTCATATTAGTTAAAACAACCAAAACACAAAACTTTTATAGTTTTTTAGAAGCAGCACAACTATGAGAGAATTTTAATAAGTTAACAATTGGAACAAAGATTTATCAGACAATATCAAGGAAAAGAAGGCTAGAGCTACCACCTGCATCAAAATAGAAATCAGTTCCACAAGAAATAAGTAGCCAAAAATGATGATTTAATTTTGATGGAAAATTCCACAATGAAGATATAACAGTTACAAACCTCGATACATCAAATAGTGTAGAATATAAATATACCCAATGAATGCTTTTAAATTCACAAGGACCTTTTGACATAGTCATAGTAGTGGAAGATTTTTTGCACATCTTTCAGTCTGGAGAGATCATTTAGGGAAAAGGAATACATCCCAATAATTATTAATTCATTGAATTACAAATATTTCTTGAGTATGCCTGGCATTGGCCAAGCCCTAATGACAGACACAAAAGCGAAAAGGAAAAATATAGTCCTTGTAATTTGGAGCTTAGTGTATATGGAAAAGGTTATTGGTAAAGATGTATATATAATAAGAATGTGTATTAAGAATATACATGCAGGGGTGGCTGGGTGGTTCGATCAGTTAATCAACTGACTCTTGATCTCAGCTCAGGTCATGATCTCAAGCCCTGTATGGGGCTCCGCACTGGGCGTGGAGTCTACAAATATAAATGCAAATATTTGTATCCTCTGGAAAATACATTGCCTTTTAAATATTCATGGAAAATTATTTAAAATGAAGATGACTGAGGAAAATAGGGAAATGTCAATTATTATACAGGTACATCATGATCTAAACATAGAAATTGATTACAAAAATTAAAGAGATGACGCTTTTTGACCTGGAAAAAAATCAACTCTCCTCAATAGCTAAAATAAAATATGATAGTTGCAACCTCATTTAAGAATAAAAGACAAGAAGAATGTTATATCTGTATGATAATTTATAGCATATGGTCAAATCTATCCTCAGAGAAAAATCTATATTCTGAAATGCTTATTAAAAAAATTAGACAATCATTTTGCTCTAAATTCTAGAAAAAGATCAAAAAATATGCCAGAGAATTTAAAGTAAAAAATCGATATTAGTGAATTAGAAAACACAAATATAATAGTAATAATAATAGCAATATATAAAATCACAAAAATATAAATATATATGAATAAATTTGGAAAGGCATGTATAGAAACGATATAAAGAATTATATAAGTGCATATACGGAGACACATATACATAAATATCTATGTAAAATATTACAGAAATATTAAGGAATATCTTTTTATATATTATTTAGAAATAAATTTGACAAGTCAAATGTAGTATCTATATGAATAAAACTACAAAAAAGCCATAAACCATGATGTATATAAATGGAGAGATACATCATGTTTCTGAAAGGAAAAATTCGATACTGGAAAAATAGTAGTTCTCATGACACTACTCTGTACTTTTAAGAAAATGAAAAGTTCCAATGGGATATTTTGGGGGGGTGTGAGGGTTCGGGGACTACTGACAGAGTTATTTTAAAATTCATCTAGGAAGAGATTAGTGAGAAGAGTGAACTAAAATATCATTTTAATTTTATTATGATTCTAGGTGTCAGTGCTCTCTAACCAAAGACCCCAGCACCACACACATAAGTGAATGTTGGATTTATAACTCCTATCATGGGACACTGAAAAGAACAATGAGATGCCTCAGTAAGAAGGTGTTATAAAGGACTCTTATGAGATTTGGGCTTTGGGAGGGGGTGATTTGGGGGATGGTCTAGGAGAAAAGGTTTATTCTGGATTAAGTGCTATCAGAAAATGGGCACAATTCTCTAACTGAGTGTCTTAACAAATCTGAGCTATAGGATGGCAGGCTAGAGTCGGACAAAAGTGTGATTAGTGTGATTATTACAAAAAAAAAAAGTAGCATTCACTCACATTAGCCAGGAGAGGGGGTATCTGGCATATTGTGGATTGCACAGTGACAGTGACTAGGTTTAGACAGTATTGTAAAGTGGTCTTGTTTTGTCTCACTTAATTGTGATCTCATAGCGACTTTGTCTGAAGTCAGTGTTCTGGTAGATTACTTACATCCCACCGGAGAAGCTCATGGGCTAGCTTTAAGAGATAGGCCTACTTCGCAGAACTCTGAGACCTACTTGTAATTGTCAGGCTATTTCCTGGATCTCAGAGGCTGAAGATTTTCTGTCTCCCAACCCTCTTTGGACTTAATTCTAACATCTTGTTTTTCTTCTTCTTCTTCTTTTTTAAGATTTATTTATTTAAGAGAGAGAAAGCGAGCTCTTATGAGAGTGAGCAGGGGGAGGGGCAGAGAGAGAGAGAATCCTCAAGCAGATTCCACACTGAGTACGGAGCTCCAGGCAGGGCTCGATTCCAGGACCTGGAGATAACGACCTGAGCCGATATCAAGAGCTGGCTGCTTAACCGACTGAGCCACCCAGGCGCCCCCTTTCTTATTTTTTACAAACTAGTTTTAAACTTCCTTGTTTTCCTTTTTTTCTAACTT
Source organism: Neomonachus schauinslandi (assembly GCF_002201575.2). Taxonomy (NCBI): domain Eukaryota; kingdom Metazoa; phylum Chordata; class Mammalia; order Carnivora; family Phocidae; genus Neomonachus; species Neomonachus schauinslandi. Next base: position 33,156,235 of record NC_058404.1, read on the forward strand.
CTTCTTGAAGTTATATAACTTGTTTCTATTCTTTTGGTGGTTACCCTTAAATCCTTAAACTCCTTTCCCTAAAAATCTAGTCCTATTTTTTTGTACATTGGTACATGTGCTTTGGAGTATTTTCACTCTGATTTATCTTCATTTCCCATGTTATGGCTTCTATTTTAGTTTCATCTTAGTTTTTTTTTTCTTTTTAAATTTTATTTATTTATTTTTTGTCATAAGATTTTTTTTTTTAGTTTCATCTTAGTTTTAAACATAACAAATCACCTTATTTGTATATTGTGAACAGTCAATCCTCATTTAAATTCCTTCAACATATTTTTAAAAAATTCTTTATTCACACTTTTTGTTTCCCTCTGCTTTCTTCTGGTTCCATTTTATTTCCTATTAAATAACATAGGTCTTTTTAGAAGTTCTTTTACTTGGAGTTTGTATTGTGTAGATTATCTTTTTTTTTTTGATAGTCAGAAAATATTTTTTACTTTGCTTTTCACCCTTGCATGATAGCCTAGCTGAGTACAGAATTTCAGGTTGAAAGCAACTTTATTTTTCTTGCCAGTTTGGAGATAGTGTTCTATTGTCTTTGAGAATCTATTAGTACTGATGTGAAGTCGGCTATACAGGGAAAGTCATGTCATTTGTTTTGGTTGCTTTTAAGATTTTCTTCATCTTTGATGATTTTTTACTCCTTTCTATGAATGTTTTAACGTTTGTATACTGTAAGAGTTAATAATATTCTAGCAAACCTGAGTGACCCCAAAGATTGTGCACTTATTTGTTCAACAGACATTTATTGAAAGCCCATCACTTGCCAGGAAGTATTTCTATGTACTTTGATTAGTACTAACAAATGCCCAATGTATAAAATATGAAACAGTTTAACTAAGCTAACAGTGTAACTAACAGTTTCCTGCTATCTAGTTGTTTGGCTTCAAGAAGCTGAGAACAGTAAGTACCAGAAGAACTCGGCAAGATAATGCTAAGACTTTGGAAGATTGTTTAATGATTCCTAGTTTATCAATTATCTCCAGCTTTTATGAAATAAGGCTATTAATTCATTAAAAGTTTGGAGATTGGCACCGAATATATTTTTGGAGAGTTGTCAGAGTCCTTATGGTGGGGGCAGGGGAGCTCAAGGAAAGCTCTCAGAGAAATTGACATATGTCCCCTGGAATTTGGGGGATTCAGAGACTAATGGCTCACAGCTATAAAAGTTCAAAAATTATCAACAAGCTGGTGTAGCCTTTTAATGCACAGTGAGAAGAAAGAAGCTATGATGGGAGGAAGCTGAACTTTCACTGACAATAGTGGAGGCAAGGGTGTGTGGTATCCGTGGACCAGATGTGGAATCCATTGAAGGAAACCATACTTTAGCTGTAAGTCCAAATGTTTTCCTTTCTTTTACCTTGTAATACTTTAGTGAAGATCTAATGATTTGTTGCTGGGTCTCAAATAGTCCCTGGCCCAAATAGAGAGTAGCAGTGCCTAGATTTACCTTCCTACCTGAAACAACAAAAACCGGGCACAATAAATAAAACAATAGTTTCTATAGCATTGACTACCTTTGGGAACCTGGGTGGCTCATTGGTTAAGTGTCTACCTGTGGTTCAGGTCATGATTGCAGGGTCCTGGGATGGAGCCCCACGTCGGGCACCCTGCTCAGTGGGGAGTCTGCTTCTCCTTCTCCTTCTGCCTCTGCCTCTGTCCCTGCTCATGCTCTCTCTCTCACTCACTCTGTCTCAAATAAATAAAATCTTAAAAAAAAATCATTGACTATCCTGTAATAAAGGATAGTAGCCTTTGAGAGACAGGGAAACAAGTGAGGTGAGCCTAATAAATGACCTTGTTACTGTCTGGAGACTTTCCAGGCTACAGTGCAGGTAGGGGAGCCCCAGGTGGAGCTCCAGTTTCTCTCACCAAAGGACATGGAGCTGGGAGCCCAGAGAGGTAAGGAGGCAGAGTTCACAGTGCAGAGTATCAGAGAAGAGATTCAGAGAGAGCAAGTTTTTGAAGATCTGTAGAGGATCCCCTCTCCAGTCTTCAGCTGAAAACTGATCAGCTCATGCATGTGGGAAGATATTTATCCAGTGAAACAAATAGCCTCAAAATTTGACTCAGCCAGAGTCAGGGATGATCTGTTTTGCACCAAAGTACAAAACAGCAATTGTAATTGTCTTCTGTATGTTTAAGAAGCTAGAGGAAAGGGCGCCTGGGTGGCTCAGTTGGTTAAGCGACTGCCTTCGGCTCAGGTCATGATCCTGGAGTCCCTGGATCGAGTCCCGCATCGGGCTCCCTGCTCGGCAGGGAGTCTGCTTCTCCCTCTGACCCTCCTCCCTCTCATGCTCTCTGTATCTCATTCTCTCTGTCTCAAATAAATAAATAAAATCTTTAAAAAAAAAAAAAAAAGAAGCTAGAGGAAAGATCGGGCACAATATGTAGAGACTTAAAATATTTTAAAAAATTCAAAAGCCAAACCAAGCAAAAACCAAATCAAACTTCAGGAGGTGACCTGAATATATATATATTACTATATATATAATAATATATATAAATAATATATATATATATAATATATTACTATATAGGAGATAAAAATTATACTAGATGATCAAGAGAATGAGAAGATACACCACACAATAGAAAAAAAAATATTTGCAAAAGACATTATCTGATAAGGAACTGTTATATAAGTTATACAAAGAACCCTTGAAACGCAACAATAAAAATCAAACAATCCAATTGAAAGAAAGGCAAAGATCTTAACAGGAACCTCCCCAGAGAAGATATACATCATATATCATTAAAGATTGAACATTTAGACAATGATGCAATTATACTACATACCTATTATAATGGTCCAAATTCAAAACTCTGACAATACGATTGGCATGTGGACATTGGCATGTGAGGATGTGGAGAAATAAGAACACTCATTCAGTATTTTTTGGAATGCAAAATAGTACAGCAACTTTGCAAGACAGTTTGACAGTTTCTATAAAACTAAACATATTTTAACTGAACAATCTAGCAATCATGCTCCTTGGTATTTACTGAAAAGTGTTGAAAACTCTCTCTGCACACAAACCTGCATATGCATATTTACTGCAGCTTTGTTCATAATTGCCAAAACATGGAAGCAACCAAGGTGTCCTTCAATAGGTGAATGGATAAGTAAACTCTGGTGCAGCCATACAATGGAATATTATTCAGCACTAAAAAGAAATGAGCCATCAAGCTGTGAAAGATATGGAGGAACCTTAAACACATATTACTAAGAAGAAAGAAGCCAATCTGAGAAAGCTAGATATTATTTGATTCTAAGTAGATGACATTCTGGAAAAGACAAAACTGTGAAGACAGTAAAAAGATCAATGGTTGCCAAGGACTTGGGGTGGGGGAGGGAGGGGTGAATAGGAAGGGGTGAATAGGAGGGGTGAATAGGAAGGGGTAATGGTTGCCAAGGATTTGGGGTGGGGGAGGGAGGGGTGAATAGGAAGGGTAGGTAGAGCATTGGAGTCTAGGGAAATAAAACTCTTCTGTATGATACTATAAGGGTGGATACATGCTGCTGTACATTTGTCAAAAATGATAGAAAGTACAATGCAAAGAATGTACCATAATATAAACTATGGATTTTGGTTGATAATAAATGTGTCAAAGTTGGTTCATTGCTTGTAACAGATGCACCACACAGGTGAGGGATATTGATGGTAGGCAGGCTGTGTGGGAGGAGAAGGGGCATGTAGGGACTCTATGTACTTTCTGCTCAATTTTACTGTGAATCTAAAACGGCTATAAATATAAAAAAATTTTCACCTACACTAGATGAGATATCAGATTAGATGTTGCAGAAGAAACAATTAGTGAACTTGAAGACATTGCAAGTTTTAAATTTTGGTTAATGCATTTTTCAGTTCTAAAATTTCCATTCAGTTTATATAATACTTCTTTGCTGAGATTTCCTATTTCTTGTGGAGACTTTGTACTGTTTTCTTTGTTTCAAGCATGTTTGTAATGCTCATTGGAGCATTTTCATGATGGGTGTTCTAAAATATTTGTTATATAACTCTAACCTCTCTGTCATCCGAGTGGTAGCATTCATCAATTGTCATTTTAAACATGGTGAGATTTTCCTGATCTTGGTATGACAAGTGATTTTTTTAAATTGAAAGCTGCGTATTTTGGTATTATGTTATGAAATTCTAAATCTTACTGAAGCCTTCTATTTTAGCTGGCTTCCTCTGACACTGATCCAGGGAAAGCATGCAAGTGCTGAGTCACTACTTGTACTGGGAGTAGAAGTTCAGTTTCCAAACTGGTCTCCATTGACCCCCAGCAGGGGTGGGAAGTACTCTTTACTTTTTTTGAAGGGGCTAGTGCTTGCTCCACACTAGGCCTCCGCTGATACCACCCTGGCTGGGAGGAGTAGAGGATCTTATTACTGGTCTTCATGTGGCCTAAGTACCAATGGGGGATGGCCTCAGTACCGATGGAAGCCCGGGAAGGTTTTAACTGTCTATGAGGCCTCCTCTGATAGCCCTGCAAAGGGGAGGAAAAGGAACATCTCATTGCCTCCTCGTTGGGGTAGAAGTTCAGGCAATACACATGGTGTCCACTGATACCATGGGGAAGCCTTGTTACTGCTTGATGACTATGAAGTGCTGATTCCATCCTTGGTCTTTACTGACACCATACTGACAGAACTGTTGGGGAACCTTGTAACAGTTCCATTCAGATGGGATCATATGCTCCCCCTTCACCTTTGCTGTAGAGTACTTATTGTATAAAATTTTTCTTTTTTTTTTTTTTTTAAAGATTTTATTTATTTATTTGACAGAGACAGCGAGAGCAGGAACACAAGCAGCGGGAGTGGGAGAGGGAGAAGCAGGCCTCCTGCCAAGCAGGGAGCCCGATGTGGGACTCGATCCCAGGACCCTGGGATCATGACCTGAGCCGAAGGCAGATGCTTAACGACTGAGCCACCCAGGCGCCCTAAAATTTTTCTTTTTATGCTACCCCTTTCCTGATCCTTTTATTAGAAAGACCAAGCTTTTGTTGTTGTTGGGTTTTTTGTTTGTTTGTTAGTTTGTTTGTTTTTTTAAGTGTTCACATGTTGGTGTTTTGGGGTTGCTGGATTTTTTAACCATAAATCCAGGGTATATGATGCAATAGAAAACCCAGGGTATTCACCACTACGTCATTCCTTGGGTCTCAGTATCCCTATAGAGTGCCTTCTTCTCTCCATCCTTCAGTGTCTTCTTAGATTTATTTTGTTTATAATGTTCAAGGTTTTTCAGTTGTACTTAGTGGGAGGGATAGGGAAAAGTACTTCTATTCCATTTTCCCAGGAATGGAAGTGATGATGATTTTATATACCCCCTAAAACTTCCCATGTTATAGTCAGGATCTGTTTCTCTTTTTTTGTTTTCTCTCCCAACCTTGCTAATAAAGTAACCAATCTAGTTACCATCTTTTAATTCAATTAGATTTGTTCTTTAACATCTTATATTTCTCCCAGCATACACTATTCTTTCCTCCTTAAGTCACATGTGCTTATTGAAGAGTGTATTCATCTAACAACTCATGGTGTCTTTTTATTTTTTCCAGCTTTATTGAGCTATAATTGGTATATGACAGTGTGTAAGTTGTGCAGTGCTCATACTATCTTTAGGATTGTGTTCCATGGCTCTTGGTGCTTAACTACCAAACTCAGCAAAATCCATGAAATTCTCTTGGCTAATTGGGGAGAGGATATAAATGCAAGAATATTGTAATAGCTTTTAACATCTTGAGATGGAAGCCACATTGCAGAATCAAATAGCAAAAATGATTTTCACTTCTGGTGCTTAATGCATTAGTGTTCTCTGGTTCTTTTGCCATAATTTAAAAATGCCCACAGGGACTTGCCTCCACAGTCATAGTAATCTCCTTATTTATAAATACAAGGAGATACAGTGAAAAATATGAACTCGTCTTTCATGGCTTTATCTTTTTCCAGAGTAGATACTAGTTGAATGCCACTTAAAAGAAGGAACATAGCAGCTACTTTTGACAAATTTCCCCCACAATTTATGGTGGAAAAGAAAATCAGAGCAGCATCTTCTTTTTCTCTCCCTCACTTTCTCCCAAACCACTTCCCATTTCTTGGATAAGGTAGAAAATGTTGGTTCCCTCATAGGGGTTCTCACAAATGCAAGGTTGTTTTCTGAGATACTAGAATTTTGTCCATGAAAAAAAATTGCAGAGTATGCCTGAAAATCTGTCTCTCTTCTCCCTCTCCAGTTCAGTGGAACAGAGAACCTGTGTGTCTGGAGCCTCTAGTAGAAAGGACTTCATCCCATGGATCATCGAACTAGGAACATGAACTTTTATTATTATTATTATCATTATTATTATTTTGCATTTCTATACTTCTGAGTAGAAATATCTCATTTTCATCCAATATCCAAAACTCTACTTAGACTGAGGTGCAGAAACAGATATATCACCTTTGGAGATGGTAAGCAAATACCTGAGGTTATCTTGAATGTCTCTGCTAGGTAGAAGTGGAGACTTTATGCAACCTTTTGTTCTGTTATTCTGGGGTAGCTACAAGTTTTAAGGTACTTGAAGCTTATACAATTTGAGGAGACCTCTGTCAGAAAACAAATACATAAATAGGTCTTAGAGTCAATATTTATTTAGAAATAGGAAAGACATCACAACAAATTGAATCACAGTAATAATTATTGTCTTTATCAATAATTCAATTTCTCATCTACCATGATTGATCAGTATATGAGTAAGGGTTTAGAAAAGTTACCTTTTTTTGCTTCACAATTCATTATAGTAATGTCATATAAAATTTTTAGTAGTATAGCCAAAATTTTAAAAACCTTTATCAAGTTTCTTTCATTTATGAACTACTATAGACACGCTCATTGCTATTTTTAGTAGCCCTATAGTTTTGTGCTCTACAATAACTGGAATGCAGGTAAATTCTATTTTGCATGATTACCATGTAAAAATGAAAATGTATGGTGCTTTCATAATTTTATGTTGCATTATTGAGTATATTCCTGTTTTGACTAGACATTGATGAGAACTATGTTGTCTGCTTATAATTTTACATGTCTAATGACTGAAAGAATTTCATATAGACGAGCTTCTTGTTCTACATTTGCGAATCTTGTTTTTCTTCCACTAGTCACAGATTTTTGCCAGGTGTTGTACGACACATTCATATTGTGATACAGCCTCTATTTTTGCATCTTAATGCCACACTGGTGGTTGAGTCAGCGAAGTAGCCAGAGATAGAATTCCTGAAGCCATTTTTTATGGAATAGCTAGGAGCAAATTAACTTTACTGACAAATACTTATAAACAGCATAAATGTATCCCGCTAAAACCAATGAATGCCCAATTCAGCTTGCTCTTAGTAATATTCCACATAATGCCCACAGCCGCTTCAATCCTATGCATCATAAGAGAAAATGTGACAGAGGGGAAGTCACAGTGTAAAAATATATTTGTCTTACTTTTGCAAATTTACAAACACCTTGTGCATCCATGTCTCCTGCCTGAGATCCTGAAAGGATCCTGAAACGAGATTATACAATCAAGGGTCCTTGCAGCTTAAGATTCATGAGTTCATTCATGAATCCATCTTTGCTATCTTTCTTCTGTCTGAATTATAATAGTAGTTAGGCTCTTCTACATCTTGACTGCCATTGGTGGGGACAGAACCTCTTCCACAAGAGGTCAAATACTTTCTTAAATGGAAATCAAAAGTAACCTTTGGGTTGTTTGGCTTCTCAAGTAAGTTATTTTCAAACTGTTTCAACATATTAAGCATGGAACAAAAACAGGATTAAGAACCTCAGGAGCTAGATTAAGCTACCTTTTTTTAAATTATTATGTTATGTTAATCACCATACATTGCATCGTTAGTTTTTGATGTAGTGTTCCATGATTCATTGTTTGCATATAACACTCAGTGTTCCATGCTGTACGTGCCCTCTTTAATACCCATCACCTGGCTAACCCATCCCCCCACCCCTGTCCCCTCTAGAACCCTCAGTTTGTTTCTCAGAGTCCATAGTCTCTTATGGTTCGTCTCCCCCTCCTATTTCCCCCCCTTCATTCTATCCTTCCTGCTATCTTCTTCTTCTTTTTTTTTTAAACATATAATGTATTATTTGTTTCAGAGGTACAGGTCTGTGATTCAACAGTCTTGCACAATTCACAGCGCTAACCATACCACATACACTCCCCAATGTCTATCACCGAGCCACCCCATCCCTCCCACCCCCCACCACTCCAGCAACCCTCAGTTTGTTTCCTGAGATTAAGAATTCCTCATATCAGTGAGGTCAGATGATACATGTCTTTCTCTGATTGACTTATTTTGCTCAGCATAACACCCTGCAGTTCCATCCACGTCGTTGCAAATGGCAAGATTTCATTCCTTTTCATGGCTGCAAAATATTCCATTGTATATATATACCACATCTTCTTTATCCATTCATCTGTCGATGGACATCTTGGCTCTTTCCACAGTTTGGCTATTGTGGACATTGCTGCTATAAACATTGGGTGCACGTACACCTTCGGATCCCTACATTTGTATCTTTGGGGTAAATACCCAGTAATGCAATTGCTAGGTCATATGGTAGCTCTATTTTCAACTTTTTGAGGAACCTCCATACTGTTTTCTGGAGTGGCTGCACCAGTTTGCATTCCCACCAACAGTGTAGGAGGGTTCCCCTTTCTCCACATCCCCGCCAATATTTGTCATTTCCTGACTTGTTAATTTTAGCCATTCTGACTGGTGTGAGGTGGTATCTCATTAAGGTTTTGATTTGGATTTAGGGAAATCCAAATGATGCCGAGCGATGTTGAGCACTTTTTCATGTGTTTATTGGCCATTTGGATGTCTTCTTTGGAAAAATGTCTGTTCATGTCTTCTGCCCATTTCTTGATTGGATCATTTGTTCTTTGGGTGTTGAGTTTGATAAGTTCGTTATAGATTTTGGATACTAGCCCTTTATGATATGTCATTTGCAAAGATCTTCTCCCATTCTGTCAGTTGTCTTTTGGTTTTGTTGACTGTTTCTTTTGCTGTGCAAAAGATTCTTATCTTGATGAAGTCCCAATAGTTCATTTTTGCCCTTGCTTCCCTTGCCTTTGGCAATGTTTCTAGGAAGAATTTGCTGTGGCTGAGGTCGAAGAGGTTGCTGCTTGTGTTCTCCTTTAGGATTTTGATGGACTTCTGTATCACATTTAGGTCTTTCAACCATTTGGAGTCTATTTTTGTGTGTGGTGTAAGGAAATGGTCCAGTTTCATTCTTCTGCATGTGGCTGGCCAATTTTCCCAACGCGATTGGTTGAAGAGACTGTCTTTTTTCCACTGGACATTCTTTCCTGCTTTGTTGAAGATTAGTTGACCATAGAGTTGAGGGCCCATTTCTGGGCTCTCTATGTCTGTTTTTGTGCCAGTACCATACTGTCTTGATGATGACAGCTTTGTAATAGAGCTTGAAGTCCGGAATTGTGATGCCACCAGCTTTGCTTTTCTTTTTCAACATTCCTCTGGCTATTTGGGGTCTTTTCTGGTTCCATACAAATTTTAGGATTATTTGCTCCATTTCTTTGAAAAAAGTGGATGGTATTTTGATAGGGATTGCATTGAATGTGTAGATTGCTCTAGGTAGCATTGACATCTTCACAATATTTGTTTGTTTTTTTTAAAGATTTTATTTATTTATTTGAGAGAGAGAGAATGAGAGAGAGAGAGAGAGCACATGAGAGGGGGGAGGGTCAGAGGGAGAAGCAGACTCCCTGCTGAGCAGGGAGCCCGATGTGGGACTCGATCCCGGGACTCCAGGATCATGACCTGAGCCGAAGGCAGTCACTCAACCAACTGAGCCACCCAGGTGCCCCACAATATTTGTTCTTCCAATCCATGAGCATGGAACATTTTTCCATTTCTTTGTGTCTTCCTCAATTTCTTTCCTAAGTATTCTATAGTTTTCTGAGTACAGATCCTTTGCCTCTTTGGTTAGATTTATTCCTAGGTCTTATGGTTTTGGGTGCAATTGTAAATGGAATCGACTCCTTAATTTCTCTTTCTTCTGTCTTGTTATTGGTGTATAGGAATGCCACTGATTTCTGGGCATTGATTTTATATCCTGCCACTTTACTGAATTCCTGTATGAGTTCTAGCAGTTTTGGGGTGGAGTCTTTTGGGTTTCCCACATAAAGTATCATATCAGCTGCAAAGAGTGAGAGTTTGACTTCTTCTCTGCCGATTTGGATGCCTTTTATTTCTTTTTGTTGTCTGATTGCTGTGGCTAGGACTTCTAATACTATGTTGAATAGCAGTGGTGATAGTGGACATCCCTGCCACGTTCCTGACCTTAGGGGCAAAGCTCTCAGTTTTTCCCCATTGAGAATGATATTCACTGTAGGTTTTTCATAGATGGCTTTTATGATATTGAGGTATGTACCCTCTATCCCTATACTCTGAAGAGTTTTGATCAAGAAGGGATGCTGTCCTTTGTCAAATGCTTTTTCTGCATCTATTGAGAGGATTATATGGTTCTTGTTCTTTCTTTTGTTAATGTATTGTATCACGTTGATTGATTTGCGGATGTTGAACCAAACTTGCAGCCCAGGGATAAATCCCACTTGGTCATGGTGAATAATCCTTTCAATGTACTGTTGGATCCTATTGGCTAGTATTTTGGTGAGAATTTTTGCAACCATGTTCATCAAGGATATTGGTCTTAATTCTCCTTTTTGATGGGGTCTTTGTCTGGTTTGGGGATCAAGGTAATGGTGGCCTCATAAAACAAGTTTGAAAGTTTTCCTTCCATTTCTATTTTTTGGAACAGTTTCAGAAGGATAGGTATTAATTCTTCTTTAAATGTTTGGTAGAATTCCCCTGGGAAGGCATCTGGCCCTGGGCTTTTGTTTGTTGGGAGATTTTTGATGGCTGCTTCAATTTCCTTAGTGGTTATAGGTCTGTTCAGGTTTTCTATTTCTTCCTGGTTCAGTTTTGGTAGTTTATAAATATCTATGTCCCTAACATGGGAGCAGCCAATTATGTAAGCCAATTAATAACAAAAGCAAAGAAACATCGACAACAATACAATAATAGTGGTGGACTTTAACACCCCCATCACAGAAATGGACAGATCATCTAAGCAAAAGAGCAACAGGGAAATAAAGACTTTAAATGAAACACTGGACCAAATGGACTTCATAGATACATTCAGAACATTCCATCCCAAAGCAACAGAATACACATTCTTCTCTAATGCCCATGGAATATTCTCCAGAATAGATCACATCCTAGGTCACAAATCAGGTCTCAACTGGTACCAAAAGATTGGGATCATTCCCTGCATGTTTTCAGACCACAATTCTTTGAAACTAGAACTCAATCACAAGGAGAAAGTTGGAAAGAACTCAAATACATGGGGGCTAAAGAGTATCCTACTAAAGAATGAATGGGTCAACCAGGAAATTAAAGAAGAACTAAAAAAAATTCATGGAAACAAATGAAAATGAAAACACAACTGTTCCAAATTTTTGGGATGCAGCAAAGGCAGTCCTAAGAGGAAAGTATATAGCAATACAAGCCTTTCTCAAGAAACAAGAAAGGTCTCAAATACACAACCTAACCCTACACCTAAAGGAGCTGGAGAAAGAACAGCAGATAACACCTAAACCCAGCAGGAGAAGAGAAATAATAAAGATCAGAGCAGAAATCAATAAAATAGAAACCAAAAGAAAAGTAGAACAGATCAACGAAACTAGGAGCTGGTTCTTTGAAAGAATTAACAAGATTGATAAACCCCTGGCCAGACTTATCAAAAAGAAAAGAGAAATGATGCAAATAAATAAAATCATGAATGAAAGAGGAGAGATCACAACCAACACCAAAGAAATACAAACAATTATAAGAGCATATTATGAGCAACTACATGCCAGCAAATTAGATAATCTGGAAGAAATGGATGCATTCCTAGAGATGATTAAGCTACCTTTTTAGTTTTGTTTTGCTTTCCTGACTGTTGGCTACTTGGAGGACCCAATAAGTCTACTTGAAAGAAGATCTTACCTTTGTATATGGTCGGGTTTTTTTTCTTTTTTTTAAAGGTGGGAAGGGCAGAGGGAGAGGGAGAGAGAGAGAATCTCAAGCAGACTCCCCACTGAACACAGAGCTGGACATCAGGCTCAATCTCACAGCCCTAAGATCATGACCTGAGCCAAAAACAAGAGTCAGATGCTTAACTGACTGAACCACCCAGGTGCCCCAACCTTTGTGTATGGTCTTTAAAAAAGATGGGGAGGGTATGTGCTATGGTGAGTGCTGTGAATTGTGCAAGACTGTTGAATCACAGATCTGTACTTCTGAAACAAATAATGTAATATATGTTAAGAAAGAAAAAAAGAAGAAGATAGCAGGAGGGGAAGAATGAAGGGGGGGAAATTGGAGGGGGAGACCAACCATGAGAGACGATGGACTCTGAAAAACAAACTGAGGGTTCTAGAGGGGAGGGGCATGTGAGGATGGGCTAGCCTGGTGATGGGTATTAAAGAGGGCACGTTCTGCATGGAGCACTGGGTGTTATGCACAAACAATGAATCATGGAACACTACATCAAGAACTAATGATGTAATGTATGGGGATTAACATAACAATAAAAAATTTTAAAAAAAGATTGTTCACTTATCATGTCTCCAGCGTATGAGCAATTTTGACTTGCGATAAGAAGTATGATTAACCAAAGACAAAGAGAATTAATAGTATCAAAATATTAGACGTAATTTTCATGGCAATTACCATCATTTTTGAGCACTTAATAAAAGCAAGGCAATGTATTAAAGATGTTATATATTATATCAATTTGAGTCTCTGCAGGAAGGACATGACACATTCAAACAGGATAATTAAGGAGAGATTAATAAAGAAGTTGTTTAGATGAGGACATGTTTAAGAAACCAATCAAAGATGGTGGAGTACCCTGAGACTATTAATCTCTGAGAGCTGTTAGCACCCCTAGGCCTGAAGGGGCTTAAAATGTGGATGATGCTAGCTACAACTAGCTAACAGGGAAGGCCATGTGAGAAGAGCTGTGGAATTCATTGGATGAATGCGATTGCTGGCCAAACTGTTATCTGGCAGTAAGGAAGCTGGGGAAAAAATATTCCAAACACATGCTCCTCCTGTCCTGCAATCTAGTGCCTGTTCCTTCTGAATCAACTGGAAGCCAGATGGCAAGAGAGCTGTTCATGCAGCTCTGTGTCTTAGAACACAGAGCAGAGTTTCTGTCAAAATGTATAGACTGGGTCTAAAAGGGCAAATGAATATCAGCAAGCATGTTAGGTTGAGGTATGTGAAATTGCCAACATTTGACCATCTTTAACCTATAACAACAACAATGTATATACTATTATAACATTTAAACTATTCAACAAACTTGCAAGTTTTAATTATGATCCTTACTTTATAGTGACAATTCTAAGGCTCAGAGAAGTGGAGATTGAGATAAGGAGAAAATTCCAAAGAAGAAATTCTCAACATTATCTAAAAATAGACTTTGCTGCCACCTAACTTATTTTGTTTATAAGGAATAGGAGCTTCAGAGCTCTTTTCCAAATATTATCTTCCTTAAAACTCATTTAAAAAAGGAAAATGGTATGGATATTCCCCAAAAATTAACCCTAGAATTACCATATAATCCAGCAACTCTACTTCTAGATATATATTCAAGAAAGTGAAATCAGGGATTCAAATAGATATTTGTATACCCATGTTCTCAGCAGAATTACACATAGTAGCCAAAAGGTGGAGACAATCTAAGTGTCCATGAATAGATGAATGGATAAACAAAATGTGGCATGTAAATATACAAGAGAATATTATTCAGTCTTAGGAAGGAAATTTTGACATAAGCTACCACATGGGTGAATCTTGAAGGCATTAAACTAAGCAAAACAAGCTTGTCACTAAAGGACAGATGCTGTCTGGTGCCTTTTACATGAGGTTCCTGAAGCAGTCAAATTTATAGAAACAGAGAGTGGAATGGTGGTTTCTAGGGGCTGGAATAAGGCACAATTGGGAGTTAGCGTTTAATGGGTATGGAGTTTCGGCTGGGGAAGATGAAAAAGTTCTGGAGATAGATGGTGTTGATGGTTGCATACCATTGTGAATGTACTTAAAGCTGCAGATCTGTACAGATAAATATGGTCAGAATGGTAAATTTTATGTATATTTTATCACAATAAAAAAGTACTAAAAAATTCACGAAAGTGTAGTCAAATTGATAAAACAGTTATTGTTAATATTGTTAATAACTTCTAAATATATGGACATGCCAAAGCACAGAAGTGAAATATCTTGCACAGTATTATACTAGAGTTAATGAGTATAGAGACTAAGCTTCAACCCCATCCATGTCTTCTGACTGAAAATCTAGTTTCTCTTCTAGAAATACAAAACATTTTACAAATCCACCCTAGGGCCCAGAATAACCCCCAGGTTTATCGTTTCTAAGATTACTGAATAAGGCAACTAATGGTTTAGTGAAGGAAATAAAATCATTTCCATGAATAAGTAATGTGTTTGTCAAGAACTTGCTAATTGGTAAAATCCATAATTCTCAAAGGTAACTATTAAGGATCTGATGCATAGTATTTGATTCTCATTAAACTTTGTTGTTAATTTTATGGTATGATCTTGAGTGTTTTTTCTCCATGTTGTTGAGATCTACAATTCTCGATGCCTCTTTCATCATTGCCCAGAGTATAGAAACAGAGGGACTGCTTTTGTGTTTTTGTGGCTTTTTAATTTTATTTTCTGTTTAAAAGAGTAGATGAAGTTTGAAAAATATCTATGTTTTTGTGGGGGGTGTGGTGGGTGGGTATATGTGGAGACAGTGAGAACAGAAGGGTCAGTTTTGGTCAGAGTTGTCTTACAACCCAGCTTTACACTGCTCTTGGCTCAAGAAATGCTGACAAACATTCACAGCAAGAAGGGAAAAATAAGAAAACATTTTATGTTCATCTTTCAATTATGAAGGAATATCATTTCTAAGTTTAACTGTAGATTTATGTGTTGTTAATCAAAACTGGAGCTAGGAGGTGTTGGTTGGGTTACTGAGTAGAGTCCCTATCATTCAAATACCTGTGTGGAAAACCTCAAGCTTTTATTTGACGCAGGACACAACACAACACAGGTGAGGCAAGATGCCCTAATTGAAATAAAAAACTGATGTCCTTGTTAGGGATCAAGTTTATACATCTATTGCCAAAATTACTAAATATTTTTCCTAAATGCAGCCATTGACTTTTGTGTGAACTCTAACCCTGATACTGTCCACTTAATTAGGCAAAATAGCAAAAAAAAAAAAAAAAAAAAATGAAAACAAATCAAACCAGTTAGCAATATGGACACCATTGGGAGAGGCTATCAATTAAGACTATAGGCTTAGGGCGCCTGGGTGGCTCAGTCGGTTAAGCGACTGCCTTCGGCTCAGGTCATGATCCTGGAGTCCTGGGATCGAGTCCCGCATCGGGCTCCCTGCTCAGTGGAGAGTCTGCTTCTCCCTCTGACCCTCCTCCCTCTCATGCTCTCTGTCTCTCATTCTCTCTCTCGCAAATAAATAAAATCTTAAAAAAAAAAAAAAAGACAGGAACTTAATTAAAAAAAAAAAAAAAGACTATAGGCCTACCAACTTTAAGTGATATATTTAGTGTCCTTTTAGGACCCCAGCCTCAGTTCCTTAAGGCTTATAGGGTGGACTAGGACCTAGAGATCAAGCAGATCCAAGGATTAAGTAGGACCGAATCCTGACATCATTCAAAATCAGGATATTGATGTTGATACCCATGGTTGCTCTTAAGGTAAGGGACTTGGTTATTTTCTCCTTTTAGGTCCAGTTCAAAATAGACACTCAATAAATGTTTGACAGGAAGGAAGAGAAGAAATCAGAACTTAACCTTAAAGCTGAGAGGTTTATCAGTGTGAGAAAGGAAAATCTATGCACATCAAGATAATGCAGA
This sequence comes from Neomonachus schauinslandi, assembly GCF_002201575.2. Taxonomy (NCBI): domain Eukaryota; kingdom Metazoa; phylum Chordata; class Mammalia; order Carnivora; family Phocidae; genus Neomonachus; species Neomonachus schauinslandi. The sequence continues at coordinate 33,172,291 of NC_058404.1, forward strand.
ACAATAAACAGATAAAGCAAATAGGCTGGTGGCATGTGTAGAGATTTAGAACAAATATTGGGGAAATTAAGGTTCAGGGACAAAATCTAGACATTAGTATTCAGGAGGCTAAGGTACCAACTTTATCATCATAACTGGGGAACATGGCATGAAACCAGTTATTGGGAAATTTGACACCAAGGTCAGAAAGACTCTATAGTAAGACTGACTTTGAGGTTGAGCTAGTGAGTTACTGCCACATTTAAGCAATCCATATATGTCCCTCATTTGGGGTGAAGATTAGTCCAGAGTCCGTAGAAGCTGACTCTCTTGGCAGTTTTCATTAAGCATATTGAGGTTATTACTGTAGAAGTGAGGAGCTGAATGGAAATTACAAAGGCCAGAGAGGGAAAGGAGCCCATTCCCTGGTGATCTAAGCAGGTTGCAGTTTGGTTTGTGATTTTTCAGTTTCCAGAGTGAGCTCTGCCTTTTCTCATTGCTTCAGACTTCAGCTGCAATGGGGGAGGGAGTGTTCAGTTTTAGGGAGCCATGTTTGGAGACTCAGGAGCATATTTGTCTAGGAAAAAAAGAAAGAATATTTTTCAATATTACTTTTAAAAATTTGAAACTTCTGAGAGGATCATAGGGGAAGGGAGGGAAAAATGAAACAAGACTAAATCATAGAGGGAGACAAACCATAAGAGACTCTTAATCTCAGGAAACAAACTGAGGGTTGCTGGAGTGGAGGGGGGTGGGAGGGATGGGGTGGCTGGGTGATGGACATTAGGGAGGGTATGTGCTATGGTGAGTGCTGTGAGTTGTGTAAGACTTATGAATCACAGACCTGTACCCCTGAAACAAATAATACATTATATATTAATAAAAAAATCTGAAATGTCTGGATGCCTATTTCCTTGAGTGACTCTTAATTTTCCCCGTCTTCTCTGAAGTGTGTACTTAGTTCTACCCCCACTGCCTAGTCTCACATATTCCAGCTTGGATTTTCATGTTTCAACAATTAACATAAGCCACTGAACTTGTGGGTATTTATCCAGGATCTGGTGTGTGAACATTTGGAGGTTTGCTCACAACTCCCTTTCACTGAAATCTTCTTTCCTGGGCACTGAATTGGGCTGAGCACACAAAGTACAAATTGGCTCTTAGGACAGAGATGCCAGGCTGAGGCTGATAAAAGATTTACTGCAGAGTGCTTAGAATCACTGAGCTTTGTTATGGAATTATTGTAGCCTTTTCCACCAGGATGCAATGGTATATATAATCTACCAGTAGACAAGAGTGTTTAACTCTGTTCCCCTTAATTGATTGAACAATTTACTTTCTGCTTTGTGCTCACACCTGCTCTTGATCAAAGCTGGTTCATATTCTGCTCTTGGCTATTGCATGATGCTGTATTAATGGTTTATTGGTTCCACTGTGCCTATAACACAGCAGAGTTTATGATGTTTAATAAAATGACATGTCTAAATAGTCCCTTGGCTTTGTATTGTCTTTGTATCAAATTAATATCATGGTGTGGGTTTTCCTTGTACTTCAGAATTGCAGATTTCTGCAAAAATCTGCCACACAACACTTTAAATATTTGAACAGTACTTTCACAATAAATGAAAGGGGGAGAAAGTAGTTTCTTGCTAATTGGTGTTCTTTGCCATTTACTTCTGCCACTTAGGAGACTCTAGTAGTAGTCTCTTGGGAGGGAGGACCTGGATGAAGACAATTTTATACAGGTTCTATATCTCCTTCTCCTTGAAATCAGGTATTTTTAGGAGAGAATGAAGGGTGCTTTACCCCAAGGAGTACACAGGGGAAGGTGAAGACTTTTTTTGAAACAAAAGATGTCAATACACTGATGAGAGCACACAGCAGAATAAAAGTCTCACGGTAGCTGAGTTAGTATGGCCTATTTCTCTAAAGAAACTTTGGTGACTTGGAATATCTTCTCTTAAGCTTATAAGAGGTCACATGGGAGGTAGGAAAATCTCCACCTACTGGAGTGATAAGGATCACTTATAGAGTGATACCATTTATCACTATGCCATTCTGCCTCCAGTAATAGTAAACATTTATTGATATCTTTCTAGATATCTTGATATCTGATACCATGTACTGCATGAAGAATTAAGAGCGAGATTTCTGGAGTCAGGCTACTTGGACAAAATTCCAACTCCACAAATCCAAGGCATGCTGGGCCTCAGATTCCTCTGTGAATTGGGTAAAATAATATCTAATCTTGGTTGTTGAGGTTTAAATGAGCCAAAGTTAGTAAAGCTGTTAACATGATACTTGTCATTTAATAAACACTCTACAAATGTTAGAAGTTATGATTATAACAAGGTTAAGTTGTAGATATTTCAACACTGCCATATACGTGAAAGGCAAACTAGCTGGTACAGAGAAGGAAGGAAGATGGAGGGGATGAATATATAGTAGTGGAAGTTTCCTTGGTGGTGACTGATTAGGTCAGATTAATTGTTCAGTACAATTGTTCAGATAAATTATTTAGTTTAATATAATGCCTTGCTTTTAGTAAATGCTCAACAAATGGTAGTAATTGCCATGAAAATTACTTCTTAATTTTTGCTATATTACATTCTTTGTCCTTGGTTTATATGAGGTCAGTCAGCTAGGTTATGTGATCAAAGATTGCATTCCTAACCTCAGCAAAATGCTCTGGACTTGTGTGCTCGAGGGAGAAAGCAAGACTAGGTCATCACCAGTGGAAAAACAAATCATGCAAAACACAGACTCTGCTAATGAAAATTATGTTCATCTACAAAGAACTTCATGATTTTTAATTGTAAGAATATAATGTCAAAACAAACAAACCAAAAATAAAAGTGGATAATGTCAAGCACATGCTTTTCCTCCTTCCTGGAGTGTTCTTATTCTGGCTCTCCAACTGACTGGCTCTTATTTATCCTCAGTTTGAATATCACTTCATCAAAATGGTCTTATCTGACTTTCTTTTCAAAGTACCTCCCCCTTTCAGGGCCTCCACTAGTCTGTATGGTGTCTTTGGGCAAATTGGAAAAACAAAAACAAAAACAAAAACAGTACTTCCTCAAGACCCTTTACTTAGTCAAAAAATGATCTTAGTATACCAATTTATTTGAACAACACACTTTACCGCCACCTGCCAGAAAGTTTTTTCAATAAATATACAAATCTTCAGTGTCCATGACATGAATAGCGCCTCCTAGGGTTGTGTGTGTGAAACACGCATGACTGTATGCAGCACTCCATAACCCTTTATCCTTTATAAAAGCATCCAGTTTGTTTCATCCACAGTATTGATCGCATGCTGAAAATATTTGTTGTTTATTTGTGTCTTATTCCTCCACTAGTTTAGATGCTCCAGGAAGGCAGGAACCACATCTACCTTACTTATTAAATGCTATATATCATCAATACACAAAACAGTGCACATTTCATTATAGGTGCTCAAATAATATTTGTTGAATAAATGAATAAATGATTAAATAAATGCTTATATCTGTTTAATCTACTAGTCCAACTTCTCTATTCATATAGCTGAATGCAGTACATGGTGAGAAATCTGATTTAAACCTCATTGGCTGTAGAAGTACATAGCATAATGTCCTCAATGTAGTAGCAAATTAATACCAATGCATTGACTGAAATTGAAAAGTTTGCTCAGAATCTGCAAGGGTTATGAGCATATAATCATAAAAAATGGATCTTGCCATTATAAAATCAACGTCTCTTCTGAATGATCATAACAAGAACTTAATTCTTTTTGGTTTTCGAGGTAAAAATGGGGATACTGGAAGTAAATATAAGGCGAGTTTTGAAACCTTGCTTTGATGGGACCATGGTTTTGGAAGTTAAGAGTCACAAGTATTTTGAACCCACCCTCTGGCCATAGATAAACTTTCTCACCATTTTGGGTCTCAGTTTACACATTTATAAAGTTTTTGGATGAGAATTCTCAGGTATTTTATGTATCAGTTATAATGTCTCCTCTTTCATTTCTAATTGTATTTGTTTGACGCTCTCTTGCTCTTTTTTATGTTAAGCCTAGCAAAAAGTTTGTCTGTTTTTCTTATCTTTTCAAAAAACCAGCTGTTAGTTTCATTGATTGTTTCTATTGTCCTTTTAGTCTCTATTTCATTTATTTCTGCTTGGTTCTTTGTTTTTCCCTTCCTTCATCTAATTTTGGACTTAGTTTGTTCTTCTTTTTCTAATTCCCGGATGTGTAAAATTAGGTTGTTTATTTGAGATCTTTCATGGATTTTTTTTTAATGTAGTCATTTGTCACTTTGAACTTCCCTCTTAGAACTGATTTTACTGCATTCCAGAAGTTTGGTACATTGTGTTTACATTTTTGTTTCTTTCAAGATTTTTAAAAAATTTTCACTTTTGGTTTCTTTTTTGATTCATTGGTTGTTCAGAGTGTGTTGTTTAATTTCACAGATTTGGGAATTTTCCATTTTCCTTTTGTTAATGATTTCTACATCATGTCATTTTGGTTGGAAAGGATACCTAATGTGATTTCAATCTAAATTAGATTCTAAGACTTGCCTAACCTATGATCTAAACAGGAGATTGTTCCATGTGCACTTGAGAAGAATGTGTACTCTGCTGCTGTTGGATGGAATGTTCCACATATGTCTGTTAGATACATTTTGTCTAAAGTATAATTCAAGTCCAAGCTTTTCTTATAGATGTTCTATCCATTATTGAAATTGGGGTATTGAATTCCCTTGTTCTTACTATTTGTGAGTCTGTTTCTCATTCAGATCTGCTACTATTTGTTTAATATATTTAGGTGCTCTAATGTTGACATATATAAATATATATAAATCAGTTTTATTTCTAATATAAGCAAATATATTTATGACTGTTTTATCCTCTTGATGAGTACACCCCTTTGTCATTATATAATGATCTTCTTTGTCTCTTTTACAGCTTTTCAGTTTAAGTTTATTTTGTCTGATATAAGTAGAAGTACCCCCTGTTTTCTTTTGGTTTGCACTTATATGCAATATCTTTTTCCATTTCTTCCTTTTGAGCCTATGTGTGACCCTAAATCTAAGGTGAATCTCTTGTAGGCAGAATGTAGTTGAATCTTCTTTTTGTTCATTCAGCCACAGTATGCCTTTTGATTGGAGAATTTAATCTATTTCCATTTAGAGTAATTATTGATAAGTAAGGACTTACTAACACCATCTTATTCATTGTCTTCTGGCTGTTTTGTTTCATATTTTCTCTTTTGTGCCTTCCTCTGTGGATTGATGATTTTCCATAGTGGCATGATTAGATGCCCTTCTCTTTATCTTTTGTGTATCTACTATAGGTTTTGCTTTGTGGTTACCATGAGGTTTACATAAAACATCTTATAGACATATCAGTCTATTTTATGATGATAACCACTTTAATTGAATTCAAAAGCTCTACCCTTTTATGTTTTTGATGTCACAATTCACCTTCTTTTATATTGTGTATACACTGACAAATATTGTAGCTATAGTTATTTTTAAATACTTTTGTCCTTCAATCTTTGCACTAGAGTTAAGTGGGTTAACATGCTACCATGTTACAGTATTAGAGTATTCTGAATTTGACTATATACTTAACTTTCAGTGAGTCATATATTTTCATATGCTTTCATATTAATAATTAGTGTTCTTTCATTTCAGCTTGTAGAACTCCTTTCAGCATTTCTTGTAAGGCAAATATAGTTGTATAGTTGTGGTGCACTGTCTCAACTTTTGTTAGTTTGGGAATATCTTTATATCTCCTTCATTTCTGAAGGAGAATTTTGCCTGATAAGATACTCTTGGTTGGCCTTTTTTTTTTATTTAAAAAAATTTTTTTATTATGTTATGTTAATCACCATATATTACATCATTAGTTTTTGATGTAGTGTTCCATGGTTCATTGTTTGCGTATAACACCCAGTGCTCCATTCAATACGTGCCCTCTTTAATACCCATCACCAGGCTAACCCATCCCCCCACCCCCCTCCCCTCTAGAGCCCTCAGTTTGTTTCTCAGAGTCCATAGTTTCTCATGGTTCATCTCCCCCTCCGATTTCCCCCCTACAGAACTGTACCTCTGAAACAAATAATATATTACATGTAAAAGAAGAAGAAGAAGAAAAAGAAGAAGAAGAAGAAGAAAGCCGGAAGGGAGAAATGAAGGTTGGCCTTTTTTTAAGTGTGATATATTCTTCTATTTCCTTAGGTTTATTAAAATTTCTCTCAAAACTATATTATAATATTTATTTTATAAATTCTGCATATCTTTCAGGAGATATTTTCCCAGGCATTTAATGTTTTTAAAATCTATTGCATATAGTATATTTTAAATTCTTTTATTTATTTATTTTTGGCAGCATATAGAAATAAAACTGATTTTTAAATATTGATCTAGTAACTTATGACCTTGCTAAATTCATCTATTAATTGCACTATTGTTTTGAAAGTATGTAGGATAGATTTTATATACATAATCATATAGTCTGCCAGTAATGATACCTGTATCTCTTCCTTTCTAACCATTGTCTTTTGTTTCTTTTCTTTATCACACTGCTTGTGACCTCAAGAACAATGTTGAACAGAGTGGTCTTCAGTGAGAATGCTTGTCTTGTTTCTAATCTCAGGAACAAAATCTCTTATAGTTCACTACTGAGTGTGAAATTTGCTATACATTTTTTTAAAAGACATTCTTTGGTCCTAATTTGCTAAAGTTTTTTTCTTTCATTCATAGTAGATTTTGAATTTTTAGAGTTTTTTTTTTTTTCTGTATTTATCTGGATGATCCTATGGTTATCTCAATTGTTTTGTTACTGCAGTAAATCAGATAGATTAATTTTTGAATTTCAAAACTATCTTGCACTCCTGGATTGCCCAAGTGTGTTGTAGAGTATTACCTTTTTAAAACTATATTATATACCATTGAGTTTGATTTGCTAATATTTGTCAAAGATTTTTACATCCATAATTATATGATTTTGGTTTGTAATTTTCCTTTCTTGTAATGTTCTTTGAAAAATTTTGGAATCAAGATGTATGTTAGCCTTATACATACAGGCAGAGTATTCACTCTTCTATTTTTTGGAAGAGTTTGTATGAGATTGGTAATTTATTCCTTAAATACTCAGAGGAGTTCCCCAGGGAAACCATCCTCACAACACCAGAATTTAGTAAGTGTCTCATATTGAAAACCGGCCAGTCATTTTTGTTCCCTCGGATTTCCAAATTGAGTCCAACACCACACAATCTCTCCAAAATTTCCTGTCTCTCCACCCCTCCCCTCCTACCTCCCCAAGAAGAGGCTCTCAGTAAGTGCTATTGTTAGCCCAGGCACAGAATTGACAAATGCTCCTAGATGAAAATAAAGGTTAGGCATGATCAGGTTATCTTAGAAATATTCCACACTTCTGGAGTTTTAGATAATGTAATTCTTTTTGATGTCTTAAAATATATGGGTTTTGGTAATATATGTGACTTTTCCTGGTTGTTATTACAGAAGCCCTGGCCCGCTATTATGGGCTGCATTCTACCCATGTGCAGAAGTGTAGGCTGCCTTAGTTTACCAAACAGATGGTAGGCTTTCACTTGTTGGGAGTCAAGGTTCTAGAAAGGTCATAAAAGTTCTTTATGATTTTTTAATGTTTACAAATGTCACCCATTCATTTTTTTTTAATTCAGAAAATGATATCTGTTGACTTTATGTATATGATAGTCATTGTGCTCTTATAAATTCTCAAACTGGGTTAGAATAAAAATTGCTTTTGTTCGTATTGAAACAAGATTAAAGATTAAAGGGATTCAGTTCTGGAAATTCTCCAAAATGATTGGGTAGAACCTAGGAATCTGTAAATTTAACATACTTCCCAGGCAATTCTAATGCAGCCTATTCACACAAAAGCATTTGGAAACCACTGAACTAGGCAGGAAGTGATTAAAAAGTAATGTTGTGAGTCACTATTTTTTATGACAGAATGCAGAAACTTTCATGGACTGTAAATAGGGGGAGATCAATTTTTAGTTCCCACTCCTTGTAGGTATGGAACTATAGATCTCTAGAAGAAGTTTAAAACAACTTCCCAACTTCACAGTACATAAAAGAAAGTAGTGATGACAGAAAGAATGTAAAGGTCAGAATTAGAAAATTCTGGATGGCACATTTGGTTGAGCATCCAGCTCTTGGTTTTGGCTCAGGTCATGGTCTCAGGCTTGTGAGTTTGAGCACAGAGTCCAGCTCTGCACTGAGTGCAAAGTCTGCTTAAGATTCTCTCTTACCCTCTGCTCCTCCCTCCCCCCTCCCCCCGACTCGCTCTCACACACTCTCTCTCTCTCTCAAATAAATAAATAAATCTTTAAAAAGAAAAAAAAAAAAGAAAATTCTGATCCTACAGGTAGGGCACTGTTGCTCACTTGAAGCTGTGCTAAGATTTCCTGGAGGCTGAAAAGCCATTTCTGGTATTATTTAGAAAAGACCAAGAACTCTTGGTGATTAGAATAAGAATCCTGAAAGAAGAAGCAAATACTTCTGAGCAGACCCTATTATGTGGGACAAGAACAATGTGAGTCCCTCAGAAGTGGGCTCATGCTGGACCAAAAGTGTTTTTGTAGTCTCACTATTGGAAATTATTATAACCAATATTTTAGTGAAAAGGAACAGGAATTTGATGTTAAAATCTTTACTACTTTTTGTAAGTTAATACAATAAAAATCTGTTTACATGAAATCTCATTTCAAAATGTAGCTTTTGTTATTTTCAGTAAATCATTTTATTGTCTTCATAGTTCCAAAGCTGAAATATCATTTAAAGTATTATTTTTAAAATTAGAGTTACATGGTAATGCCTGTTACTTATTGAAATCAATAGTTTGGTACCCAGAAATGGTAAATTAAGGCAATCTTTGCCAAATTCTCTCTAATGAAGCCTTATTTATGTGTGCCACACGTTAGGTGACATACCAGATATGCAGTCAGTAATTTAAAGGGTCCAGGATGAAAACAAGCATACTTAATACAGTGTAACAGGAGTGATTGTGAATGGATATGTAGGATATGTAGGAATGTATATGTACTGAGTACAGAAAAGTGAGCACCCAATTCTCTTTGTTGGAGGAAGTAAGGCCAAGGAAGTTCCATCAGAGAGATGATCTTTAATGTATTTAAAAGATCAAATATAAATAACATAGGTGAGTAAGTGTGTGTCAGGGGGCTCAGACATAGGAGACAACATATAGTAGAAAATGGCTCATCTAACAATATGGTGTGCTCTGAGAAGTACAATAGTCACTTGGACTGAAGGCATTAGTTAAGGTACAGATGAGAATGAGGTTGGATAGTTTAAGGAATATTTGACTTCAAATGACATTTTAAACAATGCTAATAAATTTGGACTTTATTCTGATTACAGTCATTGAAAGATTTTAAACAAAAGAGTGGCATGAACAACAGTTTTAAGAAGATCATTTGGGCAGTATGTAATTTGGTCTAAGAAGGGGAAATTCTAAGGGCAGAATAGCAATCACAGTTGCTTTCCAAGACTTCAATTGTGAGGATGTAAAGGAAGAGATGAATTTTAGAGACATACTGATGATGTAATTTATAAAACTGGATTACTGATTAGGTGAGTAGTAGAGCAAAAAAATGAAAAATTTAGAATGACCCTTCATTCTAATGGCTTCATTAGTTTTATGGTGGAAAGAACAAAGGTAGAAGACATGAGGAGAAGCAGATTTATAGAGGAAAAGAATGAGCTTAGCTATAGGCTTGATAAGTTTGAGATTTCTATTGAGTATCCATGAAGATGCAAAATAGAATGATGCGATATTTTGATTTATAATAAGTAAGACTTTATCCCTGTTCCTGGCACAGAGTATGTAAAACCCTTGGAATTTCCCATGTGATGAGAACAACAAAGGTGTCTTTTGTTATAGTAATGAGGTGACTTTTGAACTTCACAGAAGGATGGGGACTGATAACCAATGGAAATAACCATGTGATTAAAGGGTTGGAACTTACCTCCAGGGAGGGGGAAGGGCTGGAGATTGAATCAGTGACCAGTGGCCAATGATTTAATTAATTATGTCTATGGAATGAGCCCTCCATAAAATCCCAAAAGGATGGGGTTGGTGCACACATGGAGAATCCAGGAGAATGGCATGCTCAGAGAGGGCATGGAAGTTCTACCCTCTTTCCCCATATCTTGCCCTAATACATTTCTCCTACCTGGCTGTTCTTGTGGTAGATCATTTTATAATAAACCAGTCATCTAGTAAGTAAAATGTTATCACTGAGTTCTGGGAGCCATTCTAGCAAATTAACTGAACCCAATGGGGATTTCATGGAGACTTTTGATTTATAACCAATTTGTCAGAAGCACCAGTAGGCTTGTGATCACAGTCTGAAGTGGGTGCCATCTTATAGGACTGAATTCTTAACCTGTGGAATCTGACATTATCTCTGGGTAGATAGTGTCAAAATTGAGTTGAATTCTTGGACACCCTACTGATGTCCCAGAATTGCTTGTTAGTAGTGTGGGAAACCTTCCCTCCCCCTCCCCAAGTTGGAATTGGGTTCAGAAACCCAAAAAAGATGACAAATGCATGAATTTCAAGCTTCTAATAGAAGATTTGAGTGCCAATAAATAAGTTGGAATCATCACTATGCATGTAGTAGTAAAAAACACAAATAGAACATGTAGGAATCATAAGTAGAATAAAAGAAACAAGAAATTCAAGGACAGAACTCTGGGGAATATCAACATTTTGTGGTGAGAAGAAAAAGGAAAGCCACCGTAGTGAAAATTTATGAAAAATAATCATAAAAGTGGAAGAACTACATGAAGTAGACACTGAGACAGGACATCAATGGGGATAAATAATACTGAGGGATTAAGTAAGGTAAATAAGGTTTGGTATTTAGGACCTATGTTACAGACTGCTCATTATTCTTCCAATACTTATTCTCATATTCTTCACGGTGTTAAAATGACTGCCTAGAATTAACATTACATGCTTTAACCTCCCCTGCTGCTAGTTGTGGCCAAATGACTATGTTCTTGCCAAGGAGACATTAGAATAATTGTCCTATCAAAATTTCCAGAATTTTTTTAAAAGTAGCTGATAGAGGCCTTTTGTCTTCTTCATTGTTCTATCCTTTCCTCTGTTTGAAATAGAGACTTTATTTCTGGAGATGGAGCAGTCATCTTCAACGACAGTATGGTTCTGTGAATGGTGGTCATGTTGGTAAAGCCATATATCCAGGGAGCCTCTGTCCTCAAAGACCTCATGGAGAAGCTCTGTCATATTGTCCCTGAACATCCCACGGCAGGACTTCATCTTGAGTAAGAAATAAAGTTCTATATCATATATGCCTTTTTGTTTTATGTTCTAGTGCTACTTGTTGTTGAACCTAATCCTTGGTATGACTTCATTGATGAATTTTGTTGGACTACTTTTCATCAAATAACAGGCATTAGCCCTATCACTCTACATGATACAGTGAATGGTATATGAGTAAGTAAAGATAGTAAGGGACATCTATTCTTTCAAGAAATTTGATGATAAAACCATAGTATATCTTCTCTACATTGTGCAGTCTTTTTAATTGATGTTTAAGTAGTATAATAACAAGGAAAATTGTTTACATTACAAGGTTCATTGGAAAAGTAGGATACAAATTTGCAAATACTATACAAATAAAATTGCATGAAATTACCTTATTTGTTGGAAGCAAAAAACCTAAAGAATACAGCGACCTCTTAAAAATGTTGGTTTTAAAAAATGGTCTGTACATGGTGTTTATTTTCTGTATAGTATTTTGTACCAGATTTTGATATAATTACTTTTTATTTAATATGGAATAACTATTGAAGGCAATGAGAGAAGAGCACTGAAAAAAAATCAAGATTTTATAGTAAGGAAGTAAGAAATATATATATTTTAAAAGATTTATTTATTTATTTGAGAGAGAGAGAGAAAGAGTGCACAAGTCAGAGGGGCAGGGAGAGAGAGAGAGAATCTCAAGCAGACTCCACACTGTGCAAGCCTGACATGGGGCTCCATCTCACCACTGTGAATTCATGACCTGAGTGGAAACCAAGAGTAGGATGCTTAACCAACTGCAACACCCAGGCACCCAGAGAAATATTTTCTATTAAGAAAAATAAAAGATCTTCTGACTGACAACTGAGGCATAAATGTTTAATGTCACCAGTCCAACATGTGGCAGAATGATCTCAAGTATTGTTCCACAGCCCTGGTATAGGAACAGAGAAGTCAAGAGGCTGGACTGACCAGTCTTACAGTTTTTCAGGAGGGGGTGGTGGAATGGGAGAGGGATGAGGAAGTTGTGACTGAAGCGATGGACTTTTGGGGTTTGACAAAGCAAGGAAGTAAGTGAAGCTGGAAGACTGATTGACTTCTTTGGGACTCTAGTCCTCCCAAGGCTAAGATCAGGTATAACGCAGGTGAAGAAGTGAGAATTGAAAGAGTTGTAATAATAAGAGAGTAGGTTTTCAAATTTAAGATTTCAAAGGTGTATGAATTGTGATGATTACACTTGGCGGTTGTGACCTTGAGCTGGGCTGTTGAAGATGAGTGCTTCATTGAGGTCATCAGAGATCTGTTAAGTTTGTTAACTTACTGATTAGTCATAATGTTTCAATGAGGCTTACAGTTTCTTTACATTAATGGGAATCCAAATCAAGTGATAGCATCACAAATATGAACAGATACTTAAGAATAAGTATCTAATAACTTTCAGATTGTTTCCTAAGAAATGATTAATTCATCATTTGTTATCCATTATTGATTGAAAACAGAAAGAGAACATTCAATTATGAAGGTCCCCTTTTAAGAATTAAGAAAGTGAAAAAAAATAAAAATAAAAATAAAAGAATTGAGAAAGTGTTTCTAAAGGAAAACCCAAGGTGCACAACAAAGATGCGAAAACCCCATTGCAGAAACACCACTTAAACCCTCAGCCAGCCTTGTCACTCACATTTGTTTCCCACAGCACCTGCATTTTCTACTTACCAGAAATCAAATATATTTATTTGTCTACATAGGTCCTCTTAAACAGATTGTGAAATCCTAACTTCAAAGATTTTTTTTTTTTTTAAAGATTTTATTTATTTATTTGAGACAGAGAGAATGAGAGAGAGAGAGCACATGAGAGGGGGGAGGGTCAGAGGGAGAAGCAGACTCCCTGCCGAGCAGGGAGCCCGATGCGGGACTCGATCCAGGGACTCCAGGATCATGACCTGAGCCGAAAGCAGTCGCTTAACCAACTGAGCCACCCAGGCGCCCCTAACTTCAAAGATTTTGCTTTTATACTGTCAAAATATTGCACAATGTTTGGCACATTATAGGTATTCAATACATTTCTGTTATATGTATGTTTTTCCTAAAATGGTGCTAAAAATCTATATTCCTATAGCTTGCAATCTGGGAGTCAGTCATTCAAAATGAGTGATCTTCCATTTTGAAACATATACTATGTTTATGCATATGTAGAGGGCTTACTAGTTAGGAATAGAAAGGACACACAGAAAACAGGTTGGGAACTAAATTGTTTTACATACTCCCAACCTTATAGAGTCAGTGAGTCTATAACAACTAGTTGTTTGCTTCCCTTTATGGGTTAATAAGGCTGTGGAACCTCTCTTGTCTCACTGTACATTTACAGCTGGAAAACGTATCAATTACCAGTAGTACATCTTATTGTACAATTATAGAACCTTAGGGCTCAAAGGAACATTACATGTCACCTCATCCAAGACGTGAGCCCATCGACTTGAAAACCTCTAAGTTGTGCAAGAGAAATTCTAGACACAAGACAAGGAAAGATAACTGCTTCTCAATTATTTCACTTTTTTTTCAGCATTCTTAGGGTTCTATTGTTCTTATAAATAACCCATTTTATCCCCTCCTATGCTCATTAGGGACATAAGCAACAAACAAATGGAGATAAAAATTATAATATTGCTAATGAGACAATAGCTTCCAATGTGTGGTCATAATGGACATCCTATTACTCACTCCTGAATTGAACTTCTTCCCCCAGACTGAAAGGCTTTACCTTCTGAAGGCAGAATCTGAATTTGTAAACTTATCACATGGTGGGGACCACACCAAATGCATTTTCTCTGCAGGCAGACTGAAGCTGAGCATGAAGAGTCTGAGTGGAACAGGTTCCAGGTCTTCTAAATACACCCATAACACAAGTGACTCCTCCTTTCTGGAGAAGTAAGAGTGAGAGTGTTTTCCCCATACTTTTCTTGTATGGGGACTACAGTCCCCTCCTACTGTGAGTACCATCCTTCTCCCTTCACAACATCCAATGCCCAGCCATTGTCCTAAATGGCACAAGTATTTCACAAGATCACCCTATCCAGTATTGTCTTGGCTAAAAATACCTAATGGTTTCCTTCCTCCCCTGTCATGGTCCCCATTTCCTTAGGGCTCTGCTCTACATGCTACCATGGAAATGGTTGATTTGGGGTAGTGTGTTCCACCCTTCATAAATAAGGTATTATATTGTACTTTTGGAATTCTTCCTTCAAGGCTCTGAGAGGCTGTTGGAGAAAACATTTAGGGGAAGCAATTAATAATAAATGGCTTCAGCTCATACATCAAGGCAACAGATTACACTTGGGGAATCAGTCCCACGAGGCAAGATGGTCTTTTGGCTGCTTATGGCTGTGCATTGTAGTTGCAATATGTTTATTATGAACACACTCTTTTCAAGATGCTTTTCTTCTTCCCAAACAAAAGATATTTATTTAAGGATACAAGTTCCTACAGTCCATTCATATCACCTCATGTCATTGATCTCGTTCCTCATGCTTGCTTCATATAGCTAGGGAATTCCTAAATCAGAGGCCACAGACTCAAATATCTACAGAGGCCCAGAAAACAATGTAAATGAGCAAAGCAGAAAGCTGGAATTTATGAGCAAATACTGGGGACCATGGCATATAGAAAATACACACCCCATGTGAAGAGGTAGTTACTAATCCATAGTATGGTTTGTCATGATTTTATGTGGTAAACTAGCTATCCTTCTATCTTCCAAGTTTTAAAAGAAAGCTGAGAAACTCAGACTTTTATGTGAAGTCTTTTGAAAGGGAAATATTTGAAACTAATTTAAAATACAAAATAAACTTTTCGCCACACTAACACAAAACAAATAAAAGCAAAATACAATAGAACCCCAAGCTAAAATACTCAGACTGTATAGGGCCCATAAGCTACACATTTACAGCTATTCCTCTGTATTAAATCATTTGACTCTTAACCTACTTTGCTCTTCTGTTTAGGGTCCAAACCTGCCCCTCCCAGCTGGTCTTTTCTGCCTGACACACGTGTTACAGCCCCTGCCCTGTAATTGGGAATTGTATCTGCAGAGCCGAGCTCCCCATCTGCTGCTTCTTAGAGTTCCTGGATCAGAATCAGAATCAGAATCTTTTGCAAACTGGAGCTTGGCTTTTAAAGACAATATACATTTTCATGGGGAGCCTGGGTGGCTCAGACAATTAAGCATCTGCCTTAGGCTCAGGTCATGATCCCAGGGTTCTGGGATGGAGCCCCACATCGGGCTCCTTGCTCAGCGGGGAGTCTGCTACTCCCTCTCCCTCTGCCACTCCCCTTGCTTGTGCTCTCTTGCTCTCTTTCTCTCTCAAATAAGTAAACAAAATCTTTAAAAAAATAAAATAAAAACAATATATATTTTCACAATATGAGCCATGGAATGCCATTTCAGGTTTGTTTCTTTTACATTGGACCTGGCACAGGCAGAGTGGAAAGGATTCAGGTTAGCTTTGGCGGGGGGCGGGGGGGGTGTGACATAGTGAACAAATCCTTGGTGAAAAGTCTGATGAACAGGGCTTCTAATTTTGTCTCTGACATTTCTTAGCAGCATGAACTTGTTCAAGTCCCTCAGCTCTACCGAGTTTTCATTTTTTCATATGCAAAATGGAGCTACTAATGAAGGATTGTTATAAGGATTAAATGGAATAGTATATAAGAAAGTACCAAGAAACCCATAAAAGTGTTATTGAAACATAGAGCATTATTATGATTGATGCTTTTAATATTTAAATGTAAACTTGCCTTGAATTTCTTTTGTTTTATTGAAATTACTTACTTTTCTGTTTTCTAGAATGCAATTAGCAAAAGGCCATATAAAAAGGGGAATAACTAAATCTCAAAGCATGTCAAGGTTTTAATGGAATATATTGATTTGACGCAATATTTTCCTCAATATTTAATTCTTAGAACAGATATTTATTGAGTACTTGCTATGGGCCAGACATTGTTCTAGCCAACAGGTATATAGGGATGGACAAGACAGGAAAAGAACCTGACCTCTTGGAATTGGTATTTCTAAATAGGGAGACAGATCATAAACACGTGAGCAAGTAAATATATAATTTAACTTGGTTTAAGTGATTTAAGGTAAAAGATACTAAGCAAGATTTGCGGGGGGAAAGTGACATTAGGAAAAAGAGGAGCTCTTTTCAATAGCATGGTCAGAGAAAACCTCTGAGCAAGTGATATTTGAGCAGATATGACTGAAGTGCAGGAAGAAGCCTGGCAGGTGCCTGAGGGAAAAGTGTTCGAGGCAGAGGAAGCAACAAATTCAAAGCATCAAAAGTCAAAATAAGTTTGGTATAGTCAATGAATGGAAAAAAAGACCACTGTTACTAGAAAACAGAGAAAAGGAGGAGGTAGGGGGTAAAGCCTAAGGATTGGGAAGGACTGGGTCACGTGGAGCCCTATGGGTCACAGGGTGGAGGAGGGACAGGCGTGCACATTCTGAACATTGTTAGGGCTGACCTGGAGTCAGATCACTCAGCCACTAAGTGAAGGAGAATTGGTTTTCAGGGGACAGGAGTGAAAAGAGGGAGAGTAGCCACAGAGAGATGTGATGCTGGCTGTGAGGGGTTGTAGCTGGCCACACAGCAGGAAGTGGTGAGATTTGGGGTATCCCGTGAAGGTGGAGCTGACAGGACTTGCTGGTATATAACGTGTGAGCACAAGCTTAGAAGTTATCAGGTGCAGTTTATAGGTTTTGGGCCTGACTTACTGGGTGAATGGTATTGCCATCATGGCATGGGAAAGACCAGGGAAAATGCAAATAGGATGGGGATGGGGATGGGATTTAAAAAGTCTGTTCCAGAGAGGGGTGTTAAAATCAAGACTCCTGTGAGACACCCAAGTGGAGGTATCAAGTAGGGAGCTGGATGTTGGCACCTCGAGCTGAAGAGTAAGGCCAGGGCTGGTGAAACAGAGAGTGTGCAAACCACAGGACTGGATGAAATCACATAGGGAGTGAGCATACTTACAGAAGAGAAAATAGACAAAGACCTTGAGCACTACAACCTCAGGTGGTCAGGAAGATGAGGAGGTGCTAGCAAAAGAGATAGGGGAGGAAACAGCAGCCAGGGTGGTAGGAGAAACATTTTAAGAAGGATACTGTTTTAGAAGCACAAAGAAAACCAAGGAGCAATCAAATGTGTCAAATGCTTTTCACAGATGAGGTAAGATAAAGCCAGAGGACTGATGTTGCCTTGGCAACATGGAGGTTGTTAGAGACCTTCTGGTAGAAGTTTTAATTTGGTGCTGGCATAAAGTCCTGTTTGGAATAGGACAAAGAGGGAATGGGTGGGAGAAAAATGGGGAAAGCTGACTACAGACAAGTTCTTGGGGCTCCCCCCTCCCCTGCCAGGAAACACAAGCAGGGAAATAGGAAGTACCTGAAAGACTTAGTGAGGTCTGTGGAGTTTCTATGTAGATACGGACAATGAGTAAAGGAGATAGGACAGGAAACTAATTCAAGGATGTGATGAAATTGATGAGGAAGAATTACATCAGAGCACATGAGTCATAATTTCATGAGGCTAAACGGGATTTTGAACCTATGTTTATAAGCTCAGGTGACCCATCCTATTTTAAACCTAAATAGAACATTTGAGTGCTTCCTCCATGGTCAGGGAGTCTACAGGGCGACCACAGTTAATCTGAGGTTTATCAAAGACCCTGCTTGTTCCTGAATTTCCAGGGAAACCATCCTGTCTTTTACCACTAAATATGATGTTACCTGTAGGCTTTGGTATATGGTCTTTTTCAGGTTGAGAAAGTTCCGTTCTATAACTAGGTTTGCTGAGAGATGTTATCTTAAAGGGGTGTTAGTTTTTTTAATGCTTTTCATCCATCTATTGTGATAATTGTATGGTTCTGATCTTTAAATTTTCATATGGTGACTATATCAATTATTTATTTATTTTAAAAGATTGTATTTGTTTATTTCAGAGAGAGAGAGTGAGCACAAGCAGGGGAAGCAGCAGGCAGATGGAGAGGGAGAAGCAGACTCAACACTGAGCAGGGAGCTCCATGCGGGTCTTGATCCCAGGACTCTGGGATCATGACCTGAGCCAAAGGCAGACACTTAACTGACTGAGCCATCCACGTGCCTTGATTTTCATCCATTCATTCATTCATTCATTCATTCATTCATTCATTCATTTAGAGGAGGAGTGGGCTAAGGAGTGAGGAAGGGTGTTGCCTGAGGAGAGTGGGAGAGTGACGGAAAGAGAGAATCCTAGGCAGTTCACCCATTGAGCATGGAGTCTGACATGGGCACATAACTTACGACCCTGAGATCATGACCCTAGCTGAAATCAAAAGTTCAAGACTTTATCCATTCATCTGTTGAAGGGCATCTCTGCTCTTTCTACAGTTTGGCTATTGCAGACAGTGCTGCTATGAACATTGGGGTGCATATGGCCCTTCTTTTCACTACATCTGTGTCTTTGGGGTAAATACCCAGGGGTGCAATTGCTGGATCATAGGGTAGCTCTATTTTTAATTTTTTGAGGCACCTCTGCACTGTTTTCCAAAGTGGCTGTACCAACTGTCATTCCCACCAACAGTGTAAGAGGGTTCCCTTTTCTCCACAACCTCTACAACATTTGTTGTTTCATGCCCTGTCAATTTTTGCTATTCTAACTGTTCTAAGGTGGTATCTCAATGTGGTTTTGATTTGGATTTCCCTGATGGCTAATGATGATGAACATTTTTTCATGTGTCTGTTAGCCATTTGTATGTCTTTTTTTGAGAAGTCTCTGTTCATGTCTTTTGCCTATTTTTTGACTTGATTATTTGTTTTTTGGGTGTTGAGTTTGAGAAGTTCTTTATAGATCTTGGATACCAGCCCTTTATCTGTAGTGTCATTTGCAAATATCTTCTCCCATTTTGTCGGTTGCCTCTTTGTTTTGTTGACTGTTTCCTTTGCTGTGCAGAAGCTTTGTATCTTGATGAAGTCCCAAAAGTTCATTGTGGCTTTTTTTTCACTAGCCTTTGGAGATGTGGTTCATATATACAATGGGATATTACTCAGCCATCAGAAAGGATGAATACCCAACTTTTACATCAACATGGATAGGGCTGGAGGAGATTATGCTAAGTGAAATAAGTCAAGCAGAGAAAGTCAATTATCATATGGTTTAATTTATTTGTGGAACATAAAGAATAGAATGGAGGACATTAGGAGAAAGAAGGGAAAAACGAAAGAGGGGGATATCGGAGGGGGAGATGAACCATGAGAGACTATGGTCTCTGAGAAACAAACTGAGGATTTTAGAGGGGAGATGGGTTAGCCTGGTGATGGATATTAAGGAGGGCATGTACTGCATGGAGCACTGGGTGTTATACAAAAACAATGAATCATGGATCACTGCATCAAAAACTAATGATGTATTGTATGGTGACTAACATAACATAATAAAATAAAATTTAATTTAAAAAATTAAAAAGCCAAACTCACAGAAACAGAAAAAAAAAAAAGTTCAAGGCTTAACAGACTGAGCTACCCAGGTGCCCTGTCTTTATTGACTGATTTTTTTTTAAAGATTTTATTTATTTATTTGACAGAGAGAGACACAACGAGAGAGGGAACACAAGCAGGGGGAGTGGGAGAGGGAGAAGCAGGCTTCCTGCCGAGCAGGGAGCCCAATGTGGGGCTCGATCCCAGGACCCTGGGATCATGACCTGAGCCAAAGGCAGCCGCTTAACGGACTGAGCCACCCAGGCGCCCCTATCGACTGATTTTTAAATGTTAAGGCAATCTTGCCTGGGTGAACCCCATTTGGACATAATGTATTACCCTTTTTATGTATTGTTGAGTTGACTTGCTAGAATTTTGTTAAGTATTTTTGCACTTACATTTATGAAGGATATTGGTAGGCAGTTTTGTTTTCTCTTATAATGCTTTTGTCTGGTTTTTGTGTCAGAGAGGGATGGCTTCACAGGATGAATTAGAAATTATTTTTTCTTTTAATATTTTTTGGGAAGGTTTTATGTAGAATTGGTATTATTTATTTTTTAAATATTTGATAACATTCTCCAGTGAAGCTCTCTGGGTTTGGAGTTTTCTTTGTGAGGAGATTTTAAACTATGAATTCAATTTGTTCGATAGATGCAGAGTTATTACAGTTAGCCATTTCTTCTTGAGCCAGCTTCTCTAGTTTGTGTCTTTGCAGCTATTTTCTATTTAATCTAACCTGTCCATATGTTGACATATTGTTTTTTCATAATAGTTCCTTAGTATTCTCTTAATATCTAAAGAATCCATAGCAATGTCACCTTTTTCATTCCTGATATTGATAACTTGTATTTTCTTTCTTCTTGATCATTTTGGCTGGCTAGAGGTTTAGTGTTTGTATTGATCTTTGTAAATAACCACCTACTAGTTTTCTTGTTTTTCTCTAATGTTCTGCTGTTTTCTAGTACGTTGATTTTTGCTCAGGCCTTTATTATTATTATTACTAATATTTTTATTTATTTATTTTTTTACCTTGGACGCTGAGGTCATTAGGTTGAAACCTTTCTTCTTTTCTAATATACTTGTAAGCTATAAATTTCCCTCTAAGTACTGTTTTATATGCATCCCACAGATTTTGATATGTTATGTTTTCATTTTCACTCAGGGAAAATGCTTTCTAATTTCCCTATTGATTTCTTCTTTGATCAACATACTATCCATTTTCCAAAAATTTGGGTGATTTTCTGGATATGTTTCTGCCATTTATTTCTAATTTAATTCCATTTTAGTTGGGTCCATTTTGTATGTAAGTAACCTGAGCCTCAGAAAATATGCTATATGTCTTCCTTTTGTCCATGCAGACCCATTCTCTACTCTCCACTTTGATTTGTGACTTGGAAGGCTGTCTGTATAGATTGCAACAAGGGATACTCTTTTGCTTTTGCATTTTCTTTTGTCCACGCTTTTTGCTCTTCAGTGGGGAGGAATGCAAGGAGACTGGAGGGAAGGAAGGGAGACATATGTGGCCAAGGTACTAATTTCCTTAGTACTCTCCATATAGAGACACTATTCCTACGTGCTTCCTTTGGACAAAGATCAATCAGCATGCTCCACAAAGCTTTCTCTGCTTCTGACTTACGATGACTGCTCTCTCTTCTAGCCTTTAAGAACTAGTCAAAGAATCAGTCCCTGAACACTGCACTATCTCTTAGGGGTTGTAAATAGCCCCTTTACTAAATTTCCTCAAATTATCCCAGTTTGAATGTGCCATCTGCTTCCTCTGGGACACTGACTGATACAGGGAGGACTTTGAAAGGTGGAAGAGCTAACTGCTCTCAGGGAGCAATGAGGAGAAACAAGCCATACATTTTACAACCTATTGTTAATTGTCTTTAATGTATCTGTAAGTGTCAAGTGAGTGAAATGGAGGGTAATGGCTATAGGGATTCCAGCATGGGAAAAAGCTCTCCAAATAACAAATCCATTCTAAGTTTCTGTCTGATTTTGGAACACTTCCATATTTCCTAAACAAAGAAAGCACTAATCCAAACTGAACTAGGAAATAACAAGATTTTCCATAAGAGGTGGAATTCAGCCAGGCAGTTAAAACATGCAGTGTATTTGAATCAGTAGAGATGCAGCATGAAGACATGCTAACCTTGGAATCTTCTCTAATTATTTAATATATCTTTTGTTTCTCCAAACCTGTATATTTTCTGAAAAAGCTTGTAATAGTGTTCTGTGACTTATTTTCTCCGTCAGAGGAAGGGGCAAACCTGCTGGGAAAGCCAAACACTTGAATTAGTACTAGGGTAGGATGCTTTGGCCTTGTTTCTGGGGAATGCATTCAAAATTATCCTGAAAAGTAGGATGGGAACAGAGAGAAATTAAAATTACAACCGACACAGAGAGTCAAATATCTGAGCAGTGATATCAGCCTTATGTTCAAGAGGAGGATTTGAGTCAACAGTCAAGGGACAAAATATTAAGCCAAGAGCAGAGAAGATCAATAATATATTGGGAAGTACAGTATATGGTGCCGTGAATCAAAAGAGTTTAGATAATATCTCGTGAGAAAAGAAAACCTTTTGAGTACTTATTATTACTGAGTACTGTCCAGGAAGCTTTGAAGTGACACTTTAATAAATATCAGTGGGGTAGATGAAAGAACGTTTAAGTGAATACCTCTATAGACAACATGTACATTTCTATAAGAGAGCACTTGTGGGCTGAAATGAATTAATGTGCTCAGGCTCTCAGATATTGAGATTACAGGGAGGTAAGGTTCAGGGGTAAAGAGAGATACACACATGTCAGTGATGAGTGGTTATCTGGAAATGCACTGAAATGTGGACCCAAGCAAATGAGTTGTGACTTTATTAACTGCTATGCAGCAAAAGCAGACCAAACTATATGAGTGCTTCCAGTAAGCTAATAGTTTACTAGTTGTATCATTTTAAACTCACTTGACATGTTTTGAAGAAAAGAGGATGAATACTGTGAGAAGGAAGGGCTTCAAAAGATGACTACTGGAGTTAGTACTTAGCTTCTCCTTTTGACCTCATGGAGTTCAACTTTGGTCTCAAACTGTCTCTCTCATTCACCAGTCTGAAAGCTCCTAGTTAACCAGCTTCGTTTTTCTTGAAAGGGAACTAGGGACTCCCTGTTATTATTCAAGCATGTCCCTTAGAGATCTTTTTTTTTTTTTAAGATTTTATTTATTTATTTGACAGAGAGAGACACGGCGAGAGAGGGAACACAAGCAGGGGGAGTGGGAGAGGGAGAAGCAGGTTTCCCTCTGAGCAGGGAGCCCAATGTGGGGCTCCATCCCAGGGCCCTGGGATCATGACCTGAGCCAGAGGCAGATGCTTAACAACTGAGCCACCCAGGCATCCCATCCCTTAGAGATCTTAATCCAGCCCCTTTATGACATTCAGATTTTTCTCCAAAAGGAAGACTTCCAGGAGCTTGTTATTAATGAAGACAAGACTGTGAGCTTTGAAGTACCACTTTAATAAATACCAATTGATTATATAAGTGGCATTAAACCAATTCCTACTCACAGGCATTGTGAGTAACAACTTTTCCAGTTCTATTTTTATTATAATTCCTTTTTCCACATTGATCTGCCATGTTACTTGTATCATCTTTCAAAATTCCATGTGTATGTTGGTCTTTTTATGGGCTCTGTCTTCTACTCTATACTATTTGTCAATTTGTCTGTTTCTTCATTAATGCATGCTGTCTCAGTTACAATAGTTCCATCATAAAGCCTAATATATGACAAGACATGTCTTCTCTTTTAGCTGTTTTTAGACTTATCCTGATTATTATTGACCCTTCACACCTTCACAGAATTTAAGAATAAGCCTCAGTGAAAGTCCAGTTAGGATTTTGATTGGAGTTGCATTGAGTCCATAGATCGGTTTGGGGTGTATTGACATCTCCGTGATATGTTTCTGCCACAAACATGATCCTCTTTCCAGTTAATTAGGTTGTCTGGAATGTCTCTCAGTGGAATTTTATAAATTTGTACTCCTAGGCCTTATACATCTTTGGTTAGATTTAGTCCTAAAATTTTACAGGGTTACTTTCTATGTAATATCTTTATTTAAATTTTCACATTCTCTTATTATTTGTTACTGATAAATAGAAATACAATAGGATTTTATATTTTGCCCTTTTGTTTTTCTTCTTTTTAAAAAAATTTATTTATAGTTTGTTTATTTATTTATTGAGCGAGAGGGCACACATGAGCAGGGGGAGGGGCAGAGGGACAGTGAGAGCAAGAATCCCAAGCAGACTTCCCACCGAGAGGGGCTGGATCCCAGGACAGGGAGATCATGACTTGAGCCAAAATCAAGAGTCAGACACTTAACCAACTGAGCCACGCAGGGACACCATATTCTGTTCTTTTAAAAACAGCTCAATTCTCCTGTTACTTATAAATTTATCATGTTTATGTATTTTATAATATATCTTTATAATAATTCTCTGTTGAATCTTTAGGGATTTTTCTGAATAATCATATCATCTATTTTTTTTTCTTCTTTTCCAAACCTTATACTTTACTGCTTTTTCCTATCTTATTCTACTGGCTAGGTAATTGGATATCTATCTCATACTATACAGACTAAATAACTTCAGATGCACTGAGGAATCAACTACCTAAGTAGAATTTTCGTAGATAATCCAGGTAGGAAACTTTTCCTTCAACAAGATATCAAAACTATTAACCACAAAAGAAAAGATAGATAAATTTGTGATAAAAATGAAAACCTCTGATAATCAAAAGACAGCTTAAAGAAAGTGGAAAAAAAAAACCCAATAAGCTATAATTAGGAAATTGACACCTACAATTGACAAAGATTGCTCACTATCTGTTTAGTGGATAAAGAACTTCTAAACAGATAGTGACCAATCTTTGTCAGTATTAAATTAAATACAGTATTAAAAAGGGAAAATTATCATTTCATAGAAGAAAATATATTTATGGCCAATAACCATATTTAGAAATATTCAACTTGATCAGTGAAGAGGGAAATGGTAAGACCATAATGTCATAACACATTTTACGTGTGCTATTGATAAAAATTTTAGATGTCTAAAGATGCCAAGTATTAAAGAGTACGAAGATCAATGGGATCTTTTATCAGCTGCTAGTAGGAGTATAAATTGGTATAAGATTTTTGGAAAGTAAGACATTATCTTGGAAAGTTGGACAGTTGCATACCTTACAATCCAGTAATTCAACTTTTTGGTATATACCCAAGAAAAATCACTGCATAGGACCACCAGGAGATGTGAACAAAATGTTCACATTATCATTGTTCATAATAGTAAAAACCTAGAAACAACTTTAAAAAAATGAAAAATTATAGTATATTCAAACAATAGAATATTACAGAGCAGTAAACTATATCAACCCCATGTATTCACTGTGACATGAATGAATCTTCCTAATTTAATGGAAATGAAAAAAATCAAATTCCAGCAGACTACAAACAGTTTAAATATTCTTTTACAAAATTCAAACAAGTAAACTAAATGATAAATTGTTTAGCCATACATATATGGTTCTAAAGCTGTTAGATATTAAAGGAAATAAGTAATACAAAATTTGGGATTATATTTATTTTGGGGTGGAAGGACATAAATAGACAAAAGATATTGTCGAGTTTGAATTACTGAGTTTCATGCTGCATTATTATTTAGTCTATTATTAAAATTAACAGATAACTAAATTAATGTTATATATGGATAACTGATACTAGTTTATCATGAACTAAAGATTATAACTGATCCAATTCTGTACACCTGAGCTTCTTTAAAATAATATATAACAAGACCACTTAGGAGCTGGAATCAATTGCTCTGTAGGACCTCTCAGAGAGCAGAGTATAAGGATGAAGAGAAAAGTACTTTAGTAACAAGTACCATGGAAATGCACTGATGCCTAGATAACTATACTTCCTCTCAAACAAACTGCAGGATGTGTTTTTCTTGGTTATTGTTGGGGTAAGATTAGTCAAAATGATCAATTTTCTATTCACAGGCTCATAGGATTTGACTGTTAATATGGATCCTATATTACATCCACTCCAATGATTAAAAAGATTCTCTGATATTTCTTTAGAGCTGCTTGAATTATCTGATCTTCACTTTTAACCTAGGTATTATAATAGTCTTTTCTTAGACTCATCTTGGTGTTTTGTCGTTGTGTTTGTTTTTGAGGTTTGCCCTTATGGAAATATATAATTTAACTTAGGAGTATGGTAGTACTCCTTGATGGATCCCCTGGTTAATTTTATTAATAAGGCTGTGCCTACATAATTTTTTTAGTTCAAGTGAACTCCCCCCCACACACACACACACACTTCTATACCTCTCAGGGCCCTACAGCACTTTTCAAAGCCACACTGCTGAGGGCAGGGAGAGGAATGGGTGGGGGGTTGGGGGGCACAGGAGAGGGAGTCAAGACATAGCATAGAGAGTTTAGGAATGTTTGAGGTGGAAAGAACAGTAGAGGTCTTATAAATGAGAAAACTGAAGGAGAGAGAGATGAAAACAGTTGCCTAAAATTACACAGTTGATTAATTAATTAATTCAAAGGTATTGTGGCCAGTGGAAGAGTCAGAACGAGAACCCTTTTCTCTTCCTATTTCACTAGGCTGCTCTTCACCACCAGCTTGTATCCAGTGAGGGAGCCAATTTATTTTTGTCCTGTTTCATTTATACCTAGAAGTTTCTAATGTATACCCTCTTAATACTCGAGATTCCATTACACAGGAGAGGTATCAGATTACTTTAAAATCTCCTATGGAATATCTTCATTGCCTGAAATAAGGAGACCTCAGTTCTTGCTGCCAAGAGACACAAGAAGGGTTATCACCAGGTGCCATACATAGAGTTCCAAAGGAGGTTTTGAGCTACCTGAGTCACTGCCAGTGGTGGTAATAGGGGACTTTGGCAGGTGCGTGGTGGGGATGTAAGCAGGAGACAATTAAAACCTCTGCTTTTTTTGAATCCTGTGGACAGAACATGAAATTTCTATGGTGCTTCCACCTCCCATGAGTTTGTCTGCCTTAAGCCCAAGATGCATATAATAAACTGATTATCTAGACTATAGATACTTTTTATTGCATTGTCATTTGAACTTGTTTTCTTTGAACTGTCTTCCTTTCAGCCTTTTTTTTTTTTTTGCAAACTGCCTTTTAATTAAACTCCTAATATATCTATTTAAGACCTCCCCAGACTGATTAATCAAGTGCACCAGGAAACTGAAATTCCATCATAAAACAGTTACTAATGTGTAAGGGGAGATTATTAAATTGCTGTTTTATTACCAAAATTGACAAAGATCAGTGATGAAGAGTAAGCATCCTGGAGTCGCGTGGCAACACGCTCATCTAATTAATGAAGTGACAGTTTTATGCTGTGAAGTAGCAAAAGGACTTGACAAGACTCATGGCTTTTCTCATTGACTCTAACAGCTGGAATGATGTTTCTAACATTTTCGCAAGGTTTGGCAGTAATATATTACCCTTGTCTATGGGTAATATATTTAAAAAGGAGGGAGGGGTGATTAAATTCTTTTTCCACTGTTGATGAATCCCAATAGGAAGACAAGGCTGAGAGCTGAATGCTCCCCTGGCTCCCATCTTATCTAACTATCAACGCCCACCCCCTCCACCATTCACACTAGGATCAGATATCTCTATCGTGAATCTTCTTGGTTTTTTTGGTACCTTTTCTGGGGGAAGATGGAGAAACCAACAGAGACTGACATTAATTTTTCCAGGGAGAAAAGAAAATAAAATCATAAGGCATTGACACACAGTTAGTGATTCTGAATTCATAAACCAAGGGGATCAAAAACAGAAAACTAGGACTTACACTGAATTAATCAGAAATGAATAATATCGATGAATGTTTTCAGTGACAATAAAGACTGTGCCTTTATCAGAAGAAAAGGCAAGCGATTTAATCTTTTTTTTTTTTTTTTTTAAGTTTCTGTTGCCTGGCTACTTCTGTTGCTTGGCCAAATATTTGGGGGCTCTATGTGTTTTGATTCTGCTCAGATAGGTAAAGGGGATCAGATGGATTTGAGAACTGTTTCTCTCTTGAGTCAATGAGAGTCCTCTGGAGATCAGATGAAAAACAGCCTGATCCTTTCTGGGATTATAAAATTCCAGAAAAACAGGCTACATGGTACTACAAAAGCAATCTTGCTTCTGATATTTTAGCTGTTCTATTCTTTCAATATTTCCCCTCCAAACATCCTCTATTAATGAGAAAGGAAAAAAAAAAAAAAGCTGTCTTTCTCTTACACGGTTTTCCTTGGTTGATATGGGAGGGTCCAGCCTCAGGACTCAACCAGATCTAACCCCAAGGTTATGTGTGTGAAGCTTGATCCTAAAAATGAAAATTTTTTTGAAGATATATGATTATAAATGTAAATTTCAACTCCCTGTGGGGCTGCTTGGCTGAGAAGGATTTCTGGGCTTAGCATAGCTCAGTGGTAATTATCTAGACTTGAACACAGTTTTTGTTTCAAGGGGAAAGACATTTGGCAGCAGCTCCTGCAGCCTTGAAAAGGCCACATCGTTTTTTTCCCTGGGATGCCAAAACCTCTAATTTCCAGACATAAAATGTTAATGCTCTTCTCTCACCCATATCCTGGTCCCCACCGGCTCCGAGGAACAGGTATGGCTTTTTTTGGAACACTCCCATCACAGGAAACCACAGAGCTTACAACATGGCAGAATTCCTCTCAGTGCCAGTGTATCATTTAGGCCTGTCCATATCGGATGGCTTTCAAATCTGCACAGCCAAACATGTGTCTTACTTAAAGGGATAAACCAGAGTTACTCAAGCAAATGATAATTAAGCTTTTTGTACAGTCCACTGAACAGATTCATCTATTTTTCTTCTTGAGGCAGCAAGAGGAGCAACAAAAGCAGCTTTTTAAAGCATCAAGTATCTACCAAGTGTGCAAACCAATGCAGAGAGATCCCAAACTGGAAGTCATGGTTCTTGATTTAAAGATCTGTGATCTGTTTGGGTAATAATACCAAAACCAACAGCAGGGTATGTTTTCAAGGCCCTGTATGAGCAATCAAAAACTACTATGTGTGTGCATGTGCATGTGTATGTGTGTGTGTGTGTGTGTATGAGAGAGAGAGAGAGGAAGAATATAGAGTGTATTCATTTATTCTTTCAACAAACACTGCACTAGTATCTCAGCACATAAAGATGACTAATATCCTCAAAGAGCGCACAAATGATGGAGAAAACATTGTACAAACAGATCATTCCTTCAACAAATAGTTTAAAAGTTAAAAAAAAGTGAGTGTAGTAAAAATAACCATAACTACAATAATCTGTTATTAGTTACACAATATAAGAAACATACAAATTGTAATGGCAAGGACTTAAAATATGAGGGGGATAAGTAAAACTGAGAGTTTAAGAATTCTATTGATATAAAGTTATTATTAGTGTAAAAGAGGGTGTTGTATGTTTAAGATGTTTTCTGTGAACTTCATAGTTACCACAAGGGAAAAGCCTGTAGTAATTATACAAAAGAACATGACACAGAAGTCAAAGCAAAAGACCATCAAAATACCAAAGGACATCAAACTGCAAAAAAAAGATAGCAGGATTAGAAATAAGAAACAAGGGGATCTACAAAACAAGCACAAAGCAATGAACAAAATGGCAATAGTAAGTCCTTACCTATAAATGATTATTATAAATACAAATAGGTTAAATTCTCCAATCAAAAGACAGAGAATGGGTAACTGGATTAAAAAAAAATAAGATCCAACAATATACTGCCTATAGAGACTCACTTTAGCCTTAAAGACACACTAAGACTAAAAGTTGAAAAGACGGAAAAGATATTTCAAGCA
The DNA here is from genome assembly GCF_002201575.2 of Neomonachus schauinslandi. NCBI lineage: Eukaryota > Metazoa > Chordata > Mammalia > Carnivora > Phocidae > Neomonachus > Neomonachus schauinslandi. The sequence goes on from NC_058404.1 coordinate 33,202,015, forward strand.
ATAGTAACAAAAACAAAAAAGCAGGAGTAGCTATGCCTTTTTCAGACAAAATAAACTTTAAACTGAAAATAGTAAAAAGAGACAATGAAGGTCATTATGTAATGACAAAAGGGTCAGTTCATCAAGAAGATACAACAATTTATGCACCCAACATCAGAACACCTAAAGTATTTAATGCAAAAACCGAGCTAAAAGGAGAAATAAATACTAATATAGTAATAGTTGGGGACTTTAATACCCTACTCTCAACAATAGATAAATCATCCAGACAGAGAATCCATAGGAAAGAGCAGATTCAAACAAAACAATAGACCAAATGGACCTAACAGAATGTATAGACCTTTTATACAACAGAAGCAGGATACACATTCTTTTCAAGCACACACGAGACATTTTCTAGGATAGACCTTATCTTAGGCCACAAAGCAAGTCTTGGCATATTCAAGAAGATTGAAATCATACCATTAACTTCTCTGACCATGGTGGCATGAAACCAGAAATTGGTAACAGGAAGAAAACTGGAAAATCCATGAACACATGGAAATTAACCAATGCTCTCCTGAGCAACCAATAGATCAAAGAAGAAATTAAGGGGGAAATTAAAAAAAAAAAGTATTTTGAGACAAATGAAAATGGAAACACAACATACTATAACCCATGGGATACAGCAAAAGCAGTTCTAAGAGGAAAGTTTATAGCAATAAATGCTTACATTAAGAAGCAAGAAGGATCGCAGATAAGTGACCTCACTCTATACCTTAAGGAACTAGAAAAAAAAAAGAGCAAACTAAGCCCACAGTTAGCAGAAGAAAGGAAATAATAAAGATTAGAACAGAAGTAAATAAAATAGACAACAGAAAAACAACAGAAATGATTAACCAAACTAAGAATTGGTTCTTTGAAAAAATAAACAAAACAAGAATAAACACTTAGCTAGACTTACCAAGGAAAAAAGAGAAAGGACCTAAGTAAATAAAATTATAAATGAAAAAGGAGACATTACAACTGATGCCAAAGAAATTCAGAAGGCCATAAGAGGCTACTATGAACAATTATAAGCCAAAAAACTGGACAACCTAGAAGAAATGGAAAAATTCTTAGAAATGCACAACTTACCAAGACTGAATCAGGAAGAAATAGAAAGTCTGAATAGACCAGTTACTAGTAAGGAGATTGAATTGGTAATCACAAATCTCTCAACAAAAGAGAAGCCCAGGACGAGATGACTTTTCTGGTGAATTTTACCAAACATTTAAAGAATTAACACCAGTACTTCTCAAGCTCTTTCAAAAAATCGAAGAGGAGGGAACACTTTCAAACTTATTTATGAAACTAGCATTATCCTGATATGAAGATCAGAAAAGGATGCTACTAGAAAAGAAAACCATAAGCCAATATCTCTGATGAATACAGATGCAAAATTTCTCAATAGAAAACTAGCAAACCAAATTCAGCACCACTAAAATAATCATTTACCATGATCAGGTGGGGTTTATCCCTGGGATGTAAGGATGGTTCAACATATGCAAATCAATCAATATGATACATCACATTAATAGAATGAAAGGAGAGAATTATCATTTCAATAGATGCAGAAAAAGCATTTGACAAAATTCAATATTCATTCATAATAAAAACCCTTAATAAATTAGACATTGAAGAAACACATTTCAACATAATAAAGGCCATATATGACAAGCTCACAGCTAACACCATACACAATGGTGAGAGGTTGAAACATTTCCTCTGAGATCGGGAACAAGAAAAGGATGCCAACTCTCACTACTCCTATTCAACATTGTACTGGAACTCCTACTAGAGCAGTCAGGCAAGAGAAGGAAATAAAAGGTATCAGAATTGGAAAGGAAGAAGTAAAATTGTTTCTATTTGCAGATGACATAATTTTATACACAGAAAATCTGAAGACTCAACCAAAAACTAAGATCTAATCAATGAATTCAGCAAAGTTGCAGGATATAAAATTAACATGCAAAAATCAGTTGTATTTCTATACACTAACAAATTTTCTGAAAAGGAAATAAATTGATCCCATTTGCAATAGCATCAAAAACAATAAAATTCTAAGAACAAATTTAACTAAGGAGGTGAAAGATATCTACTCTGAAAACTACAAAGCTTTGATGAAAGAAACTGAAGAAGACACAAATAAATGGAAAGGTATCCCATGTTCATGTATTGGAAGAATTAATATTGTTAAAATGTTGATACTACTGAAAGCCATCTATAGCTTCAATGCAATCCCTATCAAGATTCCAATGACATTTTTTACAGAAGTGTAAAACACACTCCTAAAATCTATATGCAACCACAAAATGACCCTGAATAGCCAAAGAAATCCTGAGAAAGAAGAACAAAGCAGGAGGCATCACACTATCTGGTTTCAATCTATATTATAAAGTTATAGTCATCAAAACAGTATGGTACTGGCATAAAAACAGACAAATCAACCAACAGAACAGAACTGAGAGCCCAGAAATAAACCCAAGCATATATAATCAACTAATATTTGACAAAGGAATCAAGAATACTCAATGGAGAAAAGACAGTCTCTTCAATAAATGGTGCTAGGAAAATTGGATATACACATGTAAAAGTATGAAACTGGACACATATTTTACAGCACTCACAAAAATGAACTAAAAAATGGATTGAAGACTTAAATGTAAGACCTAAAACCATGACCCTTCTAGAAGATAATATAGGAACAAATCTCTCTGACATGAGTCTTGGTAATGATTTCTTGAGTATGATACCTAAAGCACAAGCAACAAAAGAAAAAATAGAGTAAACTAAAAAGCTTCTGTACAGCAAAAGAAACCATAAACAAAGAGAAAAAGATAACCTATGAAGTGGGAAAAAATATTTGCAAGCCACATATCCGATAAGGAGTTAATATCTGAAATATATAAAGAACTCATACAACTCAATAGCAAAACCCCAAATACCTCAATAAAAAAAGGGCAAAGGACTTAAATAGCGATTTCTCCAAAGAAGATATATAAAAAGCCAACAGGTGCATGAAAAAATGCTCTGAGCACCTGTTGGCTTTTTATATATCTTAGGGAAATGCAAATTAAAACCACAATGAGATATTGCCTCATGCCTGTTAGAATGGCCATTGTCAAAAAGAAAAACAAGAGATAAAAAATGTTAGTGTGGATATGGAGAAAGGAAATCTTTGTTCACTTTTGGTAGGATGGTAAATTGGTATAGCCACTATAGACAACAGTATAGAAGATCCTCAAAAAATTAAAAATAGAACTACCATATGATCCAGCAATTCCACTTCTGGGAATATATCCAAATGAAACAAAACCACTAATTTGAAAAGATATCAGGACCTCCATGTTCAAATAATAATATAATATAATATAATATAATATAATATAATATAATATAATATAATATAGTATAATATAATATAATATATAATACAATAATTTCTATGTTTTATATATAAATATAGTTTAATCCAAATGTAAGTCCTGAAAGAACTTTTAAAAATTATTTTTATTATAGGGTTTTTTGTTGTTGTTGTTTAAGCCATGCCAAATTTTCTTTCATCTCTGTGAAGTTCTTATATTATTTAAAAAATTATTCTGCTCTCCACTTTGCTGTTTTTACTCTGAGCATCCTTTGTTTGTTTGACTTGGTCTCTATCTTTCTTGACAATGATGCTCCTCAAATATTGTGAGATCTTAAATATGAATTAACAGCATGGAGTTGGAAAGGATGTCTGTAAGTGAAACTTCCTATTGCTCAACCTTAAATGGATCCTACTGTTAACCTCACTTCCCACCATGGCCATCTGAGGAGGCTGGGGCCTACAATTCCTGAGGTGTCCCTGTGTTCTTTGCATGGGTCTGCTTGCTGCTCATTGCTTTCTTTCTCTGTTGTCACCCAAGATCCAGCTTTCTCTGCTACGTGAAGGCATTTGCCACTTAGTCGCTCTTTTTCATCTTCCAGAAAACCATCAACCTCTCTTTTCTGGTGTCATTTCTCTTCTAAACTCTTTGTCTTTGTGGGTTTATGACTTAACTGGATTTCAGGAGGGAGAAAACACTTTACCTTAAGTAGAAGGGTGTTATTGTTATAAAGACATATAAATATTTGGATTTAAAATCATGAAATAGAGGCGCCTGGATGAATCAGTCTGTTAAGCATCTGACTCTTTGATCTCAGGGTTGGGAGAGAGAGCCCTCGTCAGGCTCTATGCTCAGTGGGGAGTCTGCTTGAGATTCTTTCTCTCTCTACCTCTCCTTCTGCCTTCTCCCCTGTACCCCTCCACTCTCTCTAAAATAAATAAATAAGTCTTAAAAAATAAAAAAAATCACGAGATAATTATTGATGCAGAAAGACACTCCTCTGAGACTTGTGTTCAATGTTTAAACTTTTGAAGCTTGCAGATAGGTGCAGTGTGATCATTTGAATAGTGTCAGAAATTTTCTGTCTATAGTTTGAAAGACATAATGGGAAATTTATCTTTAGGACAGTGTCTTCTTTATTCTGTGATGGAATCATTTTAGTTGGGTTTCTTATTCCTGTAGCATTTCATTTTGCTGTGTGTAGGGTAGTTCTACATGATTTTGAAGCAAACAAAAACACAAATGCTTTATTCATTCATTCTTTCACAACTCAGTTATTCATTCAGGAGAAAGGACTCTGAGATCATGGAATTTCCAGTAGTCATTTTTAAAAATACATTTGTCCTATATTTAGACTTGGCTTTTTGAAAATAAGGATGTGCTACTACCTGTCTTATTGAAGGTTTCCATGATTATTCTTTTGGTTTACTTTATGTGCTTTGGAATCCACTTGCTGGTTGGATATGGGAGTAGGATCCTTCTATTTTGGTATTTATGTTAAAACTATAGGCACCCCTGAATGCTGACAGAACCAGCACATCAGCTGTGAATGTTGTCCCTACCACTATAAGCTTTGCTCCTTCCAGTGTCTTGTTACCTTTGCCAACACCATGCCAGGGCCAAGACTGCTCTCAATGTGACATTGATATTTTATTGAAATTTGTCCTGTAGCTTTTATTTTTCCTGGGATGTGGGTGTTAGTTAATAAGCACTGAATTTTCCTAGTACTAACTTAGTATTTTCAACACTATCTACTCCTTTCAATAATGGCTTAGTATGTAGGAACTGATTTTCCCATACCTTCTTTTCCTTTGGTTATATTTTTATCAGAAGGCTTCTTCTGTGTTCCTGTAAAGAGATGCCTGGACAAGTCCCCAGTCCTTCATTCGCGTTCAGACATGCCTTTATGTATAGATTAAAGCTGTCATTTTATTACACAGATTACTGAACTGGGCTTGTTGATTACATTCAGTGACAGCAGCTGCAGTTGCTGCTTTCCATTTCCTTAGAGCCTGGAGAGGCATTATGGCATAATGGAAAGAGCACTGGGTTTCATGTCAGAGTTGGATCTAAAGTCTAATTCCAGCAAAGCCACATGGCGTAAGAAAAAACTACCTCTCATTGTCATATTTGCAAAACTTTGGTATCATCTTACCCCTAAGGGTCTTCCATTACTAACACCCTGTGATTCTATGATACAGAGGTTCATAATCTGTTCATAAACTTTATTCTTGGGATTTCAGCCATGAATATCATTCTTATTTGGGAACCAGAAATATGAGTGGGTTTGGAAGATTGGGAACGTGTTTGAAGGGGGAGATTTAAAGTCAGTTCTTTATGCACCCTCCAGTCCCAGAAGCTTTTGTAGAAATCCATTTCCTAAAAAAACTAACTAGTATGGAATATCAGGTTCTTACTGTTAAGCTCATTGTTATGTGGGTGAGTGTGGGCTTCCATGTTGTTCTCCTCTGGCATATTCACATATGTCTTCGACTGTTAAGATTTTCTGGATCAGCACAACTCTCAGTTTCCCCCCTATTTTCAGATGCTAATAATTTCTCGTAATTTATGTCTGTAAACATGTATGTATATACTTGTTTTATCTCACATATTACACTGGGGTCCCATCCTAGAATTTGAGCCTTGCTAATTTTGGAGATCCCTGTGTTTAACACAATGCCTGATACTAAGTACTTATTGAATAAATGGAAGATTCTATTTTTTAGTAAAAGGGTAATTTGGGTGGTGGTCTGTAGATGTGTGCCTGTCCATGAATTTTTTGTTAGCAACCCATAATCAGAAAAGTACAAAAATTGAGAATAAGTGATAGAAATTGTTATAACAATTTGACATTGCTGCATCAAAATATGCTGAATAATTGTATATGATACAATTTGACATTGCTGCATCAAAATATGCTGAATAAGGTATATGATATATTAACCTTGTGTCCTACTAAGTTGCTAAAATCACTTATCATTTCTAGTTGTTTTGTGGTAGATCTTTGGGGATTCATTTGTGACATTAGCAAATGAAGTTTGATTTTGTCCTTTCCAATCTGTGTGCTTCCCCCTCCCCACCATCTAAGACCTCCAGGATAATGTTGAATAGGAGTGAGAAGATGGGGTATCCTTGCCTCATTCTTGATCTAGAGAGAAAGATTTAGTTTTTCACCATTAATTATAATGTTATCTGTAGATTTTATCAGGTGTCCTTTATTAGATTGAGGAACACTGATCCCTTGTATTCCAAGTTTACTGAGAATTATTATTGTGAATGGGCCTTGAATTTTATCAAATGCTCTTCCTTGAAATCATCATATGGCTGTTCTTTTTTGATCATCAACTTAATGAATCACAGTGACTGAGTTTCAAATGTCACACCAACTTTACGTTCGTGGGATTTGCCCCAACTGGACATGATGCATATATTGCTGGATTTGGTTTGCTAAAAAGTACATCAGGAATTTTTGCATCTGTGTTTTTGGGGAATATTGATTGGTACTTTCTCTTATTTCAATATCTTTGGTTTTAGAAATGGGGTAATACTAGCCTTTTTAAGATCAGTTAGGGAAGGTTGACCTTTTTCTATGTCCTAGGATAGTTTTTATAATTGATTATTTCTTCCTTAAATGTTGAATAAAATCCACCAATGAAGCTACCTAGTTCTGAAGTTTTCTTGACAGAATTTTTTAGTCTGTGATTTCAGGTATAAAAATTAAACGTAGAACTATTCATATGTTTCTTCTTTAGTGAGCGTTGGTAGCTTGTGTCTTGCACAGAATTTTTAGACATCATCAATGATGTTTAATTTTTCATAAGGTTATTCATAATAGTCTCATATTTTTAATATTTTAGGACCTGCAGTAATGGCCTCTCTTCCACTCCTGATTTTGATTATTAGTGTTATTCCTATTTTCTTGATTAGTCTGGCTAGTGTTTCCCATTTTGCTAATCTTTTCAAAAAAACATCATGTGATTTGTTATGCATTACTGGGCTTGTGTTTCCTGTTTCATGGATTCTGCTATTATCTTTATTATTTCCTTTTTCTACAGTTGCCTAACTTGCTATTTTTTGCTTTTTAGTGGTTGCTCTCGTATTTACAATATACATCTTTAACTTATCACAGTTTACTTTCAAATAATACTTTCAAATAACTTTTGCCTGAAGAAATTTCTTTACCATCTTTTTTAGTGTAGATCTGCTAGAGAGATATTTTTCAGCTTATACTTGTCTGAAAAGTCTTGATTTCACCTTTCTTTTTGAAAGATATTTTTTCTGAGTATAGAATTCTGGGTAATTTTTTTTTCTTTTAGCATTTAAAGATGATTCTGCATTGTCTTACAGCTTGCAGAGTTTCTCATGAGAAGTCTAGTAAAATTTTTCTTTTTGTTCCTTTGTATTTAATGTTTTTCCATTTTTGTTTTTGTTTTTTTTGGTTTTGCCTCTGAAAGATTTTCAGATTTTCTATTTATCATAGGTTTTCAGCTATTTGATTACAATGTATATTAGTACGGTCTTGTTTTGTTATTCTGTTTGGATTTTATTGAGACTTTTGCTCAGTGGGTTCTAAGTGTTCATCAAATTTGAAAAAAAAAGTTGAGCATTATTTTATCTATTATTTTTTCTGTTTTTCCCTTCTTTCCTACTGAAATTCCAAATATATGTGCCTTAGATCATTTGAAATTGTCCCGCATATTGTTACTCTTCTATGCATTATGTTCATTCATTTTTCTCCTGTGTTTCATTTTGGATAATTTCTATTGTTATGTCTTCAAATGTAGTAATCTTTCTTTTGTAGTATACAACCTCCTGTTAATTATATACAATGTGTGTGTGTGTGTGTGTGTGTGTATTTCCTTTTATTTATAACCTCTAGAGGTTTCATTGGGGTTACTGTTAAATACTCCATTTCTTTCCACATTATATTCACATTTTCCTCTACCTTACTGGTCTTCCGAAGTACATTTATGATAGACATTTAGGCATTTCATCTGCTGATTTCATATCTATATCATTTGGTGATCTGTTTTAATCCATTGAATTTCAAGTGGTTTTGGGTTGTATTCTCATGCTTCTTGGCATACCCAGTAATTTTTTACTAGATAGTAGATATTGTGAACTTTAGGTTTTTGGGAGCCATATTTTCTTGAATTTCTTTAAATAGGGTATGTTGTTTTGGCACTCGGTTAGGTTACTTAGGAGCAGGAAATCCTTCTAAAGATTGTTTTAAGTTTTGTTGGAGTACATCCAGAACATCCTTTAGTCTCGGGCTAATTTATATCCACTAGTAAGATGATACCCTTCTGAGGATTTGACCTGGTGTTTATTATGTAGTTTTTAACCAGTTATGATTAATGGGAACAGAAACTATTCACAGACTTCTTTAGGAATTCCATTTTGGCCTATTTTTTTCCAGGGGTCTTTTTTTCAACCTTGGGTGGTTTTCTGTCATGCATGTATAGATGGATAACATGCTAAAGACATGAAGGAACTGCTCTATAAACATCTGGGTTTCTCTCAATCTGTAGTCAATTCTCTTGGTACTGCACCTCTCATATTCCAGGATTGTTGACCTTCTTTTACTCTGTCTACTCAACAGAGACGCATGGAAACTTCTAGGCTGTGTTTAGATTCTGAGGCTTAGAAACTGTCACTGAGCATAAATTGGGTCAATCATAGAACTCACCTCTCTTTGTTTCACTTTTTTCAGATGTCAAGTTCTGTGTTGCCACTTTTCTAATGCCTGAAAACTCAAAGTATATTTTATGTAGTTTTTCCAGTTTTCTAGTTGTTTAAGACCAAAGGATAAATATGGCTCTTGTTACTCCACTGTAGCCTGAAGAGAAATTCCTGAACAGAATATAGATCAAAAAGACTTTATGATAGATTGGAAAAACAAAACGATGACCAGTCAACAATAACTAGTACTTCATCATAGAACAATATTGTTCAAAGAACTATCTGAGTTGATGAAAATGTTCTATATTTGCACTATCCTCTACAATAACCATTAGCAGACTTGTAGGTATTTCAAGGCATATCGAACTGTTGAAATGTGGCTAGTATGTCTAAAGAACTGAATTTTTAATTATACTTAATTTTAGTACACTTAAATAGTAACATGGGGCTATTGGCTACTTTATCAGACAACTCCAATCTAGAGCCTTTAGAAAAATGTTAGCAAGGCTCGTACAGAAAGACTGCCAGTAAAAGAGAACAAGGCTAGACTGAAGACAAGGGATGACTGTTTATCTTTTTAGGTAGAAACAAAGCTGGGTAATGTGGGCTAAAGGCTTGTACTTAGGAAGATGATAGAACAATTAGAGAAGACAGTATGACATCATATAGTCAAGGTTAAATCACTAATGTTTCACAAATACTTTGGAGAAGATAATGAAGGAGTCATGTTAGCCATTGCTGCTAATATTATTTCCCTAGTGATCTAAGGTTAAGGTGAGCAATTGGATAACAGATACCACAAATAAGTAGGAATATCTGTCTCAACTCTAGCTTCCCTGTCATTTAGCAGTCATACAAATTTTTAATCCTGAAAACACAGGATAGTTTATAATGTCTCTGCTGTGTCCTAAGGTATATAAGGAGGTAATAGTTAAATTGATCAAGAATAGCACCTCTTCCAGAATGTTAAGAGATCTGATACTTTTCCAACATGGAGCAGAGAAGACAAGGGGTAGCTGCCACTGAACTTGCCTTCCACAGTTAATCTGCCATCCAGAGTGACCATTTGTAATGGCTTTAATTTCAGGAAACCATTTTACTGAAGCTCAAATTTTGAGAGACCAGCATGTCAGGAACGCTTCCTTGTGTGAAATCCTCATGATAATTAATGGCTTCTGGATGGGGAAAATGTACAGAGATCTTTATAAGTTGTAATGTCTGCAGTCACTTCAGAGTCTAGGGGTCTATTCTTCCCTTTGGATGTTGAATTACATTTGAGTGTCTATATGGAAGTTTTATTTCAAATTATCACTTCAAGAAGGCCTTTTCATGACTGACCTATTTTTATGGGCCAAACCATTAAAGAAAATAGGAGATAAATTGCATTGTTTGCCATTTGTACCTACAGTACTGCATGTATAATTCACTAAAACACACAAACTTCTATTAGTCATTGTCAGGATATCTAACAGCTTTGCTTGCTTATACCTAGTCCATCATAAATTTTAATCAGAAATATGGTGTAGTTGTGTGTTTTTCTTAAAAGATTGTCTTTAACATTAAATAAGCTGGACAGATCAGTTACTGAATTGTAAGAGAACATTAGAGACTCTAGAGTAGTTCAAAATAGGTCACAAGGGTAATGGTGGTAGGATAAAAACAGTGCAATAAATTCATTCACAGAAAGAACATGTAAAAATCACAAGGAGCTCTCAAACAAGGAAAGCTGGGATGATAGGCTTAGCAGAATAGGACTGGTGCATAGCGGAGGTGGAGAATGGGGTCTTTCTCAAGTCCTGTAGTGCAATGTCAAGAGCATGAGCTCAGACAGAGGGTCGATTCCTGGCTCTAATTCCTGGCTTTAAGTTACTGGTTCTATGACCTTGGGCTGGCATCTGAAACATAGAAACAATACTTATAATTCCTCACAGTTTTGTAAAAATCAAATGACTTAAAGTTTGTGTAAACACAGACCTATAAATTCAGATTAGTGTGAAGATATGGCTGGTGAGGTAGTCCTGCTGAAGGATTTTTTGTGTGAAGATAGAGCCTCAAGAGGGGCAGGGAGGGTAACTCATTCTAAGGCAAGGGTGAAGCCTAGATGACAAATTGAGGACTTGACAGAAGTGTTAGAGTGGAGATGTGTTGGGGACCTATCAGAGCCTATCTGGGCCTGTTTCTGCAATGAACAAAGAAAAGCCTAGTTTCCCTAGATAAAAACTGAGAGTAAATCATGCTTTGTTTTAATGAGGTGTGGTGATTGTGCCAATTAACAGCATTTCCCTCTCTTTGGATTCCTCCTAGAATATGATGTGATATGGAAAAAATGTAGCATCTTGGGCGCCTGGGTGGTTCAGTCGTTAAGTGCCTGCTTTCGGCTCAGGTCATGATCCTGGGGTCCTGGGATCGAGCCCTGGGAGACTGCTTCTCCCTCTCCCACTCCCCCTGCTTGTGTTCCCTCTCTTGCCATGTCTCTCTATCAAATAAATAAATAAAATCTTTAAAAAAAAAAGAAAGAAAAATGTAGCATCTTGATTCATGAGGGACACCAATGTATATGTGGCAACACCAAAAAATGTCATGTTGTGGTAGCTTCACAGTCTGTATCATGTCAGCTGAGTTAGTGGTGACAAAAGAATTTTCAATTCCCATAGTAAGAGAAGAGGAAAATGGTGGGCATCACTCAGCAGCTGAGAAGATGTTCATAGCAGAAGTGAGACATCCCCACAGGATGTCCAGAATTGATTTAGGGGCAGGACTTTTGAGGACATCTGGGTTTACCATTATGGTCAGAAATAACACTTATTTTCTCCAGTTTTTAGATCTAGGTTAGTGAAACATGGAGAAGGTGAGGCCATGGAAGGGCATAGTAAGGACTACATAGTAAGGACTCAAAAACTGTTATGTCCTTTCTCTTTTCTCTTGCTCCTGGGGACACTCATACACGGGTAGTAAAGACAGCAACGAAGACATTCTGTTCTGCTGCTTAGGCTAACCCCAAGATCTCCCCGCAGAGAATCTGAAGTACTCTTGTTTGAGAACTTGTCAGCTTGAAACAAATCAGCAAGCCAAGGCAGCCTGAGGAAAGTTGGTAAGAACAGGAATGTGGAACTGGGAGTTTTGAGACTCTCTTCTGTCATTGCCTTGTTGTGCAACCTTGAGCAAGTTATTTAATCTTTCAGGACGCAGTTTTCTTAACTGTCAAATAAAGGCTAAAGGATCTCCAAGATCCCTTTCCCTGACATCCTGTGAGCTCCTCCATGTTCTAAATTCTCTGCTTCTGTCAGGGTCTCCTCAATGAAGTGCCAGGAGGCATTAGCATAAAGGTTACGGTGGTCACAGAAGGCTTCTCAGATTAAAGGGAAAGAAGTGGAGTACGGGAGTGCCCAGTGGACATTAGGGAGACCAGTTTGACTGAAATTGAGTGTTCATTGGGGTATTAGTAAAAGATAAGACTAAAAATATAAGCTGGGGTCCAAAGTTGATCCAGGACCAGCTAGAACTCTCTCCTCACTTTGATTTCCTTTAGATTTATCTGAGTTGAGACCAGGGCTCATCCCAAGGCATCTGCCTACTACTGTGAGGCAAAGCAAGCAACAATTGTGTATTTTACTTCTGTGTACAGTAGAAGGTTAGCACTTTGACAGAATAACAATAATGGTAACAATTACCATTTATTGAGTGCTTGCCTAAACTATTCACAAGTCCAAAATGCTTGACATTAATTTTCCCATTTAATTCTCATAGCACGCTACGGGGTTGGATTCACTGTATTACCCATTTTACAAATGACAAAACCGTAGCTCAGAGATGTTGACTATCAAAATTCACACAACTGCTAAGTAATGGAGCCAGAATTTGAATCTGAATCTGCTTTGACCCCCAATGCTGGGCTTTTATGTTGACTCCTTTAAGGCTGGGAGTGTAGAGCAACATGCTGGCAAGGCATGCCATGCAGAACACATCAAAGTCTCTGGGCAGTTTAATGGTAAATGAATTAATCAAAAATAATTAAACATCTCAAGCATATTAAACACAAAATAACTAGGACATGGTTGGATCTCCACATGAATTCCTCCTGATGAAGCACTTTCTGCTGTGACAGAAATAAAGTAAAGTCTCTCGGTAATTTGAAGCATATACAGCAATTAATTCTACATTTATATGGTCTTTTTTTTAGAACTGTATTTTAATTTTTTAAGTGCCATTTTAATATCTGTGCTGTAACTGATAATTATTTTGGGAAGGGGGCAGGAGCAAGAGGATTTCAGTAGCAGTGCAAATAATTTTTAATGCAACAGCTGCGAGGCTTAAATCAACCAAGTGCCAAGAGTCTTGTAGCCTGTCAGAGGGAAGAGAGTCTATAGCCAGTGTTTCCCACTTCAAGGTCACTGGTTTGAATCTAGTCAAAGTCAAATGTGGCTGAAGGTCACCTTTCCTTGATAGCTCCTTGATGGCCTCAGTAAATGAGATACTGGACTTACTCAATTTCCTCTTGGGCAACCACCCAGGACTAATTCTGAAGGCTCTTACACAAATGGGAGGACCAACCTTGGCATAGACACTCATCATTATGTCTGCTCAAGGTCTAGGCCATGGCTGATCCTGATTATTATTATTGTTGTTGTTATTATTATATATCTACTGAGAGACATCTAGCAGAATACCAGTTTGGGGGAAAAAAAAAAAAGCAAGCACATTAGCTTCAGTTGTTATTGGTCAGGATGACTAGAAGTGAGCACAGGAGCAAGTATGAAGTTCATTACCTCTATTTCAACAATCTTCTAACTATACTTCAAAGTCCATCTCACCAAAGCCCACCCCAAAGCTGTTCAGGACCAGCAAGCCCATGAAACCCCATGAATTCCAGTTGCCTCTGCTACCTGTAGATACTCTTATGGATATTATCCTTCATGACTTCATATTATTTTGTACTCTCATTTTGGATGCTCTAATGGGAAATAGCAAGCCAGACGTTAAAAATCTTCCACAAGTTCATTGACTCATGAACCTTGGGTTAATATAAGCCTTCAGATGTCTTAGTTATTACAACACCAGTTTCCTCCAAGGAGTCCTTCCCTGAATGCTTTCCTAATATATCAGGCTACCTACAGCAGCCACACACCACCTGCATCCTTATTCCTAGCATATATAAAGCAACATAGAAGAAGTGGGTATAATTCTCTCAGGGTACCTCCTGAATTATCTTACCCTGCTTACACCTTAAAATTCTTATTTTTTTTTTTTTTAAGAAATGGGTAGAACATTAGTTAATTAGCTAATTAACTTAATATTTAGTGTAATCTCCTGGATACCATAATACCTTTCCATAATACCTCTGTTGTAATCATTTAATTTGGAATAGATGTTTGCTTTAATTATTATGACTTTGGTTTTTCCCATGTTGCAAACTTTCTGCCTCAGATATGAATCCCTGGACCCATGTGTGCAGTGAAGTCTTGTGTTCTACCTAAACAAAAATGAAACCAACAAATGAAAAAACTCCCCTGCTCAAGTATCTCTCCCCCAGGTTACTCTTCAATCTGAGATAACACGTACTTGTAAAAGGGACCTGGGCCTCTGGAATGCATGGGCAAGACTCCACCACAGCTACGAAAGAGTTAACATTGCTTAATAAATATGTGTGGAATCAATTGAATGAATTAAAGACCCTCAAGTGCCTCTGTAAGCAATCCTCTCCATTCCTTCCCATTTGGCTCCCCCGGCCCTGAGGAAATCCCAGGCCACTGAGAACTCCAACCTCACATGGTGACTGATTCAACCACCTGGTCCTAGACCTAGACAGCCACCTGTCTAACAATTACTTTAGTGATATACCACTTATGACTTTCTATCTCTGCACCCGGCTGTAAGAAATACCATACTGTTTAATTTTTCTAAATCAAATTAGTTCTGAGTTTGTGCCCACACTAGTCATGGTTGGGAGAAATTTAAACTCAGTAATAGCTTTGGAGACAGGTGGCTTATATGAATGTCCAGAAGCTGAAGAAATGTTCTCTACTCTTCAGTCTACCGTGGTGGTGTCTGATAAGTGCACTGTTCAAGTCCACATGATCCATACACAATGCACAGACCTGTTACTACTCCAGCTTGGGTGCGGGGGTCTTCATGTTGTGTAGGTACTAAAATAACCTCAGTAGACATAACAGGTAGGTCCAGGGTGCTGCGAGGGAATTGGCCAAAACTTTCCAGTCTTTATAATTCTCTTCTTGTTCTAGGATCAGGCATTCTGTCTTTAACTCTCCAAGTATTTCTCTCTATTCCTTCTTTCTGGAGAGGACCTTGCCAGGTAGTGTGACCATGTAGTATGTGATCCAAATCAGGACACTTCTAAGGGTGAAAGGAAGCAATCGAAATAACTACACTGGGAAAACAGGAATAACTGGGGCAGTAGGGTTGTGGGATTATCCCATGTGTAGGTCTTCCTAAGTGCATCTTTAGAGACATAATATCGATTTATGTTTTTTCTAGAGGTGACATCCATTAGCCTTATTCTATCTGCTTCTATTATATTTGAGTACTGTAGATCAAAAACCATTCCTCTTTTGGGGAAGGTTTTTCTCCCTGGCAGTGTGTATGTGAACAAAGAGAGAGAGACTGTCAACACCCTCCTGATCACCAAAATCAACCAAAACTACCTTCAAGGACATTGGGATAAAATGTCTCAGAACAGATGACCAACAGATTACCAAATGAGTATGAGCCTAGCATGTCAATTTATCATGTCCAATGGCTACCATTTCCTTTTGCTTTATGCTACAAACAGAGAATTAGAGGTTGTTGCATTGCGCAGTAAAGCAGTAAAGCTGTTTCTTAAATGTGAGTCTAGATACAGCTCAGCTGAGATGCTCTCAGATTCAGAGCTTTCTGAGGTGGGAGATGCAGAAGGCCTCTATTTCCAAGAGCCATTAAGGGACAGTTGCAGGCACTCAAGCTTTCATGTTAACAGCAAAAAGCCTCCATCTCAGGAGCTTAAATCTATCTCTAAGGTGAACCTAGGAAGGTGGCAGAAGTGTAGCTATTATTATAGCAATTTGTTTCCTACAAACAGTAGCCCCCAGGTGGAGAAATGTGAGTAAACTTGCTTTTTTCCTCCTAGATTATTTTTTTCCTGAGTCCCCATTGTGCCACCTCCAAGAGGGCAGAGCGGCCTTTTCATGCCCTCCTGTCATACTGAATACAGCTCAACATCTATTGGTTGCTGCAGAAGCATAGACTTTCCCCAATGGACAATTAGACATTTTGAGAGCAGAGAATGTCAATCCTCAATCAAAAGACACAGGAAACCCAATTATCCTACAAAGAGAACAGAAGAAAAAGTCAGCACCCACTTCCCTTTCTTCCACAGGTTTATGAGGGACAATTTCTGATTCATTCTGGTGACACTTTTGAGGTGAAGAGTTGGTTCTGTTGCTTTTGAGGCTCTAATTTTTTAAAAAATATCTTTTAGGAGTCTGAAAATATGGCTATACTTTTTTGTTTACAGGCTGAAAAAATCAGATAGCCTCCCATATTGCCTGAGAGATGAAAAATATATTCTGTTTTTGCTTTCAATATCCAGGTCTCCAAAAAATCATATTTTTCTCAGATTCCTATTCGGGGCTGGCTTTTTTTTTTTTTTTTTCCTTCTCATCTCTAACAGAGGAAAAAAGGTAAGGCACATTAAGAGGAATATTTTACTCCTTTGTAATTAAATATATTCAAGAGGAATTTTCCATACTTCAAAGAAGGAATGTTCAGTTCGAGCTGGGGGTGGGGGACAATGCTGGACTTTATTTCCCTAGCCTGTAACAAGGAGTATGAAAAATATCAATTTGCTCCTGAGAGATGCTGGAGCAACTTAATTAAAGTTGCTTAAGTACTTTGGAATCTTTTGATGGAAAGGAGCATATAAAAGTGTAATGTGCTTTAATGTAATTTGAACTTTTCAGAAACCAGAAGAAAACCTTTTCACACCCCATCCCATTTCAAAACAATATGCTGGCAATGATATCTTTTCAATATCCATGTATATTTGGTTGTGATAAATATAGTCTCTGACCTTTAACAGATGTAAAAGTGAAAACACAGAGAAATTGGACATGCTGTGATGGCTATCGCCTATTTTATAGAGCCTCTCAGCATATTGATTAGGTAGAAGACACTTCTGAGAGCTGGTATATAACTCTTAATAAATCCACTCCACTGGGGGAGGAGTGTGTGTGCTTCTAAGGCTCTACACGAGATAAGTCACATGAAACAAAGCCTGGAATAGTCAATAAACCTAACTGTGACAAGAGGCTAGCAGGAAGCTCTGCATGACTTTTGTCAGGGGGTAGCCAATTTCCCCCTCTTGGTTGTCTACACTTTATAAAACACATATATTTCCCTAATAAGAAGCTATGGAGGGATATTCTTAGCTGATGCCTCCAGGAACACGCTGGTCTTCTGTCAACAAAGTCAGTATGAAATTCAGCTGGCAAGGTCTTGAATTCTATCATCCTTGTCAAGGATTTGACTGATCTACTTTTCCCTCTTACAGCCTCCCAGAGTTCTCTCTCTGGCATGTATCTGCTTAATCAAGTTGTTGTCAAAGTTCTGTGTCTCAGCCTTTACTCATGGGAGCCTTGCACACATTTCCATATTCAGTAAAGGCTTTCCTTCCTACAAGCCAGGCCCTGCCTATGACTTCTTGATTGGGTTATAGTGGCAAGCTGTGATTGGAGTTTTAGCAAGCGTCGCCTACTTTTTAGGCTGTAATATCACGGTTTAAACTTTGAACTATCAGGGGAAAATGGGGTAGGGGATTTGTCTGGGAAGAGGAAGCTTTACTGGAGTACCTCATGACACTGAATTGACCTGGGAGAGGCTACAGTGAGTGAGGTCACACACTGGACTGGAGACTGAATAAGGGAAGTGAATTCCACCATTGTTAAGAATCCTTTCCTTCCTTGGCCTCTCTCCTAATGAATGGAAACCCCCTTCCTCCCTTCCTCTCTCCCTCCCATTCCTTCCTTCCTTCCTTCCTTCCATTTGTTATCATTGTTGTATAAGCACAAAAACCTTTAATTCTTTCTCTTTTCTATTTACATATTTTTAAACAAAAATTGTATATATTTAAGTTGTACAATATGATGATTAGAAATATATATAGTGAAATGATTGCCATATTCAAGTAAATTAACATACCTCCTCACATGATTACCATTTTTTTGATGGTTAGTGTACCTGAAATCTACTCTCCTAGCATATTTCCAGTGTTCAAAACAGTATTAATAACTATAGTCATCACACCTGTACATTAGATATCTAGAATTATTCATTCTACATGCCTGCAACTTTGTATCCTCTGATTAGTATCTCTCCCTCCCCTCAACACTGTTCAACTTTGTGCTTCTATGAGTTTGACTTTTCTTTCTCTCTCTCTTTCTCTCTGTTTATTTTTTGTGAGATAATACAACATTTGTCTTTCTCTGGCTTATTTCACTTAGCATAATGTCTTCCAGGTGCATCCATGTTGTCACAAAAGACAGAATTCCTTCTTTCTTGTGGCTGAATAATATGCCATTGTGTATAGGTATATACCACATCTTTATGCATTAACCCATTGACAGACATTTGAGTTGTTTCCATATCTTGACTACTGTGAATAATGCTGCAATGAACATGGGAATGTAGATATCCCTTCAAGATCCTGATTTCAGGGGCGCCTGGGTGGCTCAGTTGGTTAGGCGACTGCCTTCTGCTCAGGTCATGATCCTGGAGTCCCGGGATCGAATCCCGCATCGGGCTCCCTGCTCGGCGGGGAGTCTGCTTCTCCCTCCGACCCTCCCCTGTCTCATGCTCTCTCTCTATCTCATTCTCTCTCTCAAATAAATAAAAATCTTAAAAAAAAAAAGAAAAAAAAAGATCCTGATTTCATTGCCTTGGGATATGTACATAGAATTGGGATGGTTGTATCATATGGTAGCTTTAGTTTTACTTTTTTCAAGAACCTCCTTACTGTTTTCCACAGTGGCTGTACCAATTTACATTCCCACCAACAGTATACGAGGGTTCCTTTTTCTCCACATTCTCACCAACACTTGTTATCTTTAGTCTATTCATAATAGCCATTCTAACAGGCACTGGGTGATATCTCATTGTGGTTTTGATTTCAATTTCCCTAATGATTAGTAATGTTAAGCATCTTTTCATATATCTCTTGGCTGTTTGTTTGTCTTTTTATGAGAAATGTCTATGTGTCCTTTGCTGATTTTGTAATCAGGTGTATGTTTTCTTGTTATTGAGTTGTTTGAGTTTTTTATATATTTTGGATATTAACCCCTAATCAGATAGATGATTTGCAAATATTTTCTCCCATCCATGTATTGTATCTTCACTGTTGATTATTGTCTATACTATGCAGAACCTTTTAAGTTTGATAGTCTTGTTTGCCTATTTTTGCTTTTGCTGTCTGTGTGTTTGGGGTCATATCCAAAATATCATTGCCCAAACCAATGTCAAGAAGATTTTTCCCTGTTTTCTTCTAATAGTATTACAGTTTCAGGTCTTATATTTAAGTCGTTAACCCATTTTAATTTGATTTCTGTACATGGAGTGAAGTAAGTATCCAATTTTATTCTTCTGCTTGTGGAAAACCAATTTCCCCGCTACAACTGACTGAAGAGACTGTCTTTTCCTATTGCATGTTCTTGGCACCTTTACCAAAGATCAATTAACCATAAATGTGTGATTTATATCTGGGCTGTCTATTCTGTTCCATTGATCTATATGCCTGATTTTATGCCTGTACCATGTTATTTTGATTATTATAGTTTTGTGGTATATTTTAAAATCAGGTATTATAATGTCTCCAACTTTGTTCTTTTTGCTTAAGATTGCTTTGGCTATTTGTAGTCTTTAGAGGTTTCATATGAATTTTAGGATTTTTTTAATTGTGTGAAAAATACCATTGGAATTTTGATAGATACTGAATTGAAAATGTAGATCACTTTGGGTGGTATGGACATTTTAATAATATTAATTCTTCCAATCCATGAACGTGGGGTATCTTTTCACTTACTTGCATCTGCTTCAATCTCTTTCATCAGTGTTTTATAGTTTTCAGCATACAGATTTTTCACTTTGTTGGTTAAACTTATTTTTAAGCATTTAGTTTTATTTTTTATTTATTTTTTTAAAGATTTTTATTTATTTATTTGACAGAGAGAGAGAGACACAGCGAGAGAGGGAACACAAGCAGGGGGAGTGGGAGAGGGAGAAGCAGGCTTCCCACTGAGCAGGGAACCCGATGCGGGGCTCGATCCCAGGACCCTGAGATCATGACCTGAGCCGAAGGCAGACACTTAACGACTGAGCCACCCAGGCGCCCCTAGTTTTATTTTTTGATGCTATTGTAAGTGGGATTTTTTTCTTAATTTCTTTTTGGAGTAGGTCATTGTTATTACATAGCAATGCAACTGCTTTTTATATGTTGATTTTGTATGTTGTCAATTTACTGAATTTGTTTATTAATTTTATGAGATTTTTGTGGAATCTTTAGGGTTTTCTAAATCTAATAGCATGTCATCTGCAAATAGAGAATATTTTACTTTTTTCTTTCTGATTTGGATGCCTTTCTTTCTTTCTTTCTTTCTTTCTTTCTTCTCTTTCTTTCTTCTTTCCTTCTTTCTTTCTTCTTTCTTCTTTCTTTCTCTCTCTCTCTTTCTCTTTCTTTCTTTCTTTCTTTCTTTCTTTCTTTCTTTCTTTCTTTCTTTCTTTCTTTCTTT